>NC_069103.1:12001753-12327198 GCF_947172395.1 Bicyclus anynana | reverse complement strand
AAAATCTAAAAAAAAAAAACCGCCCCGACTACGCTGGAAATAAACAATACAGTCGACGTGCGTGATTTACGCCGCGCGGATATTGTTGAAAATCGCGTCGATAGCGCTTTTGTTCCGTCTACCTCCTTATCGCACTTTAGGGATGTGCTCATCGGGTGGTATTACGCCGCTATTGTTCTCGTTTTACAGAAGTTAAGTATATTTTTATATAATAACAAAATTAAAAAGTTTTCATTGCTTGAAACAAAAGTTAAGTTGGTTTTTGAAAATAAATTATTCCTTTATTTTTGTTACTGATAAGTTCTTTCAAAATAATTTTTAGATGTTAATAATTTATTAATTACCTATCCAGTAGTCTTTGTCTATGTCATCGTCAATACGTACAGTTGAAAGTAATACCGCGGTCGCACATAGTTTTCTATATCTCATGAATCTATAAGTTACAAAGGTTATATAAACAATAAAGGTTCTCAATATAAATCCTCAATAGCTCAACGGTCACAGCGGTCGGACTTATCACCGAGAGGTGGAGGTTCGATCCTCACCCCGTTGGTCGTATCAACTCCTAATACAGTCTTTCCCAACTAGTTGGAGGGGAAAGGGAATATTGGTCATATTTAAAAAAAATAAAGGTTAAATGAGATTGAGGTACTTTTTCATGAATTTAATCCCAAAAAAAACTAGGTTGTAATGATATTTTCGTAACAAGTACATAATAATCTAGATGTAAATGTTTTTAACACGTTCGCTGCGTCACTGATTTTTCAGTACTTTACCAATACAATACGAGGTTAATTGACCTCGTATCGTGCAATACGAGGTTTTTTGACCTCGCACTAAAACTTGTTGTGGTGTGTTACGAGGTTAATTGACCTCGTACCGTACAATACGGGGTTTTTTGACCTCGCACTAAAACTGTGGTGTGGTACGAGATTAATTGACCTCGTACCGCAGTGAACGTGTTAATAAATAATAAAAATACAATACGTGAATTGGATGTAACATTCGTATATACTAACAACAATTTTGGGAGAGTAGATATCAATATTTATAATGTCTGATGAATTTCATACCAGGTTTATTTAGATAAAATATATTTTAATAATTGGTAAAATATATCCTATAGATCGTTGGATAAAGATCGATACTTATCATAGCAAATATTTGAAGCGCATCACTAAACAAAAGACAAACCGCCTATACAAGTGGTATTGCGAAAAGGCAAAATATTAAACGAATTCTACACTATTGTAAAAGGTGATTTTATTGGTTTCAGTTTTAGTCTACCTGTTATAATCTCTCGTCGATTTCGAGTTCGTTGTGTTGTAGATTATAATAAAAAGAAAAATTCCTACCTATTCCTAGATCCTAGGAATCCTATCCTAGTTATACTAGTGTTCTGAGGGCCTAGTGGCAGTCTGATACTGTTACTATCGCGTTAACGTAAACGTGATTTTCTAAGGAATTGAAACAGCCCCATCTAGTGGCCAGAAGTGCCACTACTGTTTCAATTCAATTCCATATAAGTTCACGTTTACATTAACGCGATAGTAACAGTATGAAAGCATTGAAAACTCCCACTAGGCACACTGTTCTAAATTCAACCATCCCCACAAACGAGCAGCCGACCAATGAACTCAAATTAAACAGTTTCAAAATGTTTTTGACATTATGTTCTACTTTCTACAGTTTATTGACCTCAAACCCCCATTCGCACGAGAGATTTTTTAACGGACGAAAAAAAGCGTTCAAATACAACAAATGCTTTTCCAAGTATATGTTCATGTTTGTTTAAGGCGAATTTTGTGTACATTCTGTATGAAATATGACGAATAATAAACATCTTAATAAAACAGTAAGATTCGACTTCGCACTGAAATTCAGTTTACAAGTTTAGAAAAAAATATATATGTTTGCATTATTACATACATTTATTAACATTTTCCAAGTCCTATTTCTTATACCCCCATTATGATTATAATAACATTTTTTATTAAATACACAAACATATTATCCTCATCTTCCTCCACAATAACCGTTAACCTAAATGTCAATTTTATATTACTTTATTTAACTCTCAAGCCTCCTAAGGGTCAACGTACATTGAGCTTCATTTAGTAATTTGGTCTTTATTTACAATCTATTAAAAAAATGCCATCTACCTACTGTATGATATTCACGAAGGCTTGTCAGTAGGAACCGGATGACGGATAACATTTGTTACATAGAATCTCAATTTTGTCTAAGTTAACTAACGTTAGGTACGTTAGTTAACTTAGACAAAATTTTAACGAAAATTAACCTGCAAGACTGAACTTAGCAGGATGTTTCTTGCATGACTTGTCATATATTGTGGTGCTAGATACTCGTATAACGCATATTTTTAGTTTATAATTATTAATTTAAAATTATAAGAGCTGAGTTAAATTTATAGGTTAGAAAAATATTTAAAATCATAATTTATGTTAAATATTTAACAAAGAATATTTTCAAAACCAAGTCAAGACTATTGAATTATTACATAGGTATCCTACATTTATTTTTTTGTAATATCTCTGTAATATAAATCGAATTACGTAAAAGGTGTCCAAAATACGAGTAGGTAGTAATTTCTATACAAAATTGACAATTTTAAATTAGTTTTCTGAACCTATTTTTTAATCATCCTTGTATTAGTGTGAATTGTGTTTAAGTTTACTAGCGGATTGTCACTCGGTTGGCGCTGGCCCTTATTCTACAAATTATTATTTTTTGCTTTTGAATTTTCCGCCTCCTTTACAGGCGGTAATGACGTTTCAGTACAATAATGCCCTGTAAAATGTAGCCCTTATTTTTTAAGGTGCTTAGTGAAATGCTCGTTGGATTATTGTGAGAATGTATCTTTCAAGGTGAGATTTAATTCAATAGGACGTTAAGACATGAGTTCTACATAATAAAAAAAAATGTCATGATGATGATGATGATGATGATTATGATGGTGGTGGTGATGCAGTTTTCTAAATTGACTCAGACCAACGGTTACAACCGTTGGTTAAGTAGGGTACTGGCAAATTTGTACCGCTAAGCGATTTAGTGTTCCGGTACGATGTAACGTAGAAATCGTCAGATGTGTGATTGGATACCGTAGGTACACTATAATGTCGTTTTGTTTTTTTTCCTTCTTATCTCCTCCTTTCCTTCCTGGTACCGCAGTTTACGTGCATTACTTCAGGAAGGGGGTGGTCTATCACGCTTCGATATTTGCTTTCTGGCGATGCCATTTGTCTCTCACGCGTCGTCCCATAATATGATGTAGCATTTTCGCCCCCTTAGCCCAGGCTTCCTTGTTCTCCAACATATATGGCACTAAGTTTGCTTTTGTCAGAGGTTCACCGCCTTGGCGTGCGTTACTCCTTTCCCCTTCGAACTCCATGCACTCAAAGATTGCGTGGTTGGGCGTGTCTACTTCTCCGCAATATGTGCAACATTCACTGTTTGCTTTGCCTATCGCGTGCAAGTAAGTATTAAATACTCCATGTCCGGTTAATGCTTGTGTTATCAGCTTATCCACCTCTCCATGTTTTACTCACTATAATGTCGTCGGCTTGGAATAAACATGTAGTTCAACGACATTATATTATTGTTGTTGTAGTTCCTCCAAGAAACCCGCTTCTATCTTAGACAGTATCAAAGTCTAAATCTAATTTGATAAAGAATAAAAAACCCCCCTTTTATAAGTCGGTTCCTAGTATGCAATCTACTATATTCAATTAGTATACACGTATTAATTATAATAATCAACAGTGCTAAGTAATTTCTCTGTTGAAATATGGGGCATTAAATTGGGGAATTAATTTTGGTTGCCGGATCATTAATTTTGTCGGTAAACCACTGTCGGATTTTAGGGTAACATATAAATCTGATATTTTAATCAAATAATGATAATTAAGTTATGTAACTATTCAATTATTCAATATACTACGGCATACTAATTAGTTTGAGTGCGTACATTTAACGGTATTTTTATCTATGGAAATACATACATTATTATATACTTAACTATTATGATACCTTAGCCGTGATAGCCCAGTGGATATGACCTCTGCCTCCGATTCCGGAGGGTGTGGGTTCGAATCCGGTCCGGGGCATACACCTCCAACTTTTCAATTATGTGAATTTTAAGAAATTAAATATCACGTGTCTCAATCGGTGAAGGAAAACATCGTGAGGAAACCTGCATACCAGAGAATTATCTTAATTCTCTGCTTGTGTGAAGTCTGCCAATCCGCATTGGTCGCCAGCGTGGTGGACTATTGGCCTAACCTCTCTCATTCTGAGAGGAAATTCGAGCTCAGCAGTGAGCCGAATATGGGTTGATGATGACGAATGCATCATCATCATCATCATCATCATCATCATCATAATCATCATCATCATCATCATCATCTTCATTATCAACCGATGAACATCCATTGCTGGAAATAGGCCTCTTGCATGGACTTCTAAACACAATGGTTTCAAGCCGCCAGCATCCAGCGGCTCTCTGCAACTACTAAGTACTGCAACTATTGGGGGGTAGACCAACACTCAGGGTAGACAGGGTCGCTATTTCAGCACCTTGGGACCCCAAAGTCCAGCGGCTCTTCGAACTATGTGGTGTGCCCATTACCACTTCAGCTTAGCGACTCGCTGAGCTATGTCAGAGACTTTGGTTTGTCTGCGGATCAACATAATAGTTGATTCAACATTCCACATGTCGGTAATCTCGTGGGCAATAATACTTTTAATTTTTTTAATATAATTATTATAAACAGATAAATATGCTGCTCTTAATAGAATTAATGGACATTGGTGAAGTACAAAATGCTGTCAAGAAAAGTAAAAGAAAAATATTAATTTTTTTACTAAAAAAAATTCAGCGCATATTATTTATATAAAAATCTTTCCATTACTAAAAGTGCGAGGCGAAATGGGTGAAAACGGGTTTCTAATTATAAGCAAGATCATTAAAAAGCATTGTTTTCTGGATTACAAGTGAAAATACTTTGGGATCAACGCGTTATGCGATACTTAACATTTATGAAAGGGCTTATCGTGGTTTAGTGTTATTAGAATTTTCGCAACTAACTTTTTGAGGGTACGTAAAAAAATACAATATTTTTACGCTAGTCTGCTTACATTTTTTTAATGATTGAAAAATCTTTGTGATTTTGTTTAATGTTACTTCTATTAAAAGTATTTATTACAACGTGCCTACTGAGGATTTTTTATTGAACCGTGGGTGATTGTGTAACTTAATCGGATCCATTTGACAGCTCTAATTAATGAAATAAACGTCAAATATGTTGAAAAACAGTCGGTTTGACAACTGTAACGCAATGAATTTGCTGTCATCAGCGGATCAGATCTTGTTAAGAAATTGCCCCCTGAGTGACGTTGACGCTTGGATTCGTCAGTTTTTCGCGAATTATAAGAAAATAAATAAATTAGTCATTATATGAGGTATGTATACATGCTCCGGAGTATTTCCCATAACTCTAGGCTTATATCGTTAAGAAAAATTAATTGAAAATATCTAAAGAACATTAATTGATTTCTACAAAAAAAAAGAAAAAAACATATAGACGAATTGAGAACCTCCTCCTTTTTAACTGACTTCAAAAAGGAGAAGGTTCTCAATTCAGTCGGTATTTTTTTTTTTTTTTATGTATGTACACCGATTACTCAAAGACGCCTGGACCGATTTCAAAAATTCTTTTTTTGTTTGAAACGATATAGTCCCCATTTGGTCCCATTGCCATCATGTAAAGATCTGATGATGGAATCCTGGAGAAATTGAGGAAAACTTTCAAAAATTATATAGGTGTCTAGTGTATTCGTAAACTTTTCCATTTAGTACTTTTAAGCACTACAATTTCATGAAGGTTTAAAGTCGATCTGATGATGGAGCCATAAAACAGACGAGGGAACTCCTCGGCGATTTACAGCAATTACCTTGTGTTTGGGCTTGATTAATTTGTATTAATGAGAACTTTCCACAAAAAGGGGTTGAAACTGTCATTTAGGGGTTTGGTGATGAAGACCAAGGACAATTAAGGGAACTCCTCAACAGTTTACAGTAACTACCTTGTGTTTGGCCTTGATTAATTCGTATTGCTGAGAACTTTCTACCTATATGAGTTGTGTCTGTTATTAGGGATCTGATGATGAAGACCAAGGTCAATTAAAGGAACTCCTTAACGGTTTACGATAGCTACCTTGTGCTTGGGCTTGATTAATTTGTATTTCTGAGAATTTTGTACCAAGATGGGTTGTGACTGTCATTACAATATATCACCGGCTTAGCACCGCCTTCATACTGATCAGCAGGTAGAACATATTATGATGTTATTTTTCGCTTTTAGTTTAGTGGGTACGTTTTTAAGTTTTGAAGTCGGTTGTATTTTTTTTATTAAAATTTTTATTATTTTAAGTCGGTTAAAAATGAATATTTTCGGAGTAAAAAATATTTCTTTTGTAAATAGATCTTCAACCGTGTCCCATAAATAACATCCTTATGTTATGACCTAGCCAATTTATTAATTGGTAAATATCACGAAGTAGCTTACTAGTGCACTGCATTGTATTTTGCAAGGCGTGTGTCACATGGATTGTCGGAATTATTTGAATTACCTTGTATGAAAACATAAAAAGTTTTTTATTTAGTTAAAAAAACATTAGTTATGCAGTTCGGCTTCTATCAGTGAACTTGTCAACACCTTGAAGTTATGGCAAATACTTCGAATCACCCTGTATAATGAACTTCCACAAAGTAACGTCCGCTTCTTTAAGAGCGCGCAGCGCGTCGGTACGATATGGATAAAATTCAAAGCGCAAACGAGACGCCCAATTATGACTTTCACGTGAGTGAAGCACGGAGCGATTGACGTGCGACACAAATTTTATGACGTGAGCGCCAAAACCATTTTTACCTAATTGCAAGTAAATGACCATGTTCTAGATATATACCTAATTTTTATACAAAACAAAAATTTAAGAAAATAAGTTTGCTTTTCCTGAGATTGAAAGCAAAATGTGAGCAAAACATGTATTTTTCAAAAAAATAAACAATCGAGAAAAGTTTTACAAATTGTGTATTTTGTATAGTCATAACGAAGCTAACACTTTGAAATATCATTTACCCAAATATCAGGCTCCCAACTTTTCCAGAATCTGAGATCCAGAACCATTTGTAACCACCAAATTACATATTGCGCACTCTTAAACGATTGTTTCTTGATAGGTCTATCATGGAGCTATAATAAATTCAGAACAAAATGGCGTATAATTTGAGCGAATAGCAATAAAATCAGCATAAAACTGTGGTTGGAATTATGAATGAATTAGAATATAAAGAGTAATGACAATTTCGGAGCAATTATAGGACGTTTTGGAGTTTTTATCGCCCCATTGGGGAAACTTAATTTGTGGATCGAAGCTTCGGGAACGGAAGTAAGTTTTAATATACTTCTTATTATATATTCTTATTATAAAGATCAAAATTTAAATATGTTTATTAGTAAGTATACTCGTGAGCTCACTGCTAAGCTCGAGTCTCCTCTCAGAATGAAGTAAAAGCCAATAGTCTATCACGCTGGCCCAATGTGGATTGGCAGACTTTACACACGCAGAGAATTAAGAAATTTCTCTGGTATGCAGGTTTTCTCACCGTTTGATACACGTGTTATAGAGCCGTGATAGCCCAGTGGAAATGAGCTCTGCCTCCAATTCTGGAGGTCGTGGGCTCGAATCCGGTCCGGGGCATGCACCTCCAACTTTTCAGTTGTGTGCATTTAAAAAAATACGCTATATGCCAAACGCTATGAAGTATTTCGGTACACAAAAATATAGAAAACATATTAAAAGAAAATAAAGTTACCTAATATGAAGTATGTACAGCTGAAAAGTTTCTTTGTTTGCTTGTTTGTTTGCTTGAACGCGCTAATCTCACCGAATACTGTTCCGATTTGAAAAATTCTTTCATTGTTAGATAGCCCATTTATCGAGGAAGGCTATAGGCTATATATTATCCCCGTATTTCCACAGCAACGGGAACCATGCGGTTGAAACCGCGCGGCGTCTGCTAGTATAATGTTATAAATGTTGGATAAGTACTTCTCGATACACTCGTAATTAACCTAAAAATAATAAATTAATAGTTATTATGTACTCGTAGATAAGATAATAAATATGTTATACGGTGCGATAATTGTAATAAAAATTATAAAACGTGGATGACATTGGATATTATCAGCAAGTTACATATTTATCATAATATCTGGTCTTATGTTATCTATATTTTATCGTATGTATCGCATTTTTGTTATTAATTGGAACTATTCGCCAGTATCTAATGACTCCGTGAACAGGAAAAATAAAGTTAATGTTTTTAAAAAATACTCGTAGATCGTAATATTATTTCCAATACGAGTAAATTCAAGTTCTTAGTACTATATGATAATATTTACAGCAATATAATATCATCATCATCATCATCATATCAGCCGATGGACGTCCACTGCAGGACATAGGCCTTTTGTAGGGACTTCCAAACATCACGATACTGAGCCGCCTGCATCCAGCGAATCCCTGCGACTCGCTTGATGTCGTCAGTCCACCTGGTGGGGGGTCGGCCAACACTGCGCTTACTAGTGTGCTAGTAAGCGCAATATAAGCTAAAGTAATGCAGAATTTAAATAAAATAATATCTATTACCACCATCTTGACGGCCTCCGTGGCGCAGTGGTATGCGCGGTGGATTTACAAAACGGATTGACAAAATTGGTCCAGGTCTGGCTGGTGGGAGGCTTCGGCCGTGGCTAGTTACCACCCTACCGACAAAAACGTACCGCCAAACGATTTAGCGTTCCGGAACGATGTCGTGTAGAAACCGAAAAAGTGTGTGGATTTTCATCCTTCTCCTAACAAGTTAGCCCGCTTCCATCTTAGACTGCATCATCACTTACCATCAGGTGTGATTGTAGTCAAGGGCTAACTTGTAAAGAATAAAAAAAAATCACCGAAAAAAGTGATCCGAATAATAGGCTACAACCCTGAGCGCACACATGCACTATTTTGTCTTTAATTAATTATATTTATGAAAATACCTATAGTTTTTACTTCCTGTACACACAACTCGACATTATAGACAATATTTAGATATTATTTGTTCAAATGACATTCGTTGTTGACCACAACTAACATTGAATTGTGTATGAATTTCCTCTTTTGACCGCCTCATTTTCCATGCGCTAGTAACACATCTAACAGTATTTAATAATATCATTGATTACCACATTTCCTTTTATCTTTCGGCCGTCCATTTTTATATTCTGTTCGATATTTATCTATGATAACATAAATTTTATGACTATCGGTTTAATACTCGTAGATAGTAGGTATGGACAATGGTCCAAATTGACCTGAGCAGCTTTTCGAATCTAGGACAACTTGGTAAAAAACAAATGCTATTCGCAAATGCACCGAATGTCCTTGACAACACAACATAACGACAAGCCTAGATTTATATTTATCATAGTTATGCAGGGTTAACGCAAATTCAAATATCGTTATCAAAATTTTGATTAGATTCGGCCAATATTCATTAAATTAGAGGCATTGTTGTTACAATAATAAACGCGTGTTCGGTTAATGGAATTTCGATACGAATAATTTAATTTATAATGAATTTTAGTGTAATATTTTCTATTTTAATCATCACCGTAGCAATTGCGGAGAAGAAAAGTTATGAAGGTTACAGTGTGTATAAGCTGACGCCTAAAACGGTGGAAGATGTGGTTATTTTAGATGATATAAGACTAAAAGGAGTAGGAGAATTTTGGTATGATCAACTTCATGTAAACTCCGAGGCAAGAATAATGGTGCCGAAGCAAAATAGACAGATGTTTAATGATCTTATAGAACAATCTAGTATGAAACCGGAAGAACTTATACAGGATCTACAAAGGTAAGGTTTACTTAATTGTAAACTTATAGTTATTAAGAAACTAGTGGCATTAAATTCAAATTTAATTAGGCTTAGTTTACAAGCACTTTTGCAATGTCAAGTTATGTCAGTTACGGTGGTAAGTCTACCCCTTTAGGATATAAGATGGTGATGATAAGTAATTTATTATAATAACTTCACAGTGGTTTTTGAAGACAGATTATGAAAATATTTGTTATTAACCATATTTTAGAGTCATAGATGAACAATTAACACCGATACATCGAAGTGGAGCATCTAATGAGTCTTTCCTTGGAATGAGCTGGAATCAGTACTATGATCTTAACCAAATAAACAATTGGCTTGACGAAGTAGTGAAAAACTATCCATCTATCGTAACCCCTGTAGTTATGGGCCGGTCTTTTGAAAATAGAGATATAAGAGGAATCATTATAAGGTATAAACCAAGAAGAGATGGTACAACACCTTTGATTGGTATGTTAGAAGGCACCCTTCATGCTAGAGAATGGATTACACCAGCAACGATAACATGGATTGTTAAAGAGTTTTTAACAAGTAACGATCCAGAAGTTAGAGCCTTAGCTGAGAACATTGAATGGCATATCTTCCCTGTAGTCAATCCAGATGGATATGTTTATACATTTACCACGGTAAGTAACCAATTTTTAAAAACTTAACTCCAATTTTTATATGAAGTATTTTCAATAAAATAATATCTATTAATAATGTTTTCAGAACAGAATGTGGAGGAAGAATAGAAGTACTCAAAATTTCGTTTCCTGCGCAGCTTCAGGTGTCTCAGATGATATGAGTAACGGAATAGACCTTAATAGAAATTTTGATTATGTTTGGATGAGTAAGTCAATTTACATAAATACTAAAATCCATATTACGGCTTTAAGCATTCCATGGATTCACCTTGTGGCTGTCAGGCCGGAGCCATCGTGTGGCAGAGAAAAATGATGATGATGTGCCTTTAAGTTCAGATTTACCTTATGTTAAGTGTAAAACTAATAACCCGTATAGCAGAGCAATACTTCACAGCAGTTGCAAGAAACGTCTCCTAATATAAGCTACTCTCTATCCGTTAATCTGAGGTATAAATGAGACGAATATTAGCAGTCCATGGAGTCACGTCAGTCGTGCAGGTCGCCGATTCTTCGTGTAGCAGAGAGAATTCCGAACAGATCCCGGATCATGTTACTGGGTATAGGTTTAAGGATTAATTTTGTCTGTTACTTAACTAAAAACATACAAATTCTGATTCACAGTCTATAGCTAACCAGAAAGGTAGAAATAGGTAAAACAATAGTCTAAACAATGGGAAGACAAAACGTTTCGGTCTGTGAACCATGAAGATTTAGAGGAATTTCGCATTTCACAAGAAATATTTGTTTTACAGCTGCCGGTGCATCAAATAATCCTTGCCTAAACACATTTGCTGGTCCGGTTGCATTCTCTGAACCTGAGGCAAGGGCTATAGCGAATTATGTTATAGACTTGAACACGCAAGGAAAAATGATTTACTACTTCGGATTCCATTCATTCCTGCAGCTGATCGTCATTCCCTTCAGCCATGTCTCTGGACAGGATGTCTTATTAGCAAACAACTATGCTGATATGGTTTGTATCCTTTCTTTTGTTCATTAGAATAGGGTCATCATCATCATTATTACCCCTATTCGGCTCAATGCTGAGGTCGGGTCTCCTCTCAGAATGAGAGGCAATAGTCCATCACGCTGGCCCAATGCGGACTGGCAGACTTCACACACGCAGAGAATTAAGAAAATTCTCTGGTATGCAGGTTTCCTCACAATATTTTTCCTTTATTATTTGAGATACGTCGTATTTAATTTCTTAAAATGCACACAACTGAAAAACTGGAATCAGAGACAGAGGTCATAACCCCTAGGCTATCACGGCCTCTTAGAATGGATACAGTCGCCAAATTCGAAGTGGCTACTTACCACACTACCGGCAAAAACATACGGCCAAGCGATTTAGCGTTCCGATACGACGTCGTATCGTAGGTACGGATACAATACACTTGTGCCTCTTCGAAGTATGGCCTTCCATCTTAGAATGTATCGTCACTTTACATCAGGTGTGAATCACACTTGATCGCAGTAAAGGGCTAACTTGTTAAAGAACTAAGACAAACACATATTGACATTTTAGAATTTAAATTATTAAATTGACATTTTAGAATTTTAATTATTATTATAAAACACGGCTAAAACTTATATGACACAACGTCGTAGTATGCCCGACTAGTTTCAAACCCATACGGGGCCCTTAGTCATGACCTGATTCTTGCAACGTAGAGTTTGGATAGTGCCGCGTTGCAAGAACCAGCTCATGGCCAAGGACCCCGTTCAATCACGTGAGTTTTAACCATGTTTTATAACAAATTATTATATTTAATTTATTAATAATCACTTCAATACATTGTTGCAGTTTGAAATATCGATAAAAGGGGCAGAGAAACTTGAAGAGAGATTCGGTACCAAATATAGAGTAGGAGCTTCAGCGGATATCATGTGTAAGTTATTAATCTAATATTAAAACTAAGAAGGCGAAAGTATCTGTGTGTATTTTTACATTATTTGTATGATTGTGAAACTTTCATACCACAACCATTTAACCGATTTGGCAGAAATTTGATATGTAATAAAAAATCCATGGTTCCTGTAAAAATCGGAATTTTACGCAACCGAATTTTTCGGTCGTCTGTTAGGTATTTATTTGCCCCAGTAGCTATTGCTGTGAAAAATTGTTTTTTTCTTACTTAAAGAAATTCATAGAAAAAAAGGCAATAAAAAAAGTGTGGATAGTGATCGTCATAGAGATCAATCAATATAACCCTAAAAATCGTCAATATAACCCTAAGGTCACCAACCCGCATTAGAGAAGCGCGATTGGATTTTCATTCATAATTTCCTCTCCTAAATGTACTGAAGGAAGAAAACAAACATGTATTTTTAATTTTTTGTCTGTCTCGTCCCGACACGAGAATTAATATTATATACATTAGTGTCTCTGTCTGTCTCAAGTCTTCTCTCAGAATGAAAGGGGTTAGGCCAATAGTTCACCACGCTGGCCCAATGCGGATTGGCAGACTTCACACACGCAGAGAATTAAGAAATTCTCTGGTATGCAGGTTTCCTCACGATGTTTTCCTTCACCGTTCGGGACAAGTAATATTTAATTTCTTAAAATGCACACAACTGAAAAGTTAGAGAAGCATGCCCCGGACCGGATTCGAACCCACACCCTCCGGAATTCGAGGCAGAGGCAAACATTGGGCTATCACGACTCTCGAAAAAAAAAATATGCAGCACTGATATTCAGTTAGGACCCAGTTCAGGTGCCGCCACGTACACAGTTCAATATCCTTATAACCTATAAAATCTATCTGTGAATAGACTGTTTTTAATGTGCGTATTGAATAATGCCTTTAAATGACACATTCATAGGAAATTAAATCAATTGCAGACCCCATGAGTGGCACCAGTTTCGATTGGGTGAAGCATACTACCAACATTCCGGTTAGCCTTCTAATTGAGCTGAGGGATCTCGGCCAGTACGGCTTCCTGCTTCCGGCGGAGCAAATTATACCTACAAGTTTGGAAATCATGGACGCCCTATTGGAAATGGATAGGACTACGCGAAAGCTTGGTTACTATTCGTATTCGGGTACCAGTGCTGTTATGTGTTCTTTTTTCATTGTCACTTTTAGTGCAGTGTTGTCAGTTTTAATTGGTGTACAATAAAATTGTTACATTGCTTATTTTTGAATATTATATTATTTATTTTACGTAGATGCTAATTCCAATGACGTTGACCAAAATTTGCCTATATGTTGGTAGAATTAGATTAGATTAGAGGTTTCTCGATTTATGCGATTTTTTTCGGTTTGTACATTCATAAACTTTAGTTTAAAGTAATAGTTTTCTTAATAATAATAATAATAATTGTTTATTTGCAAGAATTATTTTTCTTTACAACATTCAACTAAATTAATAGTGTGCAAATATTATACATGGTGAAAAAATTAAAAAAAATACAAACAGTCACAATTACCAAAATAAATGAAATTAAGAAAAAGAAAAATACAGTCAAAATTACTAAATGAAATTAAAAGAAATTTTTACAAACAAATAAGAAAAGAAAGAAAGAAAATTTATAAATTCATAAACTAATAACGCTTCTTGCAACTTCTTGCGGGTACAAAAGTTAAAGACAGGTTTAATGTTTTTTTTTTTTAATATTTAGTTGAATTAGAATAATAATATGTTTTGAAGTTAAAGTATTTTTACGATTTTCACAATCCCCCTTAACCTTGTATTAGCTTTGGTTCTTTCTTTATTTGTGATATTCAATATATTTTTATGTAACATACATCGTAAAATATCTAAGATTTTGTGATTATAACTATCACTATCTAAGATATCGTGATAAGTTACCTTAACAATTATTTCTATATTAATCGTAATAATGTCAAAGATAAGATCATAATATTTCCCTTATCATTATCTTTTTTTTAAATTATTAGGCTCAATTCCATCAGAACAGTCTTTAATAGCACTCAAACAGTATGATTGTCAAAATATTTATATTAGTTTTTCTAGTTACAATAGTAAATATAAGTGCGGAATATGTTAGTTACGATAACCATAAGGTATACAAATTGCATCCTCAAACTGAAGAACAGGTAGAACTTCTTAGAAAGCTTCAAGATACAGAAGGTTATACGTTCTGGACTTTATTTGATTATGTCAAAGTTGACAGAGAAGTTAGAATTATGTTGGATGCAAATAAGGAAAAGGAATTTTTGAATTATATGAAAAGTGCCGGTTTAGAAGTCTCAAAAACTGTAGAAGATGTGCAAAGGTAAGGTGTAGTTAATAAATTTTATCAGGCTAATATTATAAAGGCAAAAGTTTGTTTATGTGTATGTGTGTTTGTATGTTTGTTTCTCCTTTACGCTGCAGCTACTGAAGCGAAATAAAAATGGCTGAAATTAGAAATGGAAATAGATTTTACTCTGGATTAACACATAGTTAACACATACTTTTCCTCCTGGAAAAAGCCATGGTTCTGAATTTCAATCTGATTCTGAAACTGAATTTAACGCGGATGAAGTAGCGGGCGTTCGATAGTTATTAAAATATTCACGAAGTATATCTTTGAATTTGGTCCGGAGTATGGACCTCCAACTTTTCAGTTATGTACATTTTAAGAAATTAAACATCACGTGTCTCAAACGGTGAAGGAAAAACATCGTACATGTTATAAAGATAAAAAAAGGAAATATACTAAATTTAAACTATATTATAAGACTTAGACGTCGAAAAATTATCCGAATCGATGTTCATTGGTAAAGTGCTCAGAAGGTTGGTAGTATTACTAATCCTCTGCACCAATGGTAAACTGCCAAGAAGGTTGGCAGAAGGTTGGAAGGTTGGCCAGGCCAGTCACGGGAGGAGGCGATTTATCACATTGAATTGAATTTTAAATTTTATTTATTTTAGTTTAATAAATGAGCAATTAAAAAGGCCACAAACTTTGGGCCGAAGCGCATTAGACTACGATTGGACATATTATCCCAATTTAGAAGAAGTTGAAGACTGGATGAACAAAACTGCAGAAAAACATCCGGACGTTGTCACACTTCTTGATATAGGAAGAAGTTTTGAAGGAAGACCAATCAGAGGGCTGAAAATTGATTTCAAGAAAGTTACAAGACCCGTTATGGGGGTCCTTGAAGGGACTTTACATGCTAGAGAGTGGATTACTACAGTAACACTTACATGGCTTGCCAACGAATTTCTTAATAGCAAAGATCCAAATGTAAGATTTCTAGCTGAAAATGTTGTGTGGCATATATTCCCTGTAACAAACCCTGACGGTTTTGTTTATACCTTTACCGACGTAAGTAAAACTTTCTTTAAATATATATTACATAAGTGTTTTAGGATTCACCTCGTAATTTCAACACTGTAAACTATTTTTATTAGTTTTCATCATTTGGTCTTAGTCGTAGTCATCCTGTCTAGGAATCTGTAAAGATGCAGTTTAAGTACTATCGTACTAAATTAACATGAGTCTCGTATTTTAACTGTTTACTTACTTACTTCTGAATATTTCTACACGGTATCTTACTACTTACGGTCAGTTAGTACATCTCTTCTAGATAGTATATTCCAATCTTACGGAAATCATATGAGATTTAGCTACGTTTTTCATTAGAAAGTACCTTTACTATGAATTGTACTGATTTTTATGTATTTTATTCACAGGACAGAATGTGGAGAAAAAATCGCAATCCCACTAACTTTACCTCCTGCGCTTCGTCCAATGTTCGTGACGATCTCAGTAACGGAGTCGATCTCAATAGAAACTTTGGTTTCTTGTGGATGAGTAAGTTTTTACTAGATACTTTTTAATTAATAGAAGCAGGCGTTACTTTCGGTGGTTTATAAATATTTCGGTGGTTTGTAAATATTTTACTAATAGTGATTAAGTAATGAGCTTTAGTTGGAAAAAAACAATGCTTTGCTATTATCTGCAAAAAGTCCTTAAATTTTCGTTAGCAAGGAATTCTAATGCTTAAAGCCCAATAAATGAGTTTACTGTAAATTATAATCCATGCATTGAATGCCGTTAACGAAAAAAATATGAGGAAAATAAATGGTATTTTAAACATTTATTTCAATTTATTACCGGCTTACCTATCTTTTTCAAATAATAAACATATCATTTTTTATCTATCTATCTTGTTTCATAAGTTACTAACTTTTATGATCTGATTAGGTACCTACCTAATTAGTTTGATATATTAGGTACCTAAATCGTTATTTACTTAAATAGTTTAATAGATACTTATTCTTATCGTCTAATTGACCGTATTGGGGTTTTCCGTATTTATCTATTAAGCTAAATACCGCTACGCTACTGCGTTGGATGTAAAATTTTAGGGTTAAAATACATTGGCACAGTATACTATTGAAATCATTAATAGCGCTCCAAGTTTTGAATTGAGTAAACCGTGATATATGCGAAGGCATAAACAGAGTTTTAATTATTTTTATGATGTATAGTTTTTGATGAAAAACTGAGGAGTAGAAGATTAGCTTGGTATGGAAACGTATTGCGCAGGGACGAAAGTCATATTACTAGAAAAATGTTAAATGTGCAAATGGAAGGACATAAGAGGAGAGGAAGGCCAAAGAAGGGATGGCTGGAGTGTGTCAAAGAGGACATGTGTGTAAAGGGAATGGCTGATGAGTTTACGAGTAATAGAGACGAATGGAAAAAAGTGACATATTTTTCAGACCCCACTTAAGTGGGATATGGGAAAGGAGATGATGATGATGATGTATGGTTTTGATCTATGAAGAAGGATGATTTGTACGGAACGTGCGTTCGGTGAACCATACCCTTAGGTACTTGTCACAACCAAAGCAAACCCGTTCACCGAGTTTAAGTTAGTCCTACCTTGTTCTAAGAGAAAGTTTTATAGCAAGTCTTTTACTTCTGAGGCTGTCGAAATGTGGAATAATTTGCCGTCTTTTATCCATGCCGTTGATTCACTTGCCATTTTTAAGTTTCGCTTGAAACGATATTCCTTGTCGTTGAATTGAAGTTATAATTTTGAGGTATTTATTTATATGTATTTTATTATATGTAAGTAGTATATATATATGAATATAATGCTCCTTCCTGCTCTTTTTTCGCAAGTCTCTAGTCTCTCTAGTCTAATCTCTCTCTCTCATCAGGGGTAGCCTGGTAGAGATTACTAATAGTAATAAGGCCGCCTTTGCATGCTAAGTGTAAATTATTATTTTATTTTGAATGATCTTAATTAATATTGTATTTTTGTGTGCAATAAAGTATTTCTTTTTCTTCTTCTTCTTATTTCTTCTCTCGAGCGTTCCAAGACGCACATGTTTTTTTGATTGCCATATGTCATAACCAATTTGTTATCTTACAGCCGTGGGAGCATCTCAAAATCCCTGTGCTCAAACGTTTGCTGGTGCATCTGCGTTCTCGGAACCAGAGTCCAGAGCAGTAGCCAATTACGTGCTAGATATACAGAAGCAAGGAGAACTGGTCTACTACATGGCTTTCCATTCCTACTCTCAAATGATTCTGGTTCCGTTCAGTCATACTTCTGGGGCCGCTGTACTTGAAGTTCCTAATTATGCCGATCTGGTAAGTCATTATTATCATTTCAGCAGATGGACGTGCATTGCTGGTATAAAATAGGCCTCTTTTAAGGATTCTTCGCTAGACAGCGAGGCTGATCCTTTGCGCAAAAAATGAGCCGGTTATGCTGTCACCCAATGATCAAACTTATGCATTGGCAGATCCAAAAATGTTTTGGGGATTTTGATATAGAATCCTACACATTTTTGATATACAACTCTACGACCGGTTTTTTGTACTTTTACTGGAGCCGATAATCTAGTTTATCCCAATTCAACCGACTTCAAAGAAATACATTTCTTTTAATGCTTTTTACCTCATAACTTCATTTATTAACTAATTTTGAAAGTCAATTTCTTTGTTTGGTTTATATGGTTATAAAAAATGGTAATAAAAAATTGGTTCAGTAATTTCACGTTAAAATCAAAATAACTGAAATACGTCTTGAAAATGCTATATTTTAATGTTAATAGTAATACGAGTGGGTATGTACATAATTATATTTTGATTTCAGTTTGAAATTGCAATCAGAGGAGCTGAAAAACTGACCGCAGTACATAATATTCCGTATCAAGTAGGAACATCAGCTGATATATTATGTAAGTATTATGGCTTTATTTAAAATGGTTTGAAAGACATAATATAGTAATTGTTTATGCCACTGTCATGCGTAATGAGCGCCGTTGTCGCCCAAGTGATTTTTGTCACAATAGACAGCACGAGTGTTACAATGGCTAATTACGTGCAGTGGCATACAATACTTTTTCTACAACGAACCAACTGCCATAGCTCAGCGAGTCGCGAAGCTGAAGTGGCAATGGGCAGGCCACATAGTTCGAAGAGTCGATGGAAGTTGCGGTCCCAAGGTGCTGGAATGGCGACCCCGCACTGGTTAAGCGCAGTGTTGGTCGACCCCCCACTAGAAGGACATCGCTGGATGCTGGCGGCTCGAGACTGTTATGCTTTTAAGTCCATGGAAGCGGCCTATGTCCAGCAGTGGACATCCATCCGCTGATAAAGATGATGATGATGATAAGATTACGAAAAAAAAAATTAATATTATGAATATTTTATTTTCAGACGAAGTTTCTGGATCCGGTTTTGATTGGGTCAAAGGAGTAGCCAAAGTTCCTATAGTACATTTGTTCGAGCTAAGAGACGTGGGACAGTATGGATTCCTACTGCCTCCAGAACAAATCATTCCAAATAATGAAGAAGTGATGGCGGGTCTCATAGAAATGGATAGAGTGACCAGAGAGTTGGGTTATTATACGCCACCGCCAAGCAGCGGTTTTAGTAACAAAATGAATGCATTACTTTTAATTGGAGCTGTTATGTTTGCTTTAGTTTAAGTTAGATAATAAAAAATATTAATCAAAAGTTTTTAATTTTTTTTTTTCAAGCAATCTCATTTCGGTGTGGATTTTAGGATTTACAAAATAGATATTTTTGTTAACTTTTATATATATTAAAGTGAGCCGTGATAGCCCAGTGGATATGACCTCTGCCTCCGATTCCGGAGGGTGTGGGTTCGAATCCGGTCCGGGGCATGCACCTCCAACTTTTCAGTTGTGTGCATTTTAAGAAATTAAATATCACGTGTCTCAATCGGTGAAGGAAAACATCGTGAGGAAACCTGCATACCAGAGAATTTTCTTAATTCTCTGCGTATGTGAAGTCTGCCAATCCGCACTGGGCCAGCGTGGTGGACTACTGACCTAACCCCTCTCATTCTGAGAGGAGACTCGAGCTCAGCAGTGAGCCGAATATGGGTTGATGACGATATATATTAATTGTATTTTTTATTTGATTGTTTGAATCAATAAATTTGAAGATTATTTCTCGCAGAGAATCACACTAATGAATATTATATAGGAGAAAGTTTATATTTGTGTAAGTATTTAGCATGGAATTCACAATGAATTCCTAAGTTTTTTTTGTATTTATTATTCTACAAAATATATATTTAAATTAAACCTAACCATGATGAAACACAAACCACAGTTGATTTTACTGTGCACTGGTTATTATTACTTATACAATATTTAAAAAAAAGTTCACAATCATAAAGTAAGGATCTTTAATAAGTCATGGTTTCCGCGGGTTTTAATTTGTAAAAAACGGAAATTCACGCGGAGTCGCGGGTTACCCTAAAGCGACGCCTGTGTCTATCCAATTGATCCAATAGTACGAAGTTTTTAAAAGTTTTATTCATTTTGTTTAGTTTTTAACTCTAAATCTTTTTTTCGTTCTTTAATAATTATCGTTCTAATATTCCATCTATAGCTAGTAAACATGCCAAATTGAAAAGATACATTTACCATCTACATCTACCGACCACCTGTATATATAATGCATATGTCTGCAAATAAATAAATTGATTGATTGATTGAAACATTTTGTTATATGTTAACCTTAGCCTTTGTATTTGTAACACAAAAAGTTCTTTAAAGTAATCATTTTGTGCTCCAAGTAGATTACACGATAAGTAAGTATGTAATCCTTATTATACAATTTAATCGTTTTGCACTTGAAGAGTACCTACATGAAGCCAAACAAAAAAACAACATGTAACAAAATTATTAATAATTCTATTTAGAAATTACTAATAAACCGGGGCTTTAATAATGATCTACAAAATAAAAATGCTTCGAAAACTAAAATATGCATGGGATAGACATTCACTATCGTCTGATCACGTGATCAAGTTGACGATCGGATCTGTCACATTGTATGTTTTCGAAGCGTTAGCGTTTGTAGAGAATCGACGTGCCACAGGATTTGTATTCTGCATATACGGTTTGCACTCGAAAACCTAATCCAATATCATGGATCTGGAAAAACGATAGGTGTGATGGATGTGTATTTTGTATGATAGTATCCACGGTCTGAGGAATTTCGAGACAGACCAGACGAACTAAAGTCACTGACATAGCTCAACGAGTCGCGAAGCTGAAGTGGCAATGGGCAGGCATAGTACCTAGTCACATAGTTCGAACAGCCGATGGATCTTGAGGTCAGGAGGTGCCGGAATGGTGACCCCGCATCGGAAAGCGCAGTGTTGGTCGACCCCCACTAGGTGGACCGGGGATATCTAGCGGGTTACAGGGAGCCGCTGGATGCTGGCGGCTCGAGATCGTTGTGCTTGGAGGTCCATGCAAGAGGCCTATGTCCAGCAGTGGACGAATATCGGCTGATAAGGTAAGGTAAGGTAAGGTATCCAACGCTACTTTCTCTTGGTTTCGATATTTTTTTCAGATCATGTCACCAAATGTGCGAGCTGAGATAGCAACAATAAGAGGAACGTGCTATTACTGTCATTAAAGTCTGTCAACTGTCTTTGAAAGGTTAAGATTTTATGAGCGTGATCATCATATATTTCTTTTTTATTGTTATGATATTTAGATAAATATTTACAAACCAACCAAACATTACTGTGTATATTTGATCAAGAAACCTTATCGATTGCACGTCCAAATTCATATAGAGCTAATATGATTTTGAAAATAATAATTTTGGCATTAATTTTTTCAACTTCTTGTGAAGCATATAAAAGTTACGAAAATTATAGAGTGTACAAAATAATCCCAAAAACAAAAGAACATGTGGACATTTTAACCGATTTACGTAAAGGAGAGTATTATTTCTGGTCAGATGTTATAAAAATCGCTAGTGATGTTCGAATTATGGTGCCACCAGATAAAGTTGCAGTATTTGTTAAATATACAACAAGTGTTGGGTTAGAACCAGTTTTGACAATATCTAACGTTCAAGAGTAAGTGTAATTAAAATATTCAGCCCCTGATAACTGTTATATTTTTTTATATAAATCAAACTATAGTCTGAGGAGTAATATAGTTAAACATCACCAAACAACAATAATTAAATAATATCAATATATTTTCAACAATGAAACAACCCAACAGAACAACATCGTAACTTTTTTAATCTATAGTAATCTATTTTATTTGAATAATTTAAAAATAGTATTTAAATTTAGACTTGCATCGTAGTAAATCAATGTTGCAGTTATTTTAAAACTCTACAAATTCACTAGATAATTATAGAAATAATATTTTTAACACGTTTTTTAAACTTCAAAGACGTATTTCATTTATTTTGATTTTAACACAAAACCATTAAACTGATTTTCATAAAAATAAAATGGACCAATCTAAAAGTACCCTTTCAAATACAAAAAAAAATTCAAAATTGGGTAATAAATGACGAAGTAAGGTAACAAACATTGAAAAAATTTAAAAATACGCAACAAACAGTTGAGGCCCTCCTCTTTTTTTGAAATCGGTTAAAAATAATGTTTTTATAACATTTTAGACTAATACGTGCTCAATTGGAACCTTCTAAGAATACAAAAAGTAGCTTCTTGGGCTCTTTTGATTGGGATGGATACCATAAATTAGAGGATATTAACGCTTGGCTTGATGAATTGCAAAAAAATTACCCTGGCATTGTTACAACAGTTGATATCGGGCAATCTAATGAAGGTAGAACTATAAAAGGGGTTATAATTGACTTCAAAGCTGGTACGCGGGGTGACAAGCCTTTAACGGGAATGATTGAAGGTGGAATTCATGCAAGAGAATGGATATCACCAGCAACTGTTACATGGATTATTAAAGAATTCTTGACTAGCCAAGAGCCTGAAGTTAAATCAATGGCAGAAACATTTGTTTGGCATATCTTCCCTGTTATTAACCCCGATGGGTACTCTTATACCTTCACTGAAGTAAATATAGTTTCTTACATTATAATGTTCACTTATTATATTAGCTTTTATAATTGAACTAAAATAGTAAGCTTCATCGAAATTTTCTCAGTGAATGCGTTCAAGTAAGTTGTGTGTAAATAAATTATTCAAGATTCTTATGAATTTTGTAGAACCGATTGTGGAGAAAAAATCGCAATCTTCTTTATAACCCAAATTGCACAGGAGATTGGGATTTGGGTAATGGAATCGATCTAAATAGGAATTATGATTTTTTATGGGGAAGTGAGTATTTTATTTCTTCTTTTTCTTCGTCGACAGTACTATAACTTTCGGTGTATGTTTCAATCAAGTATATTTGTTTATCTTTCTTTTCGATTAATTATTAAGCGTATAGCTATATCATCATAATATAATCTTGCAGAATTATGAATGTCATTTTCCAATTAGGTTCATTTACCACGGGTTTACCCAATTTATGACAGACTGTATATTTTCTAATCTTATATATGATAAGACAAATGAGATGATAATAATTTAGTCTACTCATCAGTGAATAATAAAAAACTGATAACAATATTATATTTAAATTCAAAGTGAGCCTAACTTTTGTAAAGCTTGGCATTACAAATTCTATTGGAGACTCGCTTGACTCAAGATAATTAACACAATAAATTTAAAATGGTTAAAATGGCACTATAAAAGAGTGCAAGCTAATAGCTAATTTAAAAAAAAAACTAATATTATATTTCCAAAAGTTTCTGTCTATTCAAAGGCATTTTCTCTTTTACAAAAAAAAACCTCATGGTTTTATTTTAATTTTATTAAAAAAAAAAACAAATCTAAACTGTCTATCTAGGAAAATGCGTAAAATATTTTTTTTTACATTTTTCATTTTAGCAATTACTATTTAAAGATAGATGAACTAAACATGGTAAACTACACATGGTAGGTAAAAAAAGTCCAAAAGTCTCTGTCTATTCAAAGGTATTTTCCCATTTTACAAAAAAAATCCTCATGGTTTTATTTTAATTTTATTAAAAAAAAAAAAATCTAAACTGGCTATCTAGGCTAATGCGTAAAATATAACTACATTTTTAATTTTAGCAATTACTATTTAAAAATAGATGAACATGGTAACATGGTAATAACAAAGGTATTGTTTCATTGTGAGCTGTGATAGCCCAGTGGATATGACCTCTGTCTCCGATTCCGGAGGGAGTGGGTTCGAATCCGGTCCGGGGCATGCACCTCTAACAGTTGTGTGCATTTTAAGAAATTAAAAATCACGTATCTCAAATGGTGAAGGAAAAACATCGTTAGGAAACCTGCATACCAGAGAAATTTCATATATATTCTCTGCGTGTATGAAGTCTGCCAATCCGCATTGGGTCAGCGTGGTGGACTAATGGCCTAACCCCTCTCATTCTGAGGAGACATGAGCTCAGCAGTGAGCCGAATGTGGGTTGATAACGATTTAAAGATAGATGAACTAAACAAGGTAATACCAAATAATTGCTTCATTTCAAAAGAAGAAGAAATGCACAAAATTTCAAAAGAAGAAAGAAGGGAGGCACGAATATTTTTTTTTTTTTATGTTTCATAGCAATCGCTGCAACAACACACGCTTGCGATGAGATCTACGCTGGACCCTCTCCAGCATCAGAACCCGAAACTAAGGCCATTGTGGATTACGTTCTGAATTTAAAGGAAACTAGCAACTTCATGTATTACTTAGCTTTCCACTCTTACTCTCAAATGATTTTAGTACCCTACAGCCACTTGTACGGAACCGACGTTTTTGAATTGGAAAACTATAGCGATATAGTAAGTAAATTTTATCTACAACTAGCTGACGCCGCGCGGTTTCAACCGCGTGGTTCCCGTTCCCGTAGGAATACGGGGATAATATATATAGCTTATAGCCTTCCTCAATAAACGTGCTATCTAACACTAAAAGAATTTTTCAAATCGGACCAGTAGTTCCTGAAATCAGCGCGTTCAATCAAACAAACTCTCAAAACTATACTAATATTATAAAGCTAAAGGGTTTGTTTGTTTGATTGAACGCGCTAATGCGGCTGCGAATATTTGCAGATAGAAAAAGGTTAATTAGTGTTGTCCCAACTCAGGATATTGAGTGACGCAAGTGTCCGTCGCGCACTTGGCCGGTTTTTTTTTTGATGACATACAGATGGACGGACAAACAGTGTTTTTTGGGTCCTGTTTTACTCTTTGGATAAAGAACCCTAAAAAATAATGTTCTAACTAAATTGTATAGCTGTAAGTACTTGTAGAATAAGAATTATTCGTTGTCATTAACCACCAAAAAACAGACCATAAAGTGTACTCCATACAGACAATCTCTAATCTTTGAACTGTGCTTGTTTACCACGCACAGTAAATGAATCACAGTATAACGACCGTTAAACCACAGTATATTAATCATGCAGAAGACATCAAGTAGCTGAAACAAAAACTAAATAACAATGTATTTTGACCAAATTTAATACGATTGCTTAATTATATTTCGTGAAGTTAATAGGAACTTAACCTCACAAAAAATAGAACGTACACTTGGAGAAATAACTAAAAGCATACCTAAAAGAATGTGCGATGATAAAATTAAATGTCGCAGTTTAAAAAAATAAACAAAAAGAACACTAATGCACAATTGGCGATCTTATTTTTATATATTTATTAAATATATTATATTACAAAGAGGTAGAGTATGTGAGTTTATAA
This sequence comes from Bicyclus anynana, assembly GCF_947172395.1. NCBI lineage: Eukaryota > Metazoa > Arthropoda > Insecta > Lepidoptera > Nymphalidae > Bicyclus > Bicyclus anynana. The sequence goes on along the minus strand of NC_069103.1, from coordinate 12,301,531 downwards.
GGATAATCTCTGGATAATTCAATATAAAGCCACGTTAATTGTAAGTGTCATAAGAGTGTCAACTACGAGAATGAAACTGAACTAATCGCTTATAAGCAATCTAACACTGATCCTTAACCAACTGCATGTTTGTTAAGCCGTGGTTTTTATGCGGCTTAGTTGTCTGCAAATGGCCAATAAATCTACTCTGTTAACAGTTCGAGATTAGTTACCTCGGCGCACAGAAGCTGAAGCAGAAATACGGCACAGAGTACAGGGTCGGAACATCAGCGGACATTTTGTGTAAGTATGGAATACTTTCGAAAAAGTTCATTTCTGAGCGGTACAGATGAGTACGCGAGTGAATGGAATTTCTCAGGTACAAATGATGAATTACGACTAATTATTGTACGGCTTTGTTATAGTGTTAAAGATGATTAAAAATAAATGTCGAAAATCCTAGTGCCGTACTTAAATGGTGGTGCCGGAAGTCAAAGACAGTTGCAGAAGCAAAATAAGTCATTTATTACTGTAAGGCATTTGTGCAATTCGTTTTGTACACATACAGATACTTTACCCGTAAACGCCGTACATTTTTCCAGAGTCGAAAGATAAGAGTCGCAAGCTTTACTCTTCACTCGTATACTCACCTGTACCGCTCAGAAACGACGGCACAGTGCTCAGAGTTATTTTTTGATATAGTAACAGCCTTCTAAACGTTTTTCACGTTGGGTCATTTCACAGGTAATTTTTGTTCAAGGGCTTGTAGTCTATTAGTATATCTATCCTGTTTTTTATAAACTCTATGATTGTTTGTTGAAAAATAATGGTTCCCAGCTCAAACATAAATTGTATACCCTCAATAGCTCAACGATAAAAAAGGTCTAACTCATCACAAATGGTTGGTGGTTCGATCCCCGACCCGTTTGTCTATTGTCTTACCCACTCGTAACACAGACTTTCCCGAGTAGATGGAGGGGAATATTGGTCATATTTAAAAATATGGCAAATGATCTTTTTTTAAAAAAAATAAAAATTAGTTACACATATGTCATACAATGTGGGTGGGGTGGTAATGCGGTCTATGCCTACCACCAGACCAGACCTGAACCAATTTCAAAAAGAATTATTGACCCAAGTTGGTCATCGAACCCAGACCCTCTCCATTGATCACAGCATTCCCAACTGTCAAAATTCCAATGTGTTTCAGATGCTGTATCTGGAGCCAGTTTCGATTGGGTCAAATCAGTAGGTAATGCTAGCATTGCTGCCCTGTTTGAACTACGAGATAAGGGCGACTTTGGATTCCTCTTACCAAGCAGCCAAATAATACCGAACAATGAGGAAATCATGGATTGCTTAGTGGAAATGGATAAACGGGCTCGGGAATTTGGTTATTACTCTAGTTCCGTATCTGTGTATTACTCTGTAATTCCTTTAATTATAAATCTTCTGTTGCTTGTAATTTGTCAGTAGATAAAAAATTTGAAAACGTTTGTTTAAGTTCTATTATTTGTGTCCGATAGTCCAGTGGATATGACCTCTGCCTCCGACTCCGTAGGGCATAAGTTCGAATCCGGTCCAGCATGCACCTCCAACTTTTCAGTTATGCATTTTAAGAATTTAAATATCACGTGTCTCACACGGTGAAGGAAAAACATCGTGAGGAAATCTGCATACCAGAGAATTTTCTTAATTCTCTACGTGTGTGAAGTTTGCCAATCTGTATTGGGCCAGCATGGTGGACTATTGGCTTAAGTCCTCTCATTCTGAGAGAAGACTCGTGCTCAGTGAGCCGAATATGGGTTATTGGGCTATTGGGTTATATGGGGTAATTTCAGGATTTACAGAACCGATTTCGAAAATTCATTACTACCGGAAAGCTACGTTATTTCTGAGTGTCACAGGCTGAATGTTATCCACATAGTAGATAGTACACTGGTAAAATCGCGAGGCGTGACATGTCTATACTATAATATTATAAAGATGAAAGATTTGATTGTCTGTTTGTTTGCATTGAATAGGCTCTGAAACTACTGAACCGATTTGCAAAATTCTTTCACTGTTGGAAAACTATCCCCGAGTGCTATAAGCTATATATATATATATATATACACGTATTAACAAGGGAACAGGAACCACGCGGGTGAAACTGCGAGGTGACAGCTAGTCTTAATAAAAGTATATGTATTAATGCATCACGAAATCTTGAAAATCCAAGCGATTTTCGAGATTTCGTGATGCACAAAGTTGAAATTTGGCAGGGAGGTAGTTTACAGTTAGTAGGTATCCACTAAGAACAGATTTTGCTATAGGGCCGAATTAAAGAGGTCTAAGGGCAGAAGAAGTCCGTCCGAAGCGGGCGTCCGTTAGTACATTATTTAAAGGCAACTATTTGACACAATAAATAGTCCTTTTAAACACCTTATTATACTTAGGTTCAATAAATAACGAACGACGGCAAGTATTTCTAAAGAGAGGATATTTCAAGTAATTAACGAAAGTGATTTAGGACGAGATGATGGTTAACAACACCCATGGGGTTTTAAATCTGTTGGGGAATTTACGAATACTAAAAGTTGAGTTTAAAATACTCGTACTTCAAACAAGTTGCGACCAATATAGCACCAACAGTATTAACAACAAAGAGATTGAAGCTCTAAATAAGCTCTTCTATAGACCTTTAGCTCTATATGAATGTTTTTTTTACATTTTGGGTATCGATTAGTGAATTGCTAAAATTTCATATTACCTTATTCACTTTTTAAATGAAATGGCGACCCCGCACTAGTAAGCGCAGTGTTGGCCGACCCCCCACCAGGTAGACTGACTACATCAAGCAAGTCGCAGGGATTCGCTGGATGCAGGTGGCTCAGTATCGTGATGTTTGGAAGTCCCTACAAGAGGCCTATGTCCTGCAGTGGACGTCCATCGGCTGATATGATAATGATGACTTATTAAATATTACCTTACTTATTTAATGTGGGATTGAAATCAATAAAAATTTTAAATAGAGGTACCTAAATAAATATTTCTATTTAGCTTAACCTATGCAATATAATTATAATATTATATTTTTATAAACTACAAAATGTTGCCTTTCAATTAGTAGGTAATCGTACAGTAACGAATGTTAGAGATTTCTAATCAGATCTGAATTTAGCAACTCCACTACGCGCATTTTTGTGTTTACTTACATTATATTTGTGTATAATATATAGTTTTTACAATTCTTAAACACAACTCGACTTGTAGACAACATATAGATAATATTTAGGTATTATGTGTTAATATAACTTTCGTTGTTTAATAAGCGACTAAATGAAATTAAGACAATTATGCACAATTTAGTATTTTTGTAGGCTAATAAAGACCAAATTAGTGAATAGGCCAAATGGGCTAAACACGTAATTTGTATGTTTACATGTTTCAACTACGAGTATGTAGCTGTTTAAAAAAAAGCACTTCATCCAGAGATATGTAAGATATTAGAAACCCGTTTGCGTTATTCATAATTAAACCCAACCTTAACTCTCCTAATATAGCGACAGAAATAACTGCCCTATAACGCCCCGGATGATATGAGTGTCTAATAAATTACACCAGCCCCTGACAAGGTGACGCGTGACTGAAATCAGACGTCAGGGCTCCCTCACAAATCATAGCCAGCACCTATTTCGAACATAGAAAGGAATGGAGTGGTCTGTTAACCAATATTTAATTTTTCTTACACCTAGAAAGGCTATTTCAGAACATTTATGTTTGGTTTAACGCGCTAATCTCAGAAAATGCTGATTCGAATTTAAAAAAAATCAGTGTTGTATATTCAATTTATTAAGCAAGGATTAAGCTACGAGTATATCATGATAATTTTACGCTAGTGAAACCACGGGTACTGATAGAAATATTATAAAATATAAAAAAAAATAGATGTGAGTGTTGTGTTGTATTTAATAGACGATTCATTTGATTATTTTATAAACATAAAAATTTCAGAAAATGCGATTGAGTGTTGTGCTGTATTTAATAGACGATTCATTTGATTATTTTATAAACATAAAAAATTCAGGTGAAAACATTTTTTTTTTTAATTTAATTTTGTACTCATCTTTATTTTGCTGTGGTACTTATTTGCTCTTCTATTTAGCTTTCAGTAAGTAGAATGATTACAAACTCTCTTAATTGACTTTTCAAAAGTGCTTGCAAACTGGATTTTCTTCAAAAATGAAAATTTCAATAATCAGTAGGTATACACAATCTATAACATGCGTACATTCTTACTACAGTTAGGAATTTAAAACCATAAAGTGATTTAGTATGTTCTATAATAATTATAGACTTATCCTCCTACCTAGGTACATCTGTATTACTCATAGTACGTAAGAACAAAAGAACATACTAAACAAAAAAATCTCTGATAGGCAGGAGGTTAAGTGTAGATTTAGTCATTATAAAAATTACTTACAAAACGTTGGAAAGAACGAAAATCATAACAAACTTACATATTTTCTAACTTCAAATGGAATTAAAAAGTACTCCATTGGCGTGACTTCCGAATTATTATATTAATTCTCAACCATTATCCATTAGTTCAATAAAACTCGTGAACATTTCAAAACTGAAACGAATATATTTTTGTCGAATTGTCGAAAGTTTAATTTTTATAGCATCAAAAATTGTAACATATTCAATGGATGTTAACTTACGACTCTATGGTTTTTCCTAGTCGGTCCATTTTCAATTTATATGATAATATTCCGTAATGATCTTCTTTTTATTGTTTTCCTTTGTAATCTAGCGGAAAATTAAACGAGTTCAAGGGTAATGTGGGTAAGGGTTGACGTTGTTACATTATTACAAAAATTGCCTTGATTATTTAACGAATCATTTAATATTTATTTTTGGCACGTTCCATTGAAATACCAAGTACTAGAAATTGAAATACCAAGTACTAGAAATATTCTGCTTATCTTTCTTAAATGAAATTTTTAGTAAGCAAAAAAACATAACCCTTCTTGCAGTCGTGTAAAAATTGTCAGCCCGATCTGTGACTTCTCAGTGCAAAAGCAGCTGCTCGAGTAAATGTCGATCGGCTTCTGTTGATATTTTTCGATGGCTTTTCTTTCATTTCTTTGCAGAAGTGTTGTGTATTGTAGTAGCTTGTATGTACGCTTTAAAATTTTATTGTTTAATAACGGACGCCCGTGACTTCGTTCGCCCTTAGATCTCTTTAATCCGACTCTAACGAAAAATCCGTTCTTAGTTGATACCTTCTAACTATAAACCACCTTCCTGCCAAATTTCAGCTTTGTACATTAAGAGGTTTTGACCATTTTTTAATATATTAAAAATTGTACTTAAATCATGAAAAAAATACGTAATAATGTGAATTAAGAAATCTTAAAATTCAACCTTAAAACAGGGTTTAGTTTATCTCTAAAACTTGCTTGACTCGGGCTAAGATGTTTGTTAGGCAGCATAGTCACCGTCACGCTGCCAGTCGCATTAGTGGCAATAATGTTTTATGATGTAATTATTGATAAAGTTTTGTGTTGTAATTATTGTTTATCATAAATTGTTTAGTGTGGGCATGGAGAACATGTCAAGCTTCGTCATCGTCATCAACCCATATTCGGCTCACTGCTGAGCTCGAGTCTCCTCTCAGAATGAGAGGGGTTAGGCCAATAGTCCACCACGCTGGCCCAATGCGGATTGGCAGACTTCACACACGGAGAAAATTAAGAAAATTCTCTGGTATGCAGGTTTCCTCACGATGTTTTCCTTCACCGATTGAGACACGTGATATTTAATTTCTTAAAATGCACACAACTGAAAAGTTGGAGGTGCATGCCCCGGACCGGATTCGAACCCACACCCTCCGGAATCGGAGGCAAAGGTCATATCCACTGGGCTATCACAGTGTGTGTGTGTAATGGTCAGCATAGTTGCCTTCCATGTCAAGCAGGGAAGGTTAATATTTTTTCTTTATGAAAGGATCCTTAAAACCTACTCTCAAGGTCACAAGTCCTGGGACCTGCTCAAGGTGTTTCCTCTACCACAAAGTAATGGTACAATCACTGTCGCTGCTACCTGACGTGTCACATTAGACAACGGAAAAGTTTGAAAATATTCCTTGAATAATATAAAGGAAACAGTCCATTAAAACCGCATCAATTCCGGTCAACTCTTTGACGACAGTAATTAGTAAAAATAAGCATCCGTTTTAAATTAAATAACTCAAAGCGTTTTGGTGATAAAATTTTACTGCCCCAATAAATGACTCTGCCATTTGTTTATCGCTTTTATAATAGTTTTTAACACCGACGGTAGTTTCAAAATTAAAATAGATTCAACCGCCCAGTCTTTACGACCGCTACGTGCGTATTAATTTAATGGTACCCGGGATCATTTTAAATTGGATCTCCAATGTAACGAAGATCTATGACGGCTTAACAAATATTTATAGTGGCGGATCAAAATATATTGGTTATTTGAGTTGGAAATATTTAGTTTTGGATCATTAACGACTTTCTTATGATGGATGGCATGGTGATGGTTGTATTGCCCTCTTTTTGCCGGAGTGTGAAAATTTTGAAAACATGGTAAACACGTGATATTTTTAGATATACTAAAATGGTAAGAAAGTTAATGGTTTTTTATATATTTATGCTATTAGTCGCCGAATGTTTCAAATTAGACCTTAAGTGATTAATAAAACAAGTGCGAGTTGGTATCGCGCACAAAGTGTTCTATAGGTAACATTAATTGAGAAAAAAGTCCTCTTGATTATTTACTTTATTCTGTTTTTTATTTAGTATTTGTTGTTATAGCAGTAACCGAAAATTTTTATTATTCTTTTTATTTTTTTATACATTTGTGATAACCCTTCTTGCAGTCCAGTTAAAATTTAAACAACCTGATTATCGCCGTTCATAATATAGAGCCTGGTGATTGACTGACGGACGGGTGGATGGTCGGACAGACAGACAGGGTAGCATTAGTAATAGGGTCCCGCTTTACCCTTTGGCACAGAACCACATTCACAACAGTGTCACATTTCAAGTTCATCCGTTCCTTAATTTTTTATAAAATGGGGTGCACAGATTTCGTTTCACGTATTTTTAAATATATAAATAGATGATCTAAATGCCATCAAAAACAAAACTCGAAAAAGTGTACCAACTCTAGCAATTCAGTTCTTCTACCGTAAACAGTTGTGAGATCCATGTAATATTAAGTCTGTTTCTTTATTCAGTCCGTACTTAAGACTTTTTGTATCAAGTTATTACGTAACTTGCTAACCTAACGAAATCTTATATTGATCATATCAATATTAAAAATATTTTAAATTTTAATTAACAAAGATTGACGTAAAGCTTCTATGTCAGCTGGAAGTATAATAAAATTTTGTTGGTCGGTATCAGTGAGTGACAAAATTAAAAAAAACTGCGATTAGTTATTAAACTAAACTGCTCGTTCTTATTTAAAGAAAATCTACAATGCCCGCTTGGGTACTGAAAATTCAGGCTTCTGGTTTGTTCAATAACGAATTTAATGACTTGAATCGATTTGAGAAAAGGAATGGTACGGTAAAAAGTATGGTACGGCCGTACCACTTTTTGACTTTTTTGACAAATGTGACGTCCAGTCCAGTAGTTAACCTGTTCGTTTACTCTCCTACTCTAGGTTCAAAACCTGGATTGTTAAAGGTACTATGACGTTAGAAATATTAGCATGATTACTTCTAGTAATTAAATAGGAAAATACAAATATGTCAATTTTCTACCATCGTACCAAAACACTTATAACCAACTGTAATATATAAAGCGTTAATTGCTGTAATGTATCTCAAAATAAACTTCCCAAAATTCCTCTCAAACTGTGTTACTTTAAATCTGTTTTTATTCCCATAAAAAAACCAACATGTTTCCTCATTAAGCGTAACTTAAAGGTGTTTATCGAACATAATTTATCACGCACCGACAGCGCGGTGAGTGAGCGATCCCCTTTATTTTGATGGGAGAGCATACGTCACTGCCGCCCATTCACATTTCAAACTGTCAACGTGATGGGTTGGGAAGGTGTTTTAGGGCACAGGCGGTAGCGTTAAGATTTGATACAGCGGGATACTTTTACCATGTAAAATGGTTTTTGCGGGATAAAGAAATCGTTATTTTATAGAACAAGAGACAGGCATATCACAATTTAGAAAGGCTGAAAGTTAGTCAGCTTATGCTCCTATTATAGACAACTGGTATGATAGCCAATTATGCAGTTTGAACAGTGGTAGTTATGGAAGATATCAGGTTTCTAGAGTTTAAAGCACGTTTTTATCATATTTTCCTCAGCATAATATTATAAAAAGTCATATTTCTAATTGCTAGTCACTTACCTTTGTGGTAATCTTTCGACAAACACCGTTAAAGATTTTTTTTAAGATAACTTTAAAGGACTTTAGCTAACAGTTGCTAAGAAGTTAACGGGCTTAGGTTGAACTTTTACGCCATTAAAATAGGCAGAAGAAGATGATATTTGTCGTATCTTGAAAAGAGTTTTTGAGTCGCTGTACACAGAACGGGTTAAAGAAACGTTGTTGTTGGCGTATGTTTTTGTATGAAATTATTTTTACATGACTTCTCATTCCGTCAGACGTTCAATGAACTTTGAGCTTCCTTACTGAAAACGCTAAGCTTGTCACTGTATCAGCGTTCTTATATTTATTTTGCGCGTAAAACGACACTGATTAACATTTTTGTGACATTCCCCGACCGTTTGGGGACTACTAAACGCACTACTAAATGATTCTGTTGGGTTTGTGACTTCCGTCTGCAGACGCCATTTTTTGTTACAAAATTTGCGCCCCAAATTAACGTTAACGTTAATTAGCGTTGTTAACGTTAGCGTAAATTAGCGAGATCGTTTGTGGTTTACACGTGTGCTTTTATATATTTGTTAATGACTCCCTTATGCCCTTGCTAGGTACTGCCCTAAAAATAAACTGTATGTAATATAATTATGAGAGTTATGAGTACATTTTATACTAGAAGAATGGTTCCAATTTCTATTGAAATTGGAACCATTCTTCTGTTTATTATTTTATTTATTAATTAAGTCTAATTAATAAATAAAATAATAAACAGCACAGAATAGTGCCTACAGTCAGTGTGCAAGAAAAGTCAATTGCTTTCATGAATCTGTGTCATTTAAATTAAATTCTACAATTTTATAATATCCTCTTAATTAATATCCTTTTAATATCTGCTCTTTATACCTACAAAATGATTTCCAGATTCATGCTGGCCCGCAAGCGAAACTATATCCTGCGGTTTCGGCTCATTCAGACAATTCGCAAACAAATAACTAATCGGGAACTATGCAGAACTTACACTGTGGTGACAATTAGATTGGAAATTTGTAAGTATCTCTGCTGGGCTGTCGAATAGTTTGCAAGTAATCTGTGTAGAAAACTATTAGCGATTGATTTCTAAATTTAATAAAGTAGTCGTTTTTAGAAGTCTTTTTTTATTCAATGACAAGTTAGCCCTTGACTTAGCAGTCACAGGCAAACGTTACGCTTTTTACTGCTTTTCAGTTTGTATTTTCTTTATTAGTAAATGATAATGTAATCATTTATTAATAGGTAATAACAGTCTATTTTCCGGAGTCGTAGAAAACTGTTGGACTAATCTGAATATATTTTTATTTTCTTTAGTGTTTAGTTTGGCTTCGAAAAAAAGAAACAAGTTAAAATTTTGTATAGGAATTGACACTCCGTTATAACTGCGACATCCACCGTATCTACTAATAACTTTTCGTATCCTAACAGCCCGGTGACATGCATTGTTTCAACAAAAACCGAGGACCGAAGAGTACAAAATAGTGTTTTGTTGTAAACAGTTAAATAATACATTATATAAATATTGCTACATAAACAACTAACAACAGAAAATCCAAAAGAAAATCGGAACTCGTAAACAGCTGCAGAACATTATCACCTCCAGCACCACTCCTCACCTATTCTGAAACCGGAAGAGCAGCATCCTCGCGTAACCGTAACCACAAAACAGACAAACAAACATACAGATAATTGATGGGGAAGCGACGTCCCATTTCGTCGACTGTCTCCCGATGATGACATCCGAGATGATGTTGTTAGGGCATTTTGATCTTACGATGCGATATCGTGTCGAAAGTAATTTTGCATTTAATAATACTAGCAGACGCCACTTGCTTTTACCCGCGTAGTTTCCGTTCCCGTAGGGAATACGCAGATAAAATATAGCCCATAGCACTTGGGGGTAGTGTAGCTTCCCAATAATGATAAAAAATTTCAAATCGGTTCAGTATTTTCGGAGCTCATTCCTCTTCGTAATATTAGTATAGAAAATCGTAAGGTAGTCAAATCAGAAATACAAAGAAAATGTGAGTGGATGATATTTATTGGATGTGGATGATAATTAAGATTGGTTGCTGTTAATTTTTTTCTTGTTGATTCTAAATTCTTTTCTTCTTCTTCCTAGCGTGGTCCTACAATGTGGGGTTCGCTTTCCGACATAATCTCGCCCACTTTGCCCGATCTTGGGCATCCAACTTCTTAAGTTTGTTGGCTTTCAAGTCCGCGTGTACGATGTTGAGCCAGCGCTTTGCCCTTGTTGATTTTAAATTAGTCTATAATATTGTTTGTTGATACACTAACAAAGCAGTGAGTGTGCATTACCGTGATGTAGCCAGTCGAGTATCACACGGTTTCATTACTGTAAATTTGAATTTAACATTTTTTTAAATAATTGTAGGTAATAAAATAAAGTCTGCACGTTGCTTCAGACTTAGCTTCATCTTCCAATGACAGGAGCATTAAAAAGTCGCAGATTTAAATCCAAGAGGCCTAAGGTTTGATTCCCATTAATTTATTTATTTGTCGCTAACTTATCGTAGCAAATGTTTTTCATTTAGTTAGAAGGAGATGAGATTTACGAATAAAAAATTTAAAAAACAAATACGGTAACGACTAATCGCATAGTGTAAATAGGACTGAGGTAAAATATGACAGTTGGTATGTCTTGCTCAATGCTGTTTTAAAAAGCTTTTAAGTCTATATTAATATTGTATAAATAAACCACAAAATGATCGTTCATTTTAATCGTTGTTTTAATTCGAAACGGAAACGAAATGTTTTATCGTCTATAATCGTTTGAGAAACATTAATAATTGTATATATTCTGTTTTTAGCCTTTATAGAACTACTAGCTGACCGTGCGCGGTTTCACCCGCGTGGTTCCCGTTCCCTTAGGAATGTGGGGATAAAATATAGCCTATAGCCTTCCTCGATAAATGGGCTATCTAACACTGAAAGAATTTTTCAAATCGGACCAGTAGTTCCTGAGATTAGCGCGTTCAATCAAACAAACAAACAAACAAACAAACTCTTCAGCTTTATAATATTAGTATAGATAACGTTCTTTTTTAACCAACATTAAAAAAGGAGTTTCCGTATTCAATCTGTCTCATAGTTCGAAAAGCCAATGGACGTTGTGGTCTCAAGGTGCTGGAATGGCGACCCCGCATTAAAAAGGGCAGTGTTGGTCGACCTCCCACCAGGTGGACTGAGGACATCGAGTCGCAGGGATTCGTTGGAAGCAGGCGGCTCAGGTTAGTGATGTTTAGAAGTCCCTATAAAAGGCCTATGGCAGATGTCCATCGGCTGATATGATGATGATGAGAACGAAAGATAGAGCGGTAGTGTCGATTCCGTAGCTATTGGTCAGCAATAATGTTGTCTCTTTCTTTTCACGTTTGTCATTGACTCATCTTAATCCTAAGCAAATGTTCTGTAACTTTGTATAACAGCGCAGATAGCAGACATTAAAGACAACGCATTATGACGAACCCTATGGCTCAGTTGTTAGTGATTTGGTTTTAAACAGTGAGGTCTTGAGTTCGATTTCCAGCGCGAATCAGTTTAGGATTTTCTAAATTGACTGAGCTCTGGTCTTATAGTAGACATCTGCCGTGGCGTTACCGCCCTAATGTCAAAGACGTACCACCAAGCGGTTTAGCGTTCCAGCACGATGCCGCGTGGAAACCTGCAGAGAATACGCTTGTACCTCTTCCAAGTAAGCTTGTTTCCATCTTAGACTGCATCGTCACTTAACGTCAGGTGGATCGCAGTTAAGTGAACTAATTAGTCATTGAATATAAGGTTGATTTCAGACTATTATAGCGTATTTTTTTGAGCGTATACGGTCGTTTCAACACAACTTGTCTGTGACACACTATGTCTGTAGATATAAATGGACCGTTGAGCGTGTGCTAGGTGCGTCTATACGCGCCTACATCTTTTCTACTATATAAAAATAAGTCGGGTTTTCCTTCCTGACGCTATAACTCCAGAACGCACGAACCGATTTCCACGGTTTTGCATTCGTTGGAAAGGTCTCGGGCTCCGTGAGGTTTATAGCAAAAAAAAATCAGGAAAAGGTAGGGGTAGGGTAGGGTAGGGGTAGGGTAGGGGTAGGGTAGGGGTAGGGTAGGGGTAGGGTAGGGGTAGGGTAGGGGTAGGGTAGGGGTAGGGTAGGGGTAGGGTAGGGGTAGGGTAGGGGTAGGGAAGGGGTAGGGTAGGGGTAGGGTAGGGGTAGGGTAGGGGTAGGGTAGGGGTAGAGTTGGGTAGGGGTAGTTGAAAGTTTACATCGAGTTTCACGCGGATGAAGTCGCGGGTGTCCGCTAGTTACAGTTAGCTAGTTAGTTAGTTAAAAATAAGTCGGGTTTTCCTTCCTGACGCTATAACTCCAGAACGCACGAACCGATTTCCACGGTTTTGCATTCGTTGGAATGGTCTCGGGCTCCGTGAGGTTTATAGCAAAGAAAATTCAGGAAAAATTTCAACGTAGGGTAGGGGTAAGGTAGAGGTAGTTGAACGTCTACATCGAGTTTCACGCGGACGAAGTCGCGGGCGTCCGCTAGTGCGCTTCTAAAAACGAGCTCATACGCGCGTATAAAACGCTAGTCTGAAACTGCTCTAAAAAGAACTCTTTCTGCCCGTGTTCTAAGAAATAGCAAACCAGCTGCATGGTACAGAAAATTCAATTTGATGTCACTGTGTTATCAACATACACATCCTTAGATTATAATCGCGTTTGATAAGCAACTGTATCTAACAGATAAACTTGCCATTTTTGCTGAGTAATAATAATTGACAAAACTATTTAATTTTTTATCAAAATATTATTCGGCACTTTATGGGCTTATATTTTGATTACTTGATTGCATTCTTACGTGACATAATGCCTCATTTAGAAGATTAGGTATTTCTTTAATTAGGTACTAAAAGTTTTGAAAATGCATATTGTGACCTTGTGGTGAACTCAGTACTCAGAACTCAGCCGAACGTAGAACCTCCTCCTTTTTGGAAGTCGGTAAATGAAATCTAAATGTATCTAGGTATTGATGTTATAAAGTAGAAAAAATTGTATTTTTGTAAATAGCGAATAAACTGAATCTTACCAAACCGATTTGAAATATCCACCAATAGAAAGTTACATTATCAGGGAGTAACGTATGCTGTACTTAATGCCTGTATTCCTCTTCAATCTTCCAGTGAAAGTCAGATTAAAATCGGTTTATCTATTCAAAAAATTAACCCAGATAACAGACAGACCAGCAGACAAAAATTAAAAAAAAATGTATAGTATAAGTAACTAAAACCACTTGCTAAAACACAGTTATTTTCAATTCACAGACAGACATTTTATTTTATTTATTATATGTATTATGTTCATGATTTATTTGCATAGGTTTATAAGTTGTTTAGTTAACCACCCGTTCACTATAAAAACAATTTGGTCAGGGAAGTCCATTGGGTAGAGGAAATCGTTTCAAAAACGCAATTATGGCTCCCATATAAAGACCTTTTCTTTACTTGATCCAATACTAAAACACCCCCTACTTTTGTGAATATCACGCAATTATGAGTTCTTTACCATTTGCTTTAGAAGTTATTTTTGTGAAGCACCCGATTGGCATTTTTCTCTTTACCGAACTATTGGATAGTAATGACAGTAATAAATCATACGGATCGTTAGGCGCTCCCCCATCGGTGTTAGGTTCGATTCCCGGTAGAAATGGCATCATCTGTCAATAGGCCTGACTTGACATGACTCGCTAATGGAGTCGCGAGGATTGTTGTGTTACACAATCACAGACAATATACTTGGAATACTATATTATTGTGTGCTTTTGTTTTCCTCACTTTCTATTAACCAGGAATAAATAACTCGCAGCACCTAATTCTTCTTTTTAACATAAGGATTGAACCGACTTCAAAGACTGATTTATGATTTTCATGTAAGTGAATTGGAATCTGGAAGTATACTCTTTCAAACAAAAAAAGTATTTCTTAAAATTGGTTAATAATTGACGAAGGTAACGAACATTAAAAAAGTAAAACGCGTATCGGCATGAGAACCTCCTACTTTTTAATTATTATTGTAGTAAAAAAAGTTCGAAAAGTCGATGGACGTTGGGGTTCCAAAATGCTGGAATGGCGACCCCGCACTAGTAAGCGCAGTGTTAGTCGACCCCCCACCAAGTGGACTGACGACATCAAGCGAGTAGCATTGATTCGCTGGATGCAAGTGGCTCAGTATCGTGATTCGTGATGTTTGGAAGTCCCTACAAAAGGCCTATGTCCTGCAGTGAACGTCCATCGGCTGATATGATGATGGTAAAGAAAAGTTATGAGGTCCGGGAGTTTGAGCCCCGGGTCGAACTGCGAATTATCAATTGGTTTCAGTTTTTCTTTCTTTCAAAAAAATCTGAGGAAAAATTCTCAGTCCGGAGTTAGGATAAGTGCCCGTGTTTTGAAGAGCAAGTTACGAGTAAGTCATCAATCCCGGTAATTATCATTAACATCTGAAATTGATTGTTATAATTGTTACAAAATAAAAAAATCACCTTAGCCCGCTGCTTAAAGAGCAGCGTGTTGGGTCTAAGCTCCATTTTGACGGCCTCAGTGGTATACGCGGTGGATTTACAAGACGGAGGTCGTGAGTTCAATCCCCAGCTGGGCCGATTTGAGGTTTTCTTAATTGGTCCAGGTGAGCTGGAAGGATGGCTTCAGCCATGGCTAGTTACCACCCTAACAGCAAAGACGTACCACCAAGCGATTTAGCGTTCCGAAACCGAAAGGGGTGTGGATTTTTATCCTCCTTCTACCAAGTTAGCCCAATGTCATCTTAGATTCCATCATCACTTACAATCAGGTGAGATTGTAGTCAAGGGTTAACTTGTAAAGAATAAAAAAAAATAACCATATCCCTTATCATATAAGGCTAGATTATGTTTGGGCCGTAGAACTAGGCCACTAATGATACTAAAGGCTAGTAACAATAAACTGTTATAACAAAGTTACGATCTCTATAGACTTATCTTAATAATAATTACAAGAACAACTTCGTACAACAATTACTAAAATGTTAATCGAAGAACAACACAAACAACTCAGTAATACACCAGATAGCGATGTAGTTGGAACAAGTATTTGAACACACACGAAACTGTTGGAGAAGATAACTTTCACAAAAGAAGTAGTTTCCAACTCGGTACAACATTCTTCATACATAACAGCGTGAAGTTTTGGGAAAATAAGTTCGAGAACTTATGCGAAAGATTCTTAGCATAGACAAGAACTGCTATAAATAGGGTATGCTGAACCGAAGAGTTACTGAAGTAAATAAGTGTTTGTGAGACGTTATGAGATTGATTTTTTTTTTTTTTATCTAGTCTCGTATCATAACATTCCAATTATGAAATTAAAAAATACATTTTAACGGCATAGATTATATTATTCACATACATACTACCGTGTGTAATAAATAAAAAAAAATACATTATAACACTGCTCTTTGTATGGAAAGTGTCTTATAATATAACTTGTTTACCGTTCTAGCACAAATAAAGCTCTGGGTTCTTGGTCTTTTTTCAGTGTATTTTGGTTTTTGATTTTTTAACAGTGATTTATTACAGTATTGTAATAACTTGAAATTTTAAAATATTTTATATTTTAAAATTCCAAGTTGGTATATTTTAATTAAATAATTAATCAATTTAATTAAAAATTAATAATCAATTAATTAACAATTTGAACTGTACAGTAATTTAAATTGTGATGCAAATACGAGTATGAAGACATAGCTGTACGGGTGTCAATCTTTGCCTGTTTGTACACCCTTAAAAAAATATTGTATTTCGTAATATAATTTTGGTGCCACTCGAATTATATTATTGATTTAATTACAATTTATATTTCAAGTGCATTTTAGCTTTGTGTTATTAGCAAAATCACTGACTCGAGCTCTGATTTGGAACAAACTCTCCCGGATATAATGAAAAGTGTTAAAAATATGAGTACATACAACCATCAATCCTTTACTTTCTAAGTATTCGGAAAATGTAGTATTTAATTTTGTTAGATTCCTATTTCATGAGATTAGATAAAGTAGAGTATGAAACGTGCATAACTTGGCATTAAAGCACCCATGTCTCTATTATAAAACTCACTTCGTTCGTTTTATAAAACGCAACTCGTGCTTTGAAGACAGTCATTATGCAACAATTCATAATCTACTATTAAATATTTCATATTTTTTTTTAATGCACAATCTGTCACAATCACAAACTGCTTGATGTACAAAGCTGAAATTTGGCAGGGAGGTACTATAAAGTTAATACGTATCCATTAAGAACGGATTTTGTGTTAGGGCTTAATGAAAGAGGTCTAAGGGCGGACGAAGTCGCGGGCGTCCGCTAGTGTACTATAAGTCAACTTTCGGGCGACAGAATATCTGTGGGATGTGCTATTGCTATAAATTCTTACAAGAATTCTCATTTTAATATATTAGATCAAGTTGAATTCATAAGCCAAGAAATTTGTAAAACAATGAAATGCATACAAAGAACATGAACAGTTGCAGATAACTCGAACAAAAGATTCAGTTCGGAACTTTGTGGTGAATTCTTAGCAAATAACATTGCAAAGTTTCGGAAAATGAATTCTATAACTTGTGCAAAATATTTTAGCATAGACAAGGCAACGTAAGAAGATTAAATAAAATAACATATTTCACGATTCACCAATAATATAACATGAGTTAATTTAGGATAGAAGTTCTAGGGAAGGAAGTTCTATCTTACACTTACTATCAGGTGAGATCGTGGTTTTTTTTTTAATGCAAATAGGCTCGCGTTTGACCATGATCTAACCTGATGGTAAGTGTAGATACAGTCTAAGATGGGACACGCTTGCCTAGAAGGTGCCTATTCACTCTTGTTAAAGTCTCTAAAAATATCTTTATCAAGCCCAATCACAAGGTAGTTCAGGAGTTCCGTACCTGTCCGTCGTCTTCATCATCAGACCCCTAATGACAGTCACAACTCACCTATAATATATACACATCTATAAGTCTTAAGTGCCTATTTAATTATATGCTTAAATAGGCTCTTAAGAATTCTAAACCGATTTTTGTGAAAATTAAATGGGTCCAATCTGGAAGTATGCTCTTTTAAACAAAATTGGTTAATAAATGACGAAGTTATGAGGTGACAAACATAAAAACATACACTTCGGTTTGAGAACCTCCTCCTTTTTTTGAATTCGACAGAAAAAACCAAAAACAAGGTTTTTAGGTCGAACATTGACTATGCTTGCAATATCACAGCTACTCTTATCCTGAATATTTTTATAGCGAATATCAGTATTCGCTCCGAGACGAGCAAAACTGCGGAGGAAAATTAGTTAAAAACAAACATACGATAAACAATAAATAGCTAGTCATTTTGTATCAAAATATTCTATTAAGCTGCTTGCTAAAATTACTGACACATCTCTCAATAAGTTCAAATTCTTTATAAAAAATATCTATGCAATAGATTTCATAAATATTTATTCAAACAAAATTTAAATATCTCTCAATCAAAATAACAAATTTTTTACCTATTAAAGTCGAAATATATGAACTTAATTATTTCATTTGTGATAAAGCACTAATATATTAGTTACCTATTTAAAAATTAGTAAAACAATTAGAAATACAAGCAGGAACTTTACATTTAATCGTACAAATATATTTATGAGATCGATATGATAATAATTTAATATTGAACAATAAATTATCAATTATCCTTGAACAAATAGTACAGACGTAAATTTTTGATATAGGTACACTTACCTATGTAGAAATTAATAAAATCATTAGACATACAATCAGGTATTTTACATCTTCAAAACATACATACAGCCGAACGTAGAACCTCCTCCTTTTTGGAAGTCGGTTAAAAATAGATATACAAGATGTAAGAATTATTATGATAACAAACTAGATATTGAAAAAACATTATTATCGATTACCTTGAACGAAATAGATGACAAGCATGAATTACTGATGTACTTTGTAGATTACCTATTTATTTTTCTAAACTAATATTACAAAATGGTAAAGATTTGATTTTTCTAAAACTACTGGACCGATTTTAAGGCGGTAAGAAGCCATATACCTAAGTTCCTTATATTTTACTAGCTGACGCCTTGCAGTTTCATCCGCGTGGTTCCCGTTCCCGTAAGAATATGGGAATGATAGTATAGCCTATAGCCTTCCTCGATAAATTGACTATCTAACACTGAAATAATTTTTCAAATCGGACCAGTAGTTCCTGAGATTAGCGCGTTCTATTAAACAAACAAACAAACTCTTCAGCTTTATAATATTAGTATAGATTTTGTTTACTTGGCACCGTCTCATTTATTTTCTTTATTTAGTGTTTCTATAAAGTGGGTTGATATTTTCTGTTGAAAAAAATTAAGTACTTTTCTGTTTTTATTGTGTCTCCGAATAACTGTACTGCCAAGAAACCTCCAAGCAACTTATTATGAAGTTTTCAACCTTACCTTCCAGGTTTGTCATCAGATGATTCTGATCTGAAAATAGGTTTATTGGAAGTATTGTAGTGACCGTAAACCATTTACTTCCGTGAAAATTTTACAAGACCAACCTTTTTATACATTTTTTTTATAAATATAGATATTATTTTATTAACGTTAGGTGGTTATTTATTAACGGCAGGGTATTATGTTTATAAAACTGTCGTTTTTATCTGATAAGTATGGCATTCAACCTGATGACATCGTTGCAATGGAGATTAATAAGAGATTAATATTTGGATTTCAAAAAAATTGATTGTACTGTAATAATGACAATTTATAACTAATAAGTATTTACCATAAATAACTTTTTTTACATTTTCTTTCTATATGCACTGGGCTATCGTACTGATACCTATTTATCTAGACCTATTTATCGTCCTCTGCACTGAAATTCGTTCCGCACAATAAATACCATAACAAAGCACAAGAGACATGACAAACTTTGTTTCAAAATGATAATATTATTAATAATCTCGAAGAAAATTAATTATGAAACAAAAAGGTACTTGAGGTTTTATCTTGGATGCCTTTGTGTATAAATTGTTGACAGGGACCCCAAAAGTTTCTTTAAAGTGCCAATTAATTGTGTTTCGGAGACGCTACATAAATTTAAACTCCCAAAAGATGGCAGAAATGTTGAGACACTTTGCCCAAGAGTAGGAATTTACGAAAATGTGATACACGAGCCCAAAATATACTACAAAAATTAGTAACTTATTCATGAAAATATTAACAAAAAGAAAGAGTTATTTTTTTAATCGCATTTTAGAAAAAAACTTGTAAATGATAGACCTAAGAAATACCAATGTCTTGTTTTTCTGTCTATCTAATCTATGAGACCTTTAACCTTTTAATGTTTTGCTTGATTTGTTAAGTAATATCCTTTATATTATTATGATTTCGGAGCGTCTTAATGTAGTCCTCGTAAAAACACCTCAGGGTGTAAGTACTTTAGGCAACTTTAAAGTTTGAACCAGGACCTTAGGAGGCAGCATTTTTCGACGGAGCAGACCATCATTCATCCATGTAATAAAGAGTATTTTTACATCATTTTCTTCATAAACGAAATCATGTTGACACTCTCCAAACATTAGATAGATAGTAACAACACGAGTGGAATTTAGTTCTATGTCATCAACTTAGGATTTTATATTAAATAAAATTAATCAAGTACATATTTTGATATGTCTCAATGTAAAAATCAATTAGCTGACTTCAAAAAAAGTAAATTCAACACAACGCTTAGGTTAATAACTGAATGAACAAACGATCAAAGATTTCATAATATAGACGGAATATCTACGAACTTAAACGTTTTTTACTCGTACAAAGAAAACAATATTCTTTCTTTTCTACGGTTAAGAACTTTTACTTCCTTCAAAGCCACTTACAGTCAATTATATTGTCAATATTATGTCTGTGTCTATATTTGTACCATGGTGAAAGTCGTACCCCGGAATTATGAGAGCACTAGTAGATGCTCCGCGGCTTAGTACCTAGTTCCTGTTCTCGTGGATAAATTATTAAAGCTAAAGTTTTTTTTTTTTTTTTTATTCTATACAAGTTAGCCCTTGACTACAATCTCACCTGATGGTAAGTGATGATGCGGTCTAAGATGAAAGCGGGCTAACTTGTTAGGAGGAGGATGAAAATCCACACCCCTTTCGGTTTCTACACGGCATCGTACCGGAACGCTAAATCGCTTGGCGGTACGTCTTTGCCGGTAGGGTGGTAACTAGCCACGGCCGAAGCCTCCCACCAGCCAGACCTGGACAAATTAAGAAAATTTCAATCTGCCCAGCCGGGGATCGAACCCAGGACCTCCGTTTTTGTAAATCCACCGCGCATACCACTGCGCCACGGAGGTCGTGTTTTAGCCAATAATGTAGATATTATAATTATTTAGTTTTGTCCCTTTCAGAACGTTTACTTGCGTAATCGAAAACAGACAAATATGAATTTACAAAAATGTTTCATAAGCTTAATTTGAAATGAATTAATAAATTTGGAATTTCAATTGTAGCACACAAACAGCTATATTATCGTTGACGATGTTTTTCATATATCTCATAAACAATCGAAAACAAATTTTCGTCTATTTCTTTCTGGTAGTCTGTTCGAACGGTGTAGAACATTGCGGAAACAGTGAAACGCATTTTTTAATTACGATCTCTGTTTACTTTTTAATTGGTGGCCAATTGTATTTTTTTTTGCTGTTGTTGTTAATTTTAAATTCTCAGCAAAATTTATTGTTAGGCTGACTTTGTAAATATACGCTCAGCATTGGTTTTTGGGTCCTTGGTTTGATGAAATAAAATGAATATAAAATATCTTGATCTGTATTTGGTCCTTTGTCGTTGGTTGACCTAGATGAATTACAATACTACTTTAATATATTATAATATATTAATAACACTTAATTATAAATGTTTCATAACATTTATAATTAAGTGTGAATATCAGTTTAATTACTTACTACGCTTAAATATTACTTAAACGCAAGTCACATTAAGCATAAAATTATACTTAAATAAACATGAACGTAAAAAATCGTGTCCATTTATTATAGTAAAACAATGAAACAAAATTAATATCTATTCATTACGTGGCCATAGGCGTGCCTGTAATCAACTAAAACAGTCCATTTCCCCGCCATCCCGCCCCCTGGAGGAGATGTGACGAATTACTGTAATGCGTCATGTCAGGGCCCCAACTAACGTTATGTTATGTCATAACGCCTATTTAGCATCGTGGTGTCTTCCCCATTCATAAAAATATTTATAATATAAGTAAAATAATTATAAATGGTTTGCAATCGGAAGACTGATTGAAGATTTAATCACAGAATACATAAAAGTTTTGGTTTTAGAGTGGTAAGGTGTACTAAAAAGTGTGTGACGCTAGAAGAGCGTCAGAAACAAGTTTGCAACAAACTAAGTAGTCTAAACCTAGCTAAGGTTGAGACTTCAACAGAAATCGTGTCAGAAACATGACCGACATTTAATACTATACTGTTCTTACTTTCGTGAATTTGCGCGTCTGAGTAGTGCCTGATTTTAGTTCGGAAATTGTTTGCAAATTGTCTATATTTACTGACACACAGTGCGGACTTAATTGGTAGAATTCCATTTAATGATTTTGTTAACAAGTAGATTCAAAAAAGCGAGAATTAGGAGCTTACCATAGATAAACGTGGTACTTGTAATAGGATTATCGATTTTGCATCAACACAATGAAATATAAATTAATGTAAAGGTGAGCGGGGAATAAACCTGTTAACAATATTCGCCTCGTCATAGGAGTAATATAATTTTGCTTAACTGATGACATTGTATGCTTTAAGCATCCTACACATTGTGGAGTGGGTTGTTTAAACCGAAGTTGAAACCAGAGGAGACGTTAGACAAAGTTAAAATTATGAAATTAGAAAAACATCAAACAGTTAATTTCGTCAGAAAGGCGACTTTTTGTGTCTGGAATTAGAAATATAGCTCACATATGAATTTGAAATTCCTCAGTGCTTGAAGACAAAGTCGTCAAACAGTGCGTGTTGCCAGTGATGACCTTCGGTTCCGAGACTTTGGTCACTAACTGTAGGCCTCATAAGAAGGCTCAGAGTCACACAGCGGGCGATGTAACGAGCTATGTTAGAAGTATCTCTATGTTAGAAGTCCCAAGGTGCTGGAATGGCGACCCTGCACTAGAAAGCGCAGTGTTGGTTGATCCCTCATCGATTGACGACGTCAAGTGAGTCGCATGGTGATGAGATGTTTGAAAGTCCTTACAAAAGTGAAATACCCTGCAGTGGACGTCCATCGGCTGATATAATGTTCATGATGATGATGAATTTGGAAATGGGTCGTAATCGTATTTCCTCGCCGTGAACCAGGTGTTGACTCAGCTACGGTTAGATGTCGAGGCGATACGCGGAAAGGGTGAGAGGAGCAAGCTAAGCAAGCCAAGCAAGCCAAGCCAAGCAAGTTGTTCCGTAAGCCGTAAGCTCATTCGTTAGCGATACAATCACATTACGATTCCGATTAGTGTGCGTAAGGAGTTTCATAGAAAAATTACAGCAAGGTTCACGTTGAAATGGTAAGGATCCCTTACCGCGTTGATATTGTGTGATATGAACTTCATTAATTGATCTTAATAGAACAATTCGGAAATATTCTTATTATCTTATCCAAGCTTTATATTCGCCTGCGACTTCGTCCGCGTGAAACAAATTTTATCACAAATCCCGCGGGAACGATGAATTTTTCCGGGATGAAAAGCATGCATATGTGTTAATCCAGAGTAAAATTTATTTTCATTCCAAATTTCAGCGAAATCGCAGCAAAATTGACAAAGTTTTACACCCTATTTAATCCCCTTGGGGGTAGAATTGATCAAAATTCTTTCTCAGTTGATCCCTACGTCATAACATCTACCTGCATGCCAAATTTCAGCCCGATTCGTTCAGTGGTTTGGGCTGTGCGTTGATAGATCACTATGTCAGTCACCTTTGAGTTTTATATGTATTCTCATAGGATGTCACAAATAAATTCAAGTCTACTCTCAATTTATAGTACTTAGATTAAA
Organism: Bicyclus anynana; assembly: GCF_947172395.1. Taxonomy (NCBI): domain Eukaryota; kingdom Metazoa; phylum Arthropoda; class Insecta; order Lepidoptera; family Nymphalidae; genus Bicyclus; species Bicyclus anynana. The sequence goes on along the minus strand of NC_069103.1, from coordinate 12,277,998 downwards.
ATGTTTATGTAAATCATTTTGATTTTTAGACTAATTATAAATTGACTGAATTTTTAATTTAAAATTAAATTTACCAATCAGATTTTTAATAAATAAAATTAATTTGAATTTATAATGAAACGTGAAACTTGATAAACGAATCGCAGTTTGTGGTAGAAACTCCGAGTAAAAATACAAAGTAATTAAAAATAAAGCATTTTTTGAAATAATAACGGTGTTAACGAACTTGCGGGCACTTTAAGGCACCTCACACACTATGCGGCCACGACCACGAATTATTTGGCCGTGACGCGCACTACGCGGCTTCGATCACAGCTAGTTCTTGGCCGTGGTTGCAACAGCTACAGTTGGGTTGCGGCTTTATTTACAAACACAAACAGTCGTGAAGCGGCCAATTTACGGCCTGGTTTTGCCTGTTCTCTCATTGGAATACCCACACAACACTGTTTGGCTCGGTCGCGTTGACTGTCACAGCTTGCGAGCGTTTCCGTACGTTTCTTCTCTCAGACTCGTGTTCGGGGGGAAGCATGTCCAAGGCCTATATACCTTCTACGGGCAGATAACACGGTCCTTGGGTTGCTCTCGAGTGTGGAACTGTGTTGGATCATTCTATAGTGCGAGCGCATATAGAAAACTATATACAGCTTAGTAGAAACCACCAATCGTGCAAGCCCGGTCTACGTCTGGTTGCTCGGTGCGGCCAAGTGTGCGTTAATTATGGTTTATTTAATTAAACTGATTGTGGCCACTGGTCGTGGACTCGTGGTCGTGGCCGCACAGTGAGAGAGGTTCCTTATCTACAGCTAAGAGGTGGACTTTTAATTTGTTTAATCTACCTGTTAAACAGTCAGACTTTGTGATCCTACTCAAATAGATGTCACTCAACAATGGGCTCTTTTGAATAAAGCCTCACTTTGATTAAAAAGAAAAGTTTCTACAGCCAGCGAACAAGAGATCTTATTAATCGACTGCAAAAATCCAGGTCAGTTTTTTCAGTCATTTGACCGGTTTCTATGTTTTATTTACGAGATTATTTTGACTGTTAGGTTTCGGCCGTGGCTAGTTACCACCCTAAGACATACTGTTTCGGGCAAAGACATACCGCTAAGCGATTTAGCGTTCCGGTACGGTGCCGCGTAGAAACGGACAGATGTGTGGGTAGAATAAAGTTGTTACTCTTTCAAGTAAGCACGTTTGCATCTCAGACTGAATCGTCACTTATCATCAGGTGAGATAGCAGTATTCCTAAAAACCCTTGAAAACTCATTATCTTCATTATCAGCCTAGCCTTTCAACGGTCAATGCTGGTTGCTTAATATTAGTTTTATTAATGACCACCCTACAGGTGGACTAACGACATCAAGCGAGTCGCAGGGATTCGCTGGATGTATTCTGCAGTGGGCGTCCATCGGCTGATATGATGATGGTGATGATGATAACGACCACTATCAGATGTTAGATCAGATCCGACAAGTTAGCCCGCTTCCATCTTAGACTGCATGATCACTTACCATCAGGTGAGACTATGGTCAAGGGTTATCTTGTAAAGAATAAAAAAGAAAACTATATAAACGGTGAAAACCCTGCTCGCTTCCAAAACCAATTACATACTTACCAGTTGCCTACCGTACTTCAAAAAATAAAGAAAAAAAAAGTCTTCATATGAGCCCCCGCTCACTGGCAACTTTTAGTTGGCCGACTAAGTTGCCGAGAATACTAACAGGTATAGCGATATATGGCAACCCCCACATCTACAGCAACTAAATCGCCGCAACTAATAAATTGAACGCCGATCGTATCAGAGTAGCGATTAACTTTCGATTAGGATAGTTGCGCAACCAAGTTTTTAGCGTGGACAATTTAGTTGTTCGATAATCGGCCAACTAAAAATTGCCAGTGATCGGCCACCCTAAAAAGTTAAAGATCTGGCCATCACTGGCTGTTTATCCATACGGTAAGCAGTTTTTTGTTTACTCGAGTGCACGAACTTTGAAACTCCACATACTGCTTAACAGAATTACGAACTTAGCTCAAATTCAATCAATAGTTTTTGATATAGTTTCTTGAAGTTTTAAGTTTGTGTAGCAACATCCGATATTAAACGTTACAAGGCAAGTTTAGAGTACCTTCCGGGAAGTTCTTATCGGGCGGAATTTCGAAGCGATATTGATGATGCACCACAGTTATTTACTACTTGAGTATAAGGGTGCTGTTCCACCAGAGATGTGCTACGCTACGTTGCTATGGATGCGTTTGATATCCACCAACCATAGTCATTGGTGCATATAGCTTAGCATTGGTGGAAACGGACTCAACTAAGACATGTTTTTGGAAGGATGTGTGCTATGGATGCGTGCTGTGGGCTTCCTTACTATCGATAGGTACATTGAATACTCTTAGCTCGATCTGTATATCAATCTCGCGCAACTTTGTGGCGACACATCTTCATATCGCAACTTTCTCGCACAGCTACATAGCTTAGTATGGTGGAAAAGGTCACATATTTTCATAGCGTAGATTTCAGATATTCTCATCATAGCTGCATAGCATTTTGACGGCCTCCGTGGCGCAGTGGTATGCGCGGTGGATTTACAAAACGATTGAAATTTTCTTAATTTGTCCAGGTCTGGCTGGTGAGAGGCTTCGGCCGTGGCTAGTTACCACCCTACCGGCAAAGACGTACCGCCAAGCGATTTAGCGTTCCGGTACGATGCCGTGTAGAAACCGAAAGGGGTGTGGATTTTCATCCTCCTCCTAACAAGTTAGTTCGCTTCCATCTTAGACTGCATCGTCACTTACCATCAGGTGAGATTGTAGTCAAGGGCTAACTTGTAAAGAATAAATATAAAAATTAAAAAAAAATAGCACATTTCTAATGGAAAAGCACCCTAAGGCATGTATCACATAATTGCATCAATGTAATATACTAGCAATGTCGACGTCTGCAACTTTGTTTGCGAAGAATTATGTAGCCTCCAAAAATGGATTTTCACCGTATTTTCGGGTAGAAAAATAAGCCCATAAGCTCGAAATATTGTCATTTACATTTGACCACCTTCAAATTCTATTATCAAAGCAACTTCATGGTATATATCTACTATATTATTGCTTTGTCAACAAAAATACGCAAGTATATCTTTGAGTCAATTTGAATTTTAGGAATGGTTCTAATTTGACTTGACATTCAAGATTTAGGACTAATAGCTCATATAAATAAACCTTGTTAAAAAGTTTTCCATGCGGCAGGTGGGTTTTTCATGGCAGGTGTACTAAGGTATCTGGACTTGGGCCTTTTATAGTTGGACAAGGATTTATCCAATTTTTACTTATAGCGCATAACCTAGTTAAATACCTTATGGACGCCACTGCCTAACGTATATCGGTTCTTAGAACTATATGCCTCGTCCATTGCCACTTCAAATCTCCATAATTAGTCTGATTTGATCAAACAGAGATAATCCAAGCATAACTCCATCGCATCTTATCCAAATATTTACAAATAAAATCAATGAAACCAAACGCGCAAAAAGTGAAACAGCAAACATCGTAAACTTGCAGTATAATAAATACAGTAACAAATACTGGCTCATTAAAAGTTCAGTTCCACTAACTAAAGTAACGGAAAGACTGCCATTGTCTAAACCAGTAAGTTTTCTGAATAATGTGCAAACTTGCACCGCGTCGCCGGTTTAAATTTGCTCAACCATTTCGCACCATTACTAATTTCAATTTTAATTAAAGCATTTGTACCTAAGTTGGAATTTTTAAAAAGTTCTCGTAACTTTTTTTTTAACGGTGTGACTAGTTAGTTCAATAATAATTTTCTGATCATTAAAAAGTAAGAATTGCGGCTAGTCATTCGACGAATAGAATATAATTGACGAATAGTTTTAAGTTACAAGTAAGTCAAATTAAGGTGGACTTTTTGTTTCTACCTTTTTATCACTAGTCAGTTTTCAATCGCCGATCACCTTTTCTGTCTACCAGATTTAGTTTGGATTACTTTTAATAAATGACGTCACCAAGACATACAAAAAAAATGTCTTAGTGTGTAGTTATAAATTCTTCTTTCAAATGTGAAAGAAACAGAAGCACTGAAGTATGAATTATATCTATGACATAAGTGTAAAATATGTCAACTTTATAAAACATTTTATTTACAGCACATATTTTTTTTTATAAAATTGTATACAATGAAAGTTAACCTTTTGATCTATTTCTGCTTTATTTTTACAAAATTTGGATGCTGTGAATCAAAAAATTACACAAACCATGTGTTATACAATGTCTTGGCAACGGAGAGGTATCAGTTGGAGTTTTTGCAAAATTTGGAGAAAACGAAGTATTTAAACGTAAAGTTTTGGACAAAGCCGGGAAAACTACATAGCAATGTTCAGGTTCTAGTTAGTCCGACGGACATACATCTGTTCAAGGAGAGATTGAAGCATTTCTCTTTGAACGGTAAAGTTTTATCAAGCAACGTACAAAAGTAAGTGCGAGACAGTATGTTTTCTGTGACAATTGTTATCGCCGCGCTTTTTTACATGTTTTTAATAAATAGTAGTCTGTGACGGGTATGACGTCGCTCGATCTCGTGTTGGCTTCAGTGTGCTCGTGGCGTTCGAGCCGTCCACATTTCTTGTTGTGTAATTCTTTATGGGTTACTTGGGATAGACGGGGAGAGTGACTTAAATGGAAAAGGGCAGTGTTTGATATCAGTCAAAGGTACATTTAACCCTACACACATCGTTCACAAGTGCGTGACTCCACTCAAGGTCGTTCTCTGCCATTCTAGGGTCTTATTTTGGTTACAGTTTGATTTGTTAATTAAGTTGTCCTGACAAGCGTTGTGAATCTTAACCTTTGGTTAACATTAGTTTTCTTATATTTGTAATCACTTTTGAGTCCCATAATACAATATTCGAGACTTTTGTAAATACAGGGTCATCACTCATCATTGTCATTATCAGTTGATAGACGTCCACTGCTGGACATAGGCTTATTGCATGGACTTCAAAACAAAAAGGTCTCTAGCCGCCAGCATCCAGCGGCTCCCTGCAACCTGCTTGATGTCTTTACCGTAGCCAAGTGGTTTAACTGCCTAAAATAATTACAGTTGTTTGGAGTTTTTGGAACCCTCGTTACTTTAATTTTAAATTTTCGATTTATAATTATCGACATTATCTAATAATTGTATTACCTGACGTTTGGAAAATGCTTGTAAAGTAGGTACGCCTAATTGAAATAAATGAATTTTGAGTTTAACTTTTACAGATGGTTCGACAATCAAAAACTGACAAGCTATACAAGAATGAAAGTGGATTCATATTCCTGGAGTGGCTACCACAGCCTTGAAGGTATCTACCAATGGATGACAGACATAGCGGCTGAATACCCTAGCAAATTGAATTTAACCGCAATCGGTCTTTCCGCTGAGGGTAGAGAAATTCTAGCAATCGAATTCTATAATCCTACAGCAAAAAACACTGTGATAGTCGAAGGTGTGTAAGAGGAGTCCATAACTTAATGGTATTGAATTAAAGTCCAACTTCTCATGTATACATTTTAATTCCATCTTCACCATAGGTACAGTAAATATCGACATTGACAATATCATGAAATCTCGTAAACATTAACTGTCGTACATTTTCATTGTCATTTCATTTACACTCAATGATTAGTAATTTAGTAATTAAATCGATAATCTCATTTCGTCGTCCACCATTTTATAACCCCTGCCCGCGTCACACATTTTCCTTCTTTTTTTGCCAAAAGGCAAAGGCATTACACCGTACAGCCATAGAATACTTTATTTATTTAAATTAAATACTCGGCCATACTGCCGGACGTTTTAATATTGTTCTTATGAATTCCATTTTGTACAACAATGTAATATTCCATATAAATTTAACTAGAAAAACCACATTTAAGACAATAATATTTACGAAACCTTACAGGTGCAATACATGGTAATGAGTGGATTACAACAGAGTTTGTCATTTACTTGATATATCATATAGTTAAAGCTGAGAAAGCTAGGAATTTTAAGCTGCAAAAAGTAGCTAAAAAGTTTCGTTGGATCATGATACCAGTGGCCAATCCTGACGGATATACTTACAGCATGAACTATGTAAGTATTATGTATCCCTCTAACTGTAAGACTGACTACATAATCATCATTATCATCATCATCATCATCATCATCATCAACATCATCATCATCATCATCATCATCATAATCATAATCATCATCATCGGCATCACCATTATTAACAGCCGATGGACGTCCACTGCTTGACATAGGCCTTTTGCATGGACTTCCAAACAAAACGTTTTGTTTGCAACCCGCTTTATGTCCTCGGTTCAACACTGCGTTTTCCGGTGCGGGTTTGCCATTCCAGCATCTTGAGACCCCAACGTTCATCTCCAATGGCTCTTCGAACTATGTGCCTTGCCCAATGCCATTTCAGTTTCGCGACTCGCTTCAATTACTCTGCGTGATCGAATCACAAATGAGGAGATCCGCAGAAGATCTACATATGTCATACCAAATCTATATCTACTTACTAATTTAACTAAAATAGTTAAAAACCACATCCTGGCACAACAATTTATTTTTTTCATGTCAAACTTTAGCAAAAGTAAATTAACTAGAAATACTCAACTTTCATATTATCTTAAAATAACTAATAATAATCATTGTTAAAAAAATTATACACTTTTATTCAGTTGAAAGTAAGTATACAAAGGCCGAAAAGGGTAAGATTCCAGAGCCGTGTTTAATTAGTTATAATTTAATATTGAGCTAGTTCTAGAGGTTTTATAAGTTATATTTACCTAAATGTAAAAACAGCAATAAAATTATACCTAACACTCGTTCGAAATTTACTGATACTTAATCTTCTTTATCCTCTGTGAATTTGTGAGTTTTTAAGATTATCTCTAGATCTACTAAATCGATTTTGAAAATTTCTTGATCACTAAAAGGTCGCGGTTATTTATAAGTGTCATAGGCTATATTTTATCACGAGAACTGTGCGGAACCAGGGGGCGACTGCTTTAATAAATTATATTTTATGATTCTTGTATACTTTTAATTTCTTTACTACTTTTAATTAGTAGCACATTTTTCAGGATCGCCTGTGGCGTAAAAATAGAAGAAATCTTGGTGATGGTCAATTTGGTGTGGACCTGAATAAGAATTTCGATTACAATTTTTGCAGTAAGTATAGATACGAGTAAGTACTAGTGCAAGAGGCGGAATCGAGTAGATAAATTTAAAAACTTTTTTTTAGATTTATCTACTCGATTTCGGCAGAGGAACGAACATAAGGGAAGATAAAATGAAAATGAAATGAAAAATATGAAAAAGTGCGTGCGGGACTCGCTACACTTCGTTTCATGTAGGATGGTGCGGGTGACAGTACGTTTCACTCTTGAAAGTTTGCCGCGATTCACGATACTAGTAAGTATTATGAACGTCATGCAGGCGACTTTCACCGTACCCATGTTATCTGAAAAAAACTTTTTGAGAATTAAGATAATTCTCTGGTATGCAGGTTTCCTTACGATGCTTTTCCTTCACCGTTTGAGACACGTAATATTTAATTTCTTTCAATTTGAAATTCAATTATGTGCATTTTGCACATTGAAAAGTTGGAAGTGCATGCCGCGACTGGATTCGAACCCACACCCTCCGGAATCGGGGGCAGAGGTCATATTTGGGCTATCACGGCTCACTCGTAAATATATATTGTATTAATTATTATTTTCTAGCGTACGACGGTAATAACGATTCGAAATCCGACGATTACTGTGGCCCCAAAGCCTTCTCCGAGCCTGAATCTCTTGTTATCTCCAACTACGTGAGGAAGAACAAAGATAACCTCAAATTCTACTTCGCCTTCCATGCTTACGGGCAAAAGATCATCGTACCTTATTCAGATAGAGTGAGACATCTAGACAACTTTAGTGAAATGGTAATTTAATGATTAAAAACATCAAATTATCTAGATATACTATTAATATTATAAAGAGGTAAAGTATGTGATATTGTAGGAGGTAAATCTGTAGGTAATATCTATCCGATTTTGAAATTATTTTTATTTTGGCGAATTCATTCGTAACACTCCCTCTGCCCCCGCTCGCTTGACTTTACACCCACGCAGTCCGCTACCCCCGTCGCCCGCATATCATGGGAGTGTCATCAACAAACTTGCCAAGCTATACCACTAGAGAGCCACGTTATTTGTGAGTGTCATAGGCTGTATTTTATCCCCGTATTCTCACGGGAATGGGAACTACGTGAGTGAAACCGCGGGGCGTCGGGTTGTATATAATAATGGGCCCAAAAACAAAATATTTATTCAGGACTATACTGCTTAAACTATGTGAATGTGATATTCATGGCGAGTCGGTCAAAAATATGACGTAACGAACCATGGTGGTAGGGATTTTCCTCCCATGCCATTTTCCTGACGACGGTACGTCAAATAACTACACATTCCTCCCGAAAATTTTGCGACAAAGTTATCGCTTTATTTTAATAGTTATACTTATTTGCAAAACTTGGCTATTCTTCAAAATTCGACGCTTAGTTTGAAAGACGGTTTTTTAAAATAGACAATATACAATTTTGAGAAGAAAATTGAGAACAATTACCGAGAAAAACACAGTCACTTAATTTCTTATTTTCCCTTAATTATTTTTCTAGTTCTTAATTCATAAAATAAATATCTGATAGAATACAGAATTTACACACAAAAAGAAATACCTTGACCTTCTCAGATCTTTGAGAAAAGTTTATTCATATCCGCATGTAGTTTAGTGGGTCATGCCATGTAAATACTTGCACAAAAGAGGCTCTGGGACATAAATAGGCTGTTGCTTCGTACAAAAGATTTATTTCAAGCTACGTTTGTCTTAGCCGCCTCGCCCGTTAGTTGGAGGAAGCGGTGACGGAAGCGATTTAGTCACGAGTGTTAATACTCGTTTATAAGAGTAATAGCGAACGCCTGCTGCGTCACTATCTTACAAAAGAGGAGGATTTAGAGCTTATACCCACCACGCTATTCCAATTTAAGTCAGCCGGTGATAATGTTTGACTGTATAATCATAATATAATTCTCATCAAAAAGATCGAAACAGTCCGCCAGTATGGACGTTCAGTTCAGGTGGACTGTTTCGATATTTTTTGATGAGAAGTATATTAGGCATGTCCAGGGGCGCTAAAATGTGGCGTGAATGCAAAATAGACAAAACTTCCAATTGCGGCGGAGTAGACCTTTTTTTTTCAATGAAATGAGCGGTTTAACCGGTCCCACCGCCATTGGTTGAAACTTGTCTATTTCTATAATTATATTCTCCAGATTGTATCGTTAATATCGGTCGCATGTTAGCGCCACTGAGTTGAAAAATTTAAAGTGAAAGAAAGCTTTTTATGCCGTTCATACTTACAGGTAATAATTTTCAACACCTCAGTTTAAAATATCACCTTCATTGGCTTTTAAATTCCTTCTCTTTAAAAACAACAGCTACTCGTGTGTGCTATTTAAATAGGATGATGATGGTGAATCATTTATCGCTGTCGCGTCCGCTTCCGCGCGCACTGTGGTAGTACCGCTGCGGTTAAATTCCTCCAGCTATAATTTACGAATGTTATTTATGACAGTTGACATAGCTGCGCTTATCGTGGCAATGCATCTTTGCTATTCAGCTCCTAAGCCTTTCGGTCGTTAGGCATGTAGCTTGAAATTGCTGGTACATTTGGTACAATACTAGGGCTTGTAGGTACTTGGCGAAGGCCAAGCAGGATGCGGCTATGCGTCATTTCAAAGTCAAAGTCAAAATTCACCTTTTCTCAGCTAAATCACAGCACCAATTTGGATGAAATTTCCGAACGTTGGAACAGAACTTAAGCTACTTTATATCTCGGAAAAATCCATGGTTCCCGTGGGATTTGTATAACGAAATTTCACGCGAATGTAGTCGCATGCGTCGCTAATCTTCTATAAACGTGAAACGAGTTCAGTGGCTTTCATTGAATTGAATAGCGTGGGTGTTCTCTAAGGATCAGTTACCAGCAGTTGTCAGTAATGGATCAATGTTGCTATTTAACCGACCTGTACCATTTATATACATATATACTTACAGTCAATGATGTTAGAAGAAAAAAGAGATAGAAAGAGTATATAGGCAGACCGCAAGTGGCACGTTAAAACCATGCTAATTAGCAAACCTGAGCTCAGTCGCCGCACTGCCATGGCGCCGTTGACAACGCCACTGGTAATCTCTGAATCTACTGAGTGGATTATCAAAAGCCATATTCGTAAAACCGCAGGGCGTCCGTTATTTATTTATTTAGGTGCCTGTACTTTTATCGAGTTTGATTTTTAGGGGTATTGATTTTAAAAATGTCGTTTACAGGAAAATTATGGGAAACAAGCAATATTGAAAATGTACAAATCGTACAACGTCAAATACGACATCGGAACTATTTACGATACGTACGGTGAGTGGTCTAACTGAGTAACGGATATTATGTGACGAAATTGAATATTGGAATAAAGGCTCGACCTCACTGGGCGAATACTTGTCGAATAGGGCAATTGACCAATTAGCAATAATCAACAAATATACTGGGAAATACGTCAGATTTTGGATGTTAGTAAGTTACACACACAGTCAGTTTCATGTCTATTTATATAGTCTATGTAGATTTAAGACGCGAGATCCTAAGATCGGAAACTGGAAGTTCCTAGCTAGCTAGGCTATGAAATACTGAGCTTTTTTCTACTCACAATAAGTATATAACAGAAACAACAGCAATAATAGAAAACGTAAGTTGGGAATGCGGTAATTTTAAAACCCCGTGCCTTAAAGAACACATTAGCTATCTTATGAAATATATTTTGAAAATTTGTAATGATGTTTTGTATAACTCGCAAGTGCAAATTTCAAATTCACATCTATTTTTATCATTCTATGGTATACTGTTAGACAGATAGAGATAGAGTTAATTACGAAGTTTGCACTTGCAAGTGATAAAAAATCGTTACGGAATGGCCCTACTCATACTGAGCGCTAATTTCCCTAATCCCACTAACCCGCATTAGCCTGGCCTTGTAGTGAGTGGGCCGTTTGAAACCTCAATAGCTCAACGGTAACAGCGGACGAACTCATCATCAAGGGGTTGGGGTTCGATCCCCGCCCCGTTGGTCTATTGTCGTACCCACTCCCAATACAGTCTTTCCCGACTAGTTGGAGGGGAACGGGAATATTGGTCATATTTAAAAGATATAGCAAATATACTTTTTTTTTTTAAAAAAAGGCTGATAACAATAAATTTAGAGAAACTGTAGGTAGTGAGATGGAGCCTTAACTAGTAATAATATTTTGCAGGCTATAGATCGTCGGGCGATAGCGTATCGTGGGTGAAAAAAGCATACAATGTGAAGTGAGTTTGTATTGTGTTATAAAAAATAATAGCTGTTGTATTTTTTTAATTTTATAAGAGTGGGATTGTAGGGGTATGGGACTAATTTCAAATGGCATCGCCTATGTAATAAGAAATCTCTGAAATTTGAAAACGAATGGCGATGTCCGAAAATGGGCCCACTTTTCAGAATGATACATAAATGAAAAATGTACTGACACTCTTGTATATTCTACTTGATTAGTCTATTAGAATCTTAGCCGAAATAATATTCGCCAACAGGGAAAATAAACTGATTTTATTATTTTCATACCGATCGTAGTGATTTTTATACCCTGCGTATTTCACCGCTTGTCAGTTGTCTTTGCAAATGCAATGAATGAAATGTCATTGTCAAATATCATTGCAATATTTAGGTTTACATATGTCATGTTAGTGAAAAATCCTTATTAAAACTATCGCCTGTCAGTTAAACAGATAATGCAATGAATGTTATGTCAAAGGATACAAATTATAGTCCATCTGTAAAGTAATTTAACAGATTAGGCAAATATAGATTTTTTTGAATATTGGCATCATAAAGTCTTCAGCGCCGTATATTATACTTGTACGTAGTGCACGGCATATGCTGAGCTGTAGACCCTTTCATTTTAAGGGTTACCGACCGACATGCCGTCTTTAGGGTAAGGAACTGTCTGTAACTTTTAAATCTGAATAAATTTAATTTATTTCTTTCTATCTTAACTGTCCTAATTTATGGCCAATTTTGCCCAAGTTTCTATGGAGACTGGGTTTCTCCTTTACGAACTACAAAAAGTATCTCCCTGTATACATTACAGATACGCCTTGATGTTTCTGCTCCGCGATGACGGCACCTACGGCTACGCGATCCCTCCCTCCATGATCCTCCCCACTTGCAAGGAGATGTTGGTGGGAGTGCTGGAGGTCATGACGGTGAGGCACAGACACGTGGCGAGAGAACTGTTCAGTGCTGAAGCGAACACCAGACCATCTTGTATGCTTGTTGTGTTTGTATTTGGAATAAAATTCTTGTGAATGTTCTTTCTATTTTTCTTTTAATATTTGCTTAACCTTTGCCCAAGTGTTGGGATCGCCAGACGTCATAAAAGTGCAAGGGCACGATGCATGATGAATTTAATAATGAACTTATCCGTCTTTCCTGATTACTTCTTATGTGCAATGGCTTAGTCAATGCCTTTGATACGAGTATCTATGGTCAATGCACATAAGAAGGTACCAGAATATAGATGGCTATTGCAATAAAAATCTACGGAAATAAACATAATATCTCTGTCTACGCATCCTATGATTTCATTTATTCTTTACAAGTTAGCCCTTGACTACAACCTGACTTAGTGGCAGTTTCATACTGTGTCGATCGCGTTAACGCAAATTTCTAAGGAACTGAATCAGCGCCATCTAGTGGCACTACTGCACAACTGATTCAATACCATATAAATTCGCGTTTACGTTAACGCGATAGTAACAGTATGAAACATTTAAAACTCCCACTAGGCACACTGATGCACAGGATTATTATCCATAGATATAATATATCATTAGATACCTCTGTACTTATAGATTTACGATTCGGTACAAGTACTCTGTACTCTATTCAATCAATTTTAGAAATCTCCCTTGTTTGGTAATAATAATTAACAATATTGTTGACGTAAAATGATACACATTTCTATGCATTAATTATTTTATTAATCTGTAAAGAATGTGGCAGTAAATGACAGTTTTATAAAAAAAATGTTTACTGAAATCACGGTGGTCGAAACTAAAGTTTTATATAACGAAAATATTTGTTTATATTTTAAACTTTTACAGAAAAGATGAAAACAATTAATGTATCTTTTGTAGTCATCTTTTTATTTCTCTCGGCAATAAAATGTTTCACTATAAAGTATCACAATTACACTTTGTACAGAGGTATACCGAAAAACGATTCTCACTTGGAATTTTTTGATAAACTGGATTATATGTATGATGCAAACTATTGGAGAGAATCTAGTCTGGTGCACAGACCGATTGAATTTGTTATACCGCCGAAAAAGAGAGAAATTTTTGAACTTCACGCTAAAAAGGCAGGGGTCAATTACACGACTATTATGGAAGATGTCCAGAGGTATGTCTACTAAAGGTTGACTCTAACAGTGGAATCCATAGACGTTGTGGGGGCGCCCCCAGGGGATCGTTCACCCGCTGAGTGTCGAATTTAAACTCAATGCGTTTGAGAATTTGACACTTAGGGTGAATGATCCCCTGGGGGTGCCCCTACAACGTATATAAATTCCACTCTAAGTGCCACCTGCCACCTGACTCACACTGCAAAGCCTCGTGATAGCTTGTGGGCTATGCGATCTGATCTACTTCTTCTTTCCTGAACCTTTTCCGCACTTGGCCACTAAAGGTTGGCCGTTGTACGTTGGATAACGCTGGATAACGTTGGATAACGCTGGATATAAAATAGTTTCAGGCTTATTTGGGTAATCCACGTAACAAATACCTAATTACCGTAACTATGAGGCGAGGCGGTTTCGGCTACCGGATAGCTTTAATGAGCACTAACGTTATCATTTTGAATAGAAAAATCTTAGAAATATATAATATATCCATATTTCTACAGTAATGTTATAATAAGGTTTGTGGTATTGTGGGGGGTAATCTCTGGATCTATAGAACTGATTTTGAAATTTCCTTTACCACTAGGAAGCTACGTTATTTGTGAGTATCATAGGTTGTATTTTATTTCTGCATTGTCACGGAAACGGGAACGACGCGGGTGAAACCGCGGGGTGTAGTCTTTAGATTACTTTTGATTTCAGTTTGTTTAAATAGACGAAAAGCAAATATGAAGAGAGAAAAGAAAAATAAAAGCAAAAATGACGTTCCACACTTTAGACCAAACCATTAGTGCGTCTTCGTCGCGCAATACAGAAGCACAATTATTTAATGTTGATATTACATACAGTCACCTTTCAAAATACTTAGTATATTTTTTTAATCTTATAAGTTAGTCCTCGACTAAAATCCCACCTGATAAGTGATGACGTAATCTAAGAAGGAAGCGGGCTAACTTGTTAGGAGTAAGATGAAAATCCACACCCCTTTCGGTTTCTACACGACATCGTACCGGGACGCTAAATATCTTGGCAGTACGTCTTTGTAGGGTAGAAACTAGCCACTGCCGGAGCCTCCCACCTGCCAGACCTGGACCAATAAGGAAAACAAAACCTCAGTCTTGTAAATCCATATCCATACTGCCACGGAGGCCGTCAAATTTTTTCTAGTACAAAGAGAAAGTATCATAAAGTATTTTTCAGCGCTTTCGATAAGCAAACAGTGAATACATACATACGTCGTAACATGGCTTCGTTCGACTGGTCGAGCTACTATCGCCTGGACGATATATACAACTGGCTACGAGATCTACAGCAACTGTATCCTCAGAGGATGCAGGTGAAAAGTATCGGGAAATCCTTCCAAAAACGAGATATTTTAGCTGCGGAGGTTAATTTGACTAATGCAAAAAACAGGTAGATATATATTTTACCTCGATAATGTTAGTATGCACACCAAGACATCTCGAATGGGAGAAAAATATGTCGACCAATAGCAGTAGAATTTGAAATATCACTTTCTTTCAATATATTATCGACTGCGCTGCTATTGGTCAATATTTTGTCTTTCTCCAGTCGTGGTCGCGCATCTTACAGTAGAATTAATAGACGTTGTAGGGGCACCCTCAGGGGATCATTCACCTACTGAGTATCAAATTCTCAAACAAATAGAGGTTAAATTCGACACTCAGCGGGCGAACGATCTCCTGGGGGCGCCTCCACAACTTCGATGAATTCCACCGTTAGACTTATAAGATCTTGGTTTGTGTTTGAATGTAAAGTGGCGTACACAAGGTTTTCAACTAAGGTAAGTATTTTACGCACGAATTGTACAGGTAGGCTCTTTACGCGTCCTCTTTTATAGGGTTGGGGGCGGGTTTCAAAAAAAAAAAAAATAACGCACAGTTTTTATTTAGTCATAATAGTCTGAAATACCTTGAAAATTGCGGATTGCTCTTTACAAACTTCCACCGCCCGTTTTAAAGAAGTGGGGAGTTACGAAGAGACAACAAAAGGTAGCCTATGTCACTCTCCATTCTTTCAACTATCATCACTTAAAAAATAACGTCTATTCGTCGCTCCGTTTTGCCGTGAAAGATGGACCTGCAAACAGACAGACAGACGCACACACTTTCACATTTATAATATTAGTATGGATTATACAAAAATTTATTTCCAGACCCAAAGTTATTGTCGAAGGTGGCATCCACGCGAGAGAGTGGATATCTACAGCGTTCGCCACATACTTTCTGCATCAGGTAGTGACATCGCCCGAGTCTAACGACACTGCTCTGAAGAAAGCCGTGGAAAAGTTCGAATGGAGTTTTGTTCCTGTACTCAATCCAGATGGATATGAGCACACTCATGTTACGGTACCTAATAATAATAATAGCATTTATTAACAACTAGCGGACGCCCGCGACTTCGTCCGCGTGAAAGTAAATGTAATCTTTCAACTACCTCTACCCTACCCCTACCCTACGTTGAAATTTTTCCCGAATTTTCTTTGCTATAAACCTCACGGAGCCCGAGACCTTTTCAACCAATGCAAAACTGTGGAAATCGGTTCGTGCGTTCTGGAGTTATAGCGTCCGGAAGGAAAACCCGACTTTTTTTTTTTTTTTTATAAAAAGTATCCTTTGTCCTTCTCCTGGCTCTAGATCCGAAGTAGAACCAAAGTCAACTTTTTTTTTTTCATTTTTCGTGTTGAGTAAGTGCCGATGGAACTTACTCTCTAAGGGCGTCTCCTATGAGATTCGGACTTCGCTTAGATTCATTAGATTCTTTTCATTCTTAGATTCATTCGGGAGGGGGTAACCGTAACCTTGGTGAATCAGTCCGTCCAAGATCGTGAGTTAGAAAACCCACGTTCGTTTGACGTTAGATATTGGGACCTCGTCTTGGCCACCGAAGACGCTGTATAGCTTGTGATTGTGTTGCCCGGGAAACTCAACGAGTCGTGAAGCTGAAATGGTAATGGGCGGGGCACATAGTTCGCAGAGTCGATGGAAGTTGGTGGGAAGGTGTTGGAATGGAGACCCTGCACTGGAAATCGCAGCACACGATATTAAGCGAGTTGGAGGGATTCGCTGGATGCGCAAGCGGCTCAGGATCGTCATGTTTGGAAATCCCTAAAAATGCCTATGTCCTGTAGTGGACGTCCACGGCTGATATAATGATGATGATACAATATAAAAATTACGACAGCAAATCGTCTTGCCTTTCGGCCTCCCCCAAGATCTTCCATGTCTTGCAATCATAAACTTTCTTTTGCCAAAGTTTTCCTGCTGCTGCTATCATCTTTAAATCATATTCCCATCATTTGAATGACCTACCACGCTTCCTTTGTTGTCTAGGGTACCACACAGTTACGTCCTTAGCCAAATTCGCTTTTTTGTTTCGCATTATATGACTAACCCATTTCCATTTGAGGTTTCTGATTGTACAAGTCACGATACATATAGCTTAGTATTATTACAACTCTAGCAGAGCTAACATGCGAACAA
Source organism: Bicyclus anynana (assembly GCF_947172395.1). NCBI lineage: Eukaryota > Metazoa > Arthropoda > Insecta > Lepidoptera > Nymphalidae > Bicyclus > Bicyclus anynana. Next base: position 12,260,911 of record NC_069103.1, on the reverse strand, counting down.
ATGAAGAGAAATTGACTAAATGTCGTCAAATGATGACGGAGTTGTCTCAGTCCCATGTTTTTCGCCCAAACGCAATGAATGCATGCAAAGCAGTATTTCCGGTTGTAACGCCATTGATTGAAATTTGTCTATTTCTCGTCACGAGGTCATTTCATCGGTTGCTTGTTAGCACTACTAAGCACATTTATTTTTGCCGAAGCATTGCTGTGATCCATTCTGAAGCCACATTAAAATGAATAATTTCTTCAACTTGCTTTAGGATCGCATGTACAGAAAAAACATGAACGGCGTAGACTTGAACAGAAACTTTGGAATAAATTTTGGAGGTATGGCACATATATACCTAAATATAAATTAAATTGATGTGTTTTTCTGTGATTTCAATATAATAATATGTTAAATAAAATGTTTTTCAAGTGTTTGAGTATAGGTAGGTATTTACTTGATACTAAATAACAAACGATTTTTTTTTAATTTACCCCTCTGACTGTTGGTCTGTCTGTTTCACCGGGTTAAGTTTTAGAACTGCTGAACCGATTTTAATGGGTCTTTCACTGGAAGAGAGGAGGTTAAGGATTCCTGAAAAATCCATGGAATTTTTGAAAAACAGAATTTGACGAGGACTATTTTTTAATAGTGAAGTTAACTGGTCAATCATCCAAGGACCAAATAATCGATCTCTGGCAGGACCGATTGAGGTTTTCATAATTGGATCAGATCTGGCTGGTGGGTGGCTTCCGCCGTGGCTAATAACCACCCAACTCGTAAAAGACGTACCACCAAGCGATTTAGCGTTGCGGTACGATGTCGAAACCGAAAGGGGTGTGGATTTTCATCCTACTCCTAACAAGTTGTCTTCCATCTTAGATTCCTTTCTAGTACTTTAAACTACAGTACAAGGTAATTTTCTGTTTATAGGTATCGGCACAAGTTCCGCGAAGCAGAGTGAAATCTATCGCGGTACACAAGCCTTCTCCGAGCCAGAAAGCTCAGCCATGGGCAACTATGTGAGGTCGAACAGCGAGAATCTTGAATATTACTTCGCTTTTCACTCTTACGGCCAGTGCATGGTCATACCGTACGCGTTTTCTGCGTCACATTTGGATAATTACAATGAAGTGGTGAGTGCAAATTCATTATTAACATTGTTGCATTTGACCAAAATTTTGAGCCTGGAGGCCAAAATCTTCGAACAGTGTGTATTGCCAAAGATGACCGAGATCCGAGACTTGGTCGCTAACTGTACTCTCTTAAGAAGTTTTAGAGTCACTCTTTTTTGTGAGAAGGTATCCATGAGGAATTCCCCGAAAAAAGAGTGCAGAAACATCAACTGTCAATTGCATTCGTCTCTTAGTACTTACGAGTATATTGCGCCTTCGTGACTGCGATCCGTCTGCATATCCTCATTAAGTAGGTATATTTCAATAAATGAGTATTGTGGTTCTGAGAAGAGGCAGACCGCAGAAGAGATGAGATGACGACATCAGGGAAGTAGCTGGAATAACGTGGTACAGAGTGATAGAGACGATAGATCTGAATGGAAACCGTTGGAGGAGGCCTTTGCCGATTGGCAACCAGATTCTGATCTGAAAAAAGGCAATTATTATTATTATATAATATTTCCATTGCTTATTTTACAGCGTAAAATGGGACAGCATGCAGCCCAACGTATTGAAAAAAGATACAAAACTCAGTATAGCGTCGGTACGGCTTATGAAACAGTGGGTGAGTAAATAACCATAACATCTTTATTATGTGTTCTTCAAACGACGGTAAGTGATTTGCCATACCTATGTTCCCGTGAGAATAGAATATATCCTATGACACTCATAAATAACGTGGCATTCCAGTGGTAATAAATAGTTTGGAAGCGGTTGGGTATAAATCGAGAGATTACCCTTGCAATACCACAAACATTACCTCTTTTCAAAGTATAGACTACTTATATAATAAAAATATATAAATCTATACTTATAATAAATCTGTAGAGAGGTCAATTCTGAACATGAAATAAATTTCCAAAATAATTATTAGGGGTGATTAGTGATCGATACTGATGCCAAAAACGCAATCAGTAAAATTTTTGTCTGTCTGTCTGTCTGTATATTCGTTGTAGAAACAAAACCTACTCGACGGATTTTAATGACACTTGGTACAATTATTTTTCAAACTCCTGGGCAGGTTATAGTATACTTTTCATCACGCTACGATCAACAGTGAATAGAAATGTTGAGAAAACGGGAGAAGTTACTCCATTTTGTAAGCTTCCGTCGGGTGGTAGGGTAGGGGTAGAGTAAGAGTTGGTTAGGGGTAGGGTTGAGTCCCTAGTCATCCCCTGTATGATAGGGTAGCTGTAGAGTGGGAGTAAGGTAGGGTAGTAGTAGGGTTTCACGCGGACGAAGTCGCGGGCGTCCGCTAGTAATAAATATAATAATTATAATTATTTTATCTTACAGAAAACTGGTATTTTCTTATATGGAATATTTTCTTTCACTAGGTTACAAAGTAGCTGGTGTCAGTGGATGCTGGGTGAAAAAGTTGTTCAGCGTACCGTAAGAATTATTGGTTTCTATTTTCCCTTCATGTCCTAGTACACATACACACTACTACATATTATTATACATATGACTTCGGTTTACTGGCGGATTCGAGGCCTTTTTTTCCCGCTGGGAAATGCTCGCTGGGACGCATCCCTCCCTAAGGTGTCGCAGAAGAGACTCCTCCGCGGCAACCGGAGGATATGTGGGACTCGCCGGGACTAAGACCAGAATAACTGGCTTCCAACCAAGACCAAGTGAAATCATCATTAACAACCCATATTCGGCTTACTGCTGAGCTCGAGTCTCCTCTCAGAATGGGTTAGGCTAATAGTCCACCACGCTGGCCCAATGCGGATTAGCAGACTTCACACACGCAGAGAATTAAGAAAATTCTCTGGTATGCAGGTTTTCTCACGATGTTTTTCCTTCACCGTTTGAGACACGTGATATTTAATTTCTTAAAATGCACACAACTAAAGTTGGAGGTGCATGCCCCAGACCGGATTCGAGCCCAGGCCCTCCGGAATCGGAGGCAGAGGTCATATACACTGGGCTATCACGGCTCACGGCCTAGCCTATTTTAGTGACAACTAGCGGTCGTCCGCGACTTCGTCTACGTGGAATTCAGTTTTTCACAAATCTCGCGGGAACCATGGATTTTTCCAGGATAAAAATTAGTCTTAAGTGTTAATCCAGAGTAAAATCTATTTCCATTCCAAATTTCAGCAAAATCGCTTCAGTAGCCGCAGCGTAAAAGAGGCAACAAACATAATTACACAATTACACACTTTTACACTTACACACAAACTTTCGCCTTTATAATATGTGTGATATATCTGGACATTCGAAAACAGTTTTCGAGCGAATGTTCCCATGATTCGGATCAGAAATGTGAAATCATAGCGCTTCCGTACATTTTCATGAAATATTCTCTAGGAAACAGATTAGGCTCTCCTGCTTCGATGGTGGAAATGTGAGAAAGGAATTACTCGTATAATCGAATTTACAGTTCCATTTAAACTCCAAAGGATAAAGGCCTGCGATGGCCAGACATATCACATTTAATGAAGTCTGAATGTTTGTCAGCCTATGCTCCTACCATAAGTGGCTGGTGGCTACGGCTGTGTTAGTTACCACCTTACCAGCAAAGACGTACCACCAAGCAATTTAGCGTTCCGGTACTCTGTCGTGTAGAAACAGAAACGGGTGTGGATTTTCATCCTACTTCTAACACGTTAGACCACTTCCATCTTAGATTGCATCATCACTTACCATCAGGTAAGATTATAGTCAAGGACTAAAACGTAGAGAATAAAACAAAATAAATAAAAGTACGAATAAGTGCCTACGGTAGCCAAGTTTTGGCGAAATTGTGGTTTGATCTGGATCAAACCACAATTGAGAGCCTGGGCTCTCAAACGTCTAAGTATTGAGGTTATTTTTTTTATTAGTTTCTCTCTGAAAACACTGTTGTTTTTTTTTATTATGATGGGTCTAGCGACAGGGGACATACTTCCATATGATATTTTGTGCAAATTAACTTAGTTATTTTAAAGCCGGATCTGGACCCTTGAGACCTGCCTTGAGACCCTTGAGCCACGATCGAAACACCATTTTTTTCTTGAGGAGGAAATTTTTTTTTTCTCTTCAAAAAAAAATTCCAAACTTCAAACTCCATAACTAGCCATCTCACCTACTTATCGTATCGTTACCGTAAGTACTTACATAGGGTAGGTGTATGGCTGACGAACTTCTGGCCTTCATAAAATGAGGCAAGTCGAGCTATCGCAGGCTCTCGTTCAATAAGCCTCCAGCTTCGATGGTACAAATGTGAAGGAGAAATATCGAATAGTTCTGGAAACGTACTTCAATATTATATTGCACAAACCGACGCCCCGCGGTCTCACCTGCGTAATACCCGTTCCCGTGAGAAAATGGGGATAAAACATAGCCTATGATACACACAAATAACGTGGCTTTCTAGTAGTAAAATAATTTTCCAAATCGTTTCAGTAGATCGTCTACAATACCACAAACTTTACCTTTTTATAATATTAGCATTATATAGCATTTACTGAATGTGTGAACCTAAACTCAATTTTTTTTTTTAATTTTTGCAATTTTTTATTATTTTCAGATTCGTCTTGACTTTTGAACTACGCGACGATGGTACACACGGTTTCGCTTTACCCCCTGACCAGATATTACCCACATGTCTGGAGACCATGGATGGGGTAATCTCCCTTTTGTCCACGGAAAGAAAACTGGAGAAACCAAAGGCAGTCAAGGCAAAGGCTCGAACGGATAAGATACTTGATAAATTCATTGTCATTTGGAATGTTTTTCTGTATATTATAGTGCGATATTGAATGGAATAAATTTTTAATTTTTGGTTACACATATAAGCATTTATAAGGATATTGTGATAGCCCTGTGGATATGACCTCTGCCTCCGATTCCGGAGGATGTGAGTTCGAATCCGGTCCGGAGCATGCACCTCCAACTTTTCGATTGTGTGCATTTTAAGAAATTAATTATCACGTGTGTCAAACGGTGAAGGAAAACATTGTGAGGAAACCTGCATAATAGAGAATTTTCTTAATTCTCTGCGTGTGTGAAGACTGCCAATCCGCAATGCGGGGCCAGCGTGGTGGACTATTGGCCTAACCCCTCTCATTCTGAGAGGAGACTTGAGCTCAGTATATGGGATGATAACGAATAAGCATTAGACCATTATAATCTATAGCAAATTGGACATATTTTTAATTAAATGGTGTTTCAGCTGTTTATCAAATTACCCAACGATTAAGATAAGATTAGGCGTGATACACCCAATTCAGACGTATTTTAGTAAGATTTTCACTAAAGGAAAAAGTAATAAATTGGCTTAAGTTATATAAATAACTAGCTGACGGTTTCACCCGCGTGGTTCCCGTTCCTGAAGGAATAGGGATAATATATAGCGTATAGCCTTCCTCATTAAATGGGCTATCTAACACTGAAATAATTTTTCAAATAAGTAGTTCCTGAGATTAGCGCGTTCAATCAAACAAACAAACTCTTCAGCTTCATAATATTAGTATAGATTGAAAAATTACATTCAATTTATTTTCTTCTTGTAGAACTTTTACTTTTTTGTTTAAACGTTTTTAATAATTATAGCGACCTTTTAAGTAAAAAGAAAATATTTTATACATAATAATAAATAATTGATTTTTTGCATCCATCGCATCATACATATCACATAACACCGCAGTCGACGGCAATTTGTCATTGAATAAAAAAAATGATTTTTGGAATACAATGTCGCGTTTGCATAAAATGTTGCCAGAAAAAAATCATTAACTTGAGTGCACCCACCCAAATTACTTTCCATATGAAAATCTACGTCGCCCATAAATTACACAATGGATGTTGTAATGACGTTATCAAAGGTGGTAACATGACTAATGACCACCATAATCGTTTAGGCGTTACGACAAATCGTCCGATCACGTGACCCGGAGTCATTTGTTGTCATGCCACCAACCATTTCACGATGAACTCTCCCCTTGTCTCGCGCTAACAAAAATGCCCCGTCAGATAGCTAATGTATGGCAGTCGATAGACCAATTTATGTTTGAGGGTTAACCTGAACGCGGTACCAAGTTTATTTCACGATCGGAATATTTTAAACCTTATGGTATTGTAATAAAGTTCATTTTATTGTTTCACAGTGATCACTTTGGGGCGTGGATTGTTTTTTTTTTTGCTTGGTATACATAATTAGTGGTGGTATTAAATTGGTTTTAGTGTCATAATTATATTTCTTCGACGGTTGTTTTTGATAACTTCATTATTTTTCTATAACTAACAAAATAATTGTTATTACTTTCGTGCTTCTAATATAAAAGATTTTGTGTTTTGTTTAATACTCGTATGTATGGATGTTCTTGGATGTGTAACATCCAAAATAAATTCAAAAAACAAATATAATTCGAAATTAATTTGACAAATTGACCGGTACTCGTATAGCCTAAATAACATAAACTATATACGTTTATTTATCTACTAGCGGACGCCCGCGACTTCGTCCGCGTGATTTCGTTTTAAACTTTCAACTACCCCTACCCTACCCCGACCCTACCCCATCCCAACCCTACCCCTACCCTACCACTACCCTACCCTACCCCTGCCCTACCCCTACCCTACCCTACCCTACCCCTACCCTACTCATTAAGGCTGCACTTTTTTATTTATTCGCGTCGAGCGCGACAACCGTTACACAAAAATAATCCATATAGCACGAATTGGTATTCACGCGCGATGGCTTAGCGTATTTCTTGTATAACTTTGGTGTTTCTTTACCGATTTTTATGATTCTTTTTTTATTGAATAGGTAATAATGTTAACTTTCTTATTAGATGATGAGTGATGAGTATTATTATATTTGTCTACTCTTATAAACATAAGAGTAGACAAATTTAATTAGAAAGCTCCGAACTGCTAAGCTATCGGGAGTTACACGTGTTATTGTGAGTCAACCATAAAAGATAGACATATATATGCTGTTGTGTTTTTATAGATAATTTTAAGGATAACATTTCCGTCATACATGATTTCTATGTAGCTTTAACCATTAAGGCTGTACACGCGACGGAAGCTTAAAAAATTGAGTAACTTCTCCCGTTTTCTCAACATTTCTCTTCACTGCTCTGCTCCTATTGATTGTAGCGTAATGAAAAGTATACTATAACCTGCCCAGGAGTATGTAGAATAATTGTACCAAGTTTCGTTAAAATCCGTCCAGTAGTTTTTGTTTCTATAAAGAACATACAGACAGACAGACAGACAGACAGACAGACAGACAGACAGACAGACAGACAGACAGACAGACAGACAGACAGACAGAAATTTTACTGATTGCATTTTTGGCATCAGTATCGATCACTAATCACCCCCTGATAGCTATTTTGGAAATATATTTCATGTACAGAATTGACCTTTCTACAGATTTATTATAAGTATAGATTTGTACATTCCAGTACATGCCATTCTAAACTAACTCTTTGGACGATTCTAACGAACATCAACTACATAGATACGAAAACCCGCCTGGAGTTTTGCAGTGCGATGGGTATGAAGGCATAAGAAGGTAGGTCGCATAATTAATAGTGTGTTATTATTAAACGTGTTTTGTTTCTTTGGACCCCACCAGGTGGATTCGCTGGATGCAGGCGACTCAGGATCGTGATGTTTGGAAGTCCCTACAAAAAGCCTACTTGTATGTCCTGCTCCTAATATGATGACGATGATGCTTATTTAAGAAATTAAATATCACGTGTCTCAAACGGTGAAGGAAAACATCTTCTTCATACCAGAAAATTTTCTTAATTCTCTGCGTGTGTCAAGTCTGCCAATCCGCATTGGGCCAGCGTGGTGGACTATTGGCCTAACCCCTCTCGTTCTGAGAGGAGACTCAAGCTCAGCAGTGAGCCGAATATGGGTTGATAATATGATGATGATGATGCTTATTATTATTATTAAATTAAACGAGCCTATTATGTTTAAATTTGTTCAAATAAACGGTATTTCTACCAAAATAATCTTTGGCAACATTGTATCGAACAAAAGTCTATAATAATAATTAATGTAACAGCGCAGACGGGCGACTTTTGTACAGAAAACCACACTAATTGTGATTAATGAGCCCTCAGTCGTCGCAGCGTCATCGTTTGTCTCGGGTCCCCTACGCGGACAGTTTACTTTTCACTCTTAGCATTGGACAGAGCAGACATGCGATTTTTTTGGCAACTTTCTATCATTTGAACCACGGAAAATAAATACTACGCACGCTAATGTGAACGCTATAGAGCCTCAATAACTCTGTAGTTATGTAGCCCTAGAGATCTACTCGTCCGTTGGAATTTTATAGAACCCACTACTTACTCAGACTATATACAATTACTTGGATTATATGAATTATAGACATATTATAACATATTACAGAATTGTCACACGAGTCTACAAAGGATTAAAAGCTTAGTTGTATTTTTTTCTTAAAATCTAAATGAAACACTTCAAAAACTGTACTGTAAACTTTTATTACATATTTAAATAGCTTTTTGCTTTGCATGCAAGTCAGGGTCTAAGAAATAAACCTTTATTATAAATATGAATATTAATATATGTATAATTCAGCAAGTATCGAGCGACTCTAGTCCAATAGCATCGGTAGCCGCGAAAATAGCGCGTAGCCGGTACGCTTGATAGCAGACTACAGTGGGGACACCCTGCCCCCACTGTAGTCTGCTAGTTGAGCAGTTGAGTTGTAATTGCGTCTTTGAAATGGATAGTCGTCTTCCATTTGTTAAGCATAGTGAAATAGTGATGGAGATGTAGAAGTTAAGTAGTGAGTTAGTGAATATAGTGAGTGAGTGAGTTATCGTCTGGTCCGGCTGCAATCCTTGACACAGAAAGCTTAAAACCTGCTCTGAGGCTACGGCTTCTCCGTTATCAGAAGTGGAATTTAGTATATTCCCCGTCATATATTTATCTGATTTTAACAAAATTCTAATAAACCTTGAAAAAACTATTTACGAGTATGACTTAGATAATAACGATTAATAATAACGATGATAACGACGATGATTTGCGATGATGATAAGATTGTCGAACGTGAGCCCCAATTTCGCATACTATTCGCCTTCATTCGCACGAGAGTTTTTAACGCCCGTTAAAAAAGCGTTCCAACGCCCAACATTGTCAATGCAACACTGCTCGAAAAAATGTGTTTTATAAACGATGTCGTGTAAACATGTACTTGGGAATGCATTTGTTGTATTTTAACGTCCGTTAAAAAAACTCTCGTGCGAATGAGGTCTAAGCTGTCTGAAATATCATTTGTCAACATATTAATTTAGCTTCCACTGTTGAAGTGGACAGTTGCGCAATCTATCCATAATTAGCATTGTGATGTGTGGCATTACTCAAAAATAAACGACGCCTGCCCCGACGCAGGATAGCGAGGAATCGCAGTCCGCGCGGGGCCAACGGGCTCCAAGTCCAATCCCTTAGGCTGAAAAGTCTCAACCCCGGGAGGGGTTGAGACTTTTCAGCCTAAGCCGGGAGGGGTTGGAAGAAATCACTGGGGGAGAAAGTTCCCCCGCGACACGCCCGGGCAAGGAGGCATTGCCTCGAGGCCCGTACCCCCGCCCCGTGTTCCACGGGTCGGAGAAGACCCAATGTCAAAAATAAAGATCTTTTCTATATGTATTTTGAAGATGATAATTTAAAAATACTGTTAGGCGCCTACGTCGCAGGTCTACGCACCCAGAAAACCGCATCCAGACTAAATCCACCGCGTAATTATTGCCAACCGCAGGAATCGGCGGCTAAAATTACACTAATGCGATTTGAACACGAAACAAATGAAGTGAGGCGATTTAGGACACATTTAGTCGTGAGCGTCGTAAAATTGCGGTCTAACAAAAGCGGCTCGACAGAGTTGCGACTTTTGCCGGACAATTATTCATGTTAATATCGTAATAAGTCTGTTTTGTCGTTGTTCCGAGCGACGCGGACCATTGGATACGGTGCTGTGTAAACGCCAATTAGCGACGTGTGAAGAGAGATCACGGAACGATTTTCAAACACAACCGCCGCGTACGCTTTATAGACAGGATCGTATTACGATTCTCATAGCCTTTTTCAGAGGGGGAACCTATGAGATCATTTTCAGAATTGATTAGTTTATAAGCACTTTTGGAATGTCAGATTTGACTATTTGTAGTGAATATTGACTACCACCGCTTTGGACAAGACAGATACACTACCCTAAGAGATATCTACCCTAGTCTCAGGAGAGAGATTTGCAGATAGCCCTGCATAATCCTGTGAGATTTATTCTTCATTCACTTACGTCAGTAGCCAGTAACATACGCTTGGAGAATACTCCAGGAACTAGTTTGAACTCATAAGTGCCCTGCGCAACAGCCCCGTGGTATGGCCTGGCAGTTTGTGCCAAAAAAAGTCCATGTCCTCCCTATCGAAAGAGACATACGGCAGAATAACCACTCCCCCCCAGCTGCTTTTGTTGGGTCTGGGGTATTATTGTTGAGTTAGGTGTTTTTAGATCGACACGACGACGACATTCTGTTTAATTTAACGATTCCCATAGTCCTAGTGTATTGATTCTACTAGTTGTCGTTCGCTCAACAGCATGCCTCTGAAAAGTATATTTTTCGAATACTTCTAAACTGTTTTTACCACTATAGGTCTCTACCACTATAGGTTTAGATATTATAACTTTAAGAAACATTCCAGTTTTATCGTTTTTTACTCTATCTAAAGATCCCACGACCGCGTCGTGTGCGTTCGAAAATCATCCCGTGAATTCCCAGCATTAGTTTAGTTGCTGTTAAAACTGTTTACACGTGAGTTGTGATCATAACAGCTATATCTGTTTACCACCAGTCTGCTTTTGCGGATGGACGAATACGCGATGCTTCCACGAAATAAGAAATATTGACTTCTTTAGTCTAAACCTAGTGGATGGATTTTACCCGTATAGTTCTAGTGGTACCTTACCTTACCTTATCAGCCGATAGATTTCCACTGCTGGACATAGGCCTATAAAGTTTTTTGCCGGCCATCGGCTTTTTGGCGCAGTAGTTTGCAAGGCAGAGGTCCGGGTTTGATCCGATTGAGGTTTTCCTAATAAGTCCAGTGGCTAGTTGGCTAGTGGGAGGCAAAGATTTACCGCCAACTGATTTAGCGTTCAGGTGCGATGTCTAGAAAACGAAAGGGGTGTGGATTTTCATCCTCCTTCTAACAAGTTAGCCCGCTTCCATCTTAGATTGCAACATCACTTACCATCAGGCAAGATTGTAGTCAAACTAACTTGTAGCCTCAATAGCTCAACGGTAAGAGCGGTCGGACTCATCACAGAGGGTTGGTGGTTCGATCCCCGCCCCGCTGGTCTATTGTCGTACCCACTCATAGCACAGTCTTTCCCGACTAGTTGGAGGGGAATGGGAATATTGGTCATATTATAAAAAAATATGGCAAATATTCTTTAAAAAAAAAAACTTGGAAAGAAAAAAAAATTAAGTAATCTCATGATTATAAATTGAGATTATTTTCAAAAATAATTTTCCCAAATGGCTGAGCATTAATGAGGTTCAGGTTTTATTCAAACACTTTAGAAATATTACTCTGAATTAATTAAAAGGGAATCTCACCGTCCTTTGTTGACCTTGCTTGAATTATTCCTTGGTATAGGAAGGTTATTAAGGAATTTTGCACAGTCAGACCATTACTCTCTAGAAAATGATGAGGCGCTTTGCTGAACTGGTTTTTTAACGAGTAAAGTTTGAGCAATTGATGTTTGAGCCAGATTCACAATTTTCCATATTCATGACAATTAATTAATAGTAAGTATATTGATTAAAGAGTTTATAATTTATAAGTATTAGTTGTGTGATGTGCACCTCCGATTATTCTGTTATGAGCATTTTAAGAAATTAAATATCACGTGTCTCAAACGGTGAAGAAAAAACATCGCGAGGAAACCTGCATACCTGAGAATTTTCTTAATTCTCTAGGTGTGTGAAGTCTGCCATTCTGCAATGGGCCAGCATGGTGGAACTATTGGTATCATCATCATCATATCAGCCGATGGACGTCCATTGTAGGCCATAGGCCTTTTGTAGGGACTTCCAAACATCACGATACTGAGCCACCTGCATCCAGCGAATCCCTGCGACTCGCTTGATGTCGTCAGTCCACCTGGTACTATTGGTATATGGGTTGATAATAATGATGATGACTTATATTTTCATCATCATCATCATCATTATCATCCAATGGACGTCCACTACCGGACATAGGCCTCTTTAATGGATTCCCAATTCTCTCGACTTATCGAGCCGACTTATATTTTAAAGAGATAAAATTGTTGGATAATCTCTGGATCTACTTAACTGATTAGCCTTAGGACTATTAGCCTAAACCCTGTCATTCTGAGAAGCCACTCGTGCTCAACAGTGAGCCAAACATTGGTTGTTAATGATTCAGCAGTTCTTTGTACTAGGTACTTTGCACTATACCCTTTTAATCTATTTCAGCTTTGCGACTCCCTGCGTCGGTAACTAATACTTCTACAGATCTCCAAGGGTTACGGTTATCAAAGGGTCTATCTGTAGGTAGGTATGCAGTACATAAAACAACCAATTGTAAAGCAGTTAATACTCCAGAAATGTTGTTCGAGCTACTTTTACAACTATCACCTTTTGATCTGTACCATACCAAAGAGCGTTTAGTCCATTTCAGTCACAATAAAACCCGCTTGCTTTGTATAGTATAAACAAAAGCGTGAGTGTAAATTACGCACAACATTTATCACCCGGGTCCGTCCGTGCCACAATAACGCGGTTGACTTCATCTTCGAATAATTCTCTTTGTTCTTTGCAGATGGCTGTTGCCGTTTTTTTGTGTGGTACAAGTCATGAGCTTAATGTATATTAACCGATACTAACACACACCCTCCAAATAACAATCTGATACAGTTCAAAAATAAATCCAATAACCGTTCGAAATGCTGTTATTTGTTTATGACTTCAACTACTCCTAGTGCATCTTTTCTTCTTTCCCAGTCGCAATTTTTTTTACCTGCAATAGAAAATTGAGTATTCCACCTTTTCTTCTTCTTCTTTTGTCGCCACTGTTGATTGTTTTTTTGGATGGCACCAAATAGTTTCGCCCGCAAAAGAGGAATTTTAAAATAGAAAAAGGAATAGCAACCTATTTCCAATTCCTTTACCTGCAGTTATATTCTAGAAGAGTTAGTTAATTTTTTTTTTCTTGTTTTGCCTCTATTTTGCGTTGTTTTTTCTTCAAGTGAAAAACAGCTGAAGGTTGTGACTTGTACCACGCCTGCGAGTCGTACATCACCGCGTGTCGTTAAGGGCAGGAGGTGGTCCGATAAATCAGGGCCCGTCGTCTGCGCTGCTCGCACGCCCGCTAATGCGTGCGCTGTAATGAATGAGATCATGTACAATAGTTGCTGTCTTTTAGGTAATGCACAGGAGAGTTTCATCTATTTATTAAATGGGTGAAACTACGAGTGTACGAGTAAGTATAGAGGAATAGCTAATCTGTGATTTTTAGTTCCCAAGCCAGCATACCCGAGGTTTTCTATATTCTGTGGATAAAACATGCAACTGAGGTTGGTTTCTGTCGTGCCACTTTTAGCATCATTCATAGCATCAACAAATTAGCAGTTAATTGTAAAATTTTTTGGTTGCAATGTTTTTCTGATTGGTGTTGTTGACTTGTAGAGGCTTAAGGCTAAATAAATGCCACCAAGGCACACATTTCAAACTTTAATGGAAACTCCAATAAATATATTCGGAGGAGTCTCATCTATACTATGGAATGCACACGCAGATTAAGTAATACGGCTTTGGGCGTCTTGATTGGACTTTTTCTAAAAATCGTGTTGGCTAACCTACTGATGACTATTTGACCCTTGATGGAATTGAACTAACGTACGACTACAAAGAGCTTTTTGTTGTAAACGAAGACAAAAAATTATATAATGATTTATATAATTAGCAATAGACTCTTTATCAATTGCACGTTGTAGAGTCAACATCTCCTGAGGATGCTCCGGTTTCTGGGTGAAATGTACGTAGAGAGTAATTTGTCGGACCTGGGTGACGTTGTGGGCTTTTCAAGGAGGCTAGCAAAATAATTAAATGATGATATAGTCATGGTAAACTTCCGCAAAGTAACGCCTGCTTCTAGCCAATATTTAGAAGACAAAAAAACCCTTCTTTTTCCTGCAGGAAACTGTTAAAATTTATGTTACGAAAACATCACAAAGTACAGCAAACATTACTAAGTTTGGACCATCACTTAAAGTAATAACATCATCTATCCCCGCCTTACAGTCTCCCTGCACAGCGATCCGTCAAACTGCTGTATTAATTCAGACAATTGCAATTCGAATTGTCGTTGTTTTAGGCACGTACTGGCGAGCGGCCAACGTTACGAAGTCCAATACTTCGGATACAGGTTGAATTGATTTATTGGTCTATGTATAGAGATTTGCGTTAAAAAGTGGAACGACATGGAATTACAAGCTGCATTCTGTATTTCTGCGTTTCTTGTCGGATCTTCTCAATGATCTGCCTTCTAAGCTAATGATGGGGTAACTAAAAACATATACTAACATAACGATTATATTATCATGGTTCACTGCTGAGCTCGGCCAATATTCCACCACGCAGGCCCAATGCGGATTTGAAAAATTCTCTGGTATGCAGGTTTCTTCACGATGTTTTGCCTTCACCGTTTGAGACGTGTGATATATTTTTTTTAAATGTACACAACTGAAAAGATGGAGGTGCATACAAACTTTCGCGTTTATAACATTATTAGGATATCAAGATATATATAGGATATTCAGAGATATCTGAAGACCTATTTATTAGTAACGTAATAAGTTATGTGTCAACCGGTCAACTTTTTGTTGGCTGATTCGGGAGTGTTATGAACGAACTTGCCAAGCTTTATGTTTAAGTTTTTGCAGCAATAACACTAACTACATTATATCACGCCTCATTTGCGAATCGATACATCAAAGTACTGCGTTTATACGCGCTATTGCATTCAAAATTGTCGTTCTTTTATGCATACTGGCGCTCGGCCAAAACAGAACCGAACTTTGATACTTTGTTATAGTTTTAATTGATTTATATCTCTGTGGATATTTATTTTACAAAAATATACAACATTTTTTTTTTCATTTTTGGAACGTGTCTGTTGGGTTACTGTATTTTTTTACAAAGTTTTTATTAAATTGCATTTTAGTTGGTTCTAACAAGCACATTTTTTTATTGGGAAGGTATTAAATTCTTTACCTAGATCCTATACTTTGAAGCCGTGATATTCCAGTGGATATGACCTCTGCCTCCGATTTCGGTGGGTGTGGGTTTGAATCCGTTCCAGGGCATGCACCTCCAAGTTTTCAGTTATGTGCATTTTAGAAATTAAATATCACGTGTCTCAAACGGTGAAGGAAAACATCGTGATATGCAGACCTGAGAATTTTCATAATTCTCTGTGTCTGCCAATCCGCTTTGGGCCTGCGTGGTGGACTATTGGTCTAACCCATCTCGTTCTGAGAGGACACTCGAGCTCAGCAGTGAGCCGAATATGGGTTGGTAATGATGATGACACTTTGGAGCATCTTGTCACCTAAGTGATCTGAAATTGAATAAGATCGTCGGCAATACATTATTTTAGTGAATGTTGAGCAGATCATAATATATAGTTGAATTTATTTGTTTCTACGATAATTTCTCCATAATGAACACGATTTCATTGCTTTTTTTTATCAACGAAGGACGAGTGACTTCAACTATTAGCAAATATAAACGCGATAGCTGACTTTTTAAATAAGTAATGAAATCCGATTAAACACAGTAATAACTAAGTCTTCGAAAATTCGTTGTGATAAAGTTTATGGAATATTAATTAATGAAGTTACAAGAAAAATAAAAACAAATGAAAATCGCCAATTATGTGTTGAAAAGTGGACTCAAAAAATTGTTAATGAGAAAAAATATTCAAATCACAGAACTTTAGAACTCAATAAAGTCTTTGTGATTTGTTGCAAGTTATTAATTGGCTCGTCTCAATCATTATATTTTTCTCCGTTTTCTTTTAATTTCTTTTTGAGATGGACTTGCGTAATTTTTGTTTTATAACTTTTATTTGGTACATTTTGTTTACTTACCGGCGGACGACAGTGACTTCGTAGTCCTAGCTTATATAATGTTTTAGTCTAGCTGTTATGTTATCAAATAACTTGTTACCGTCATGAAGAAGTACACACTTCGCTTCGAAAGAGATCGCTACTAAGCGATAAGGCCGCCTTATGTAGGTATTTTACTTCTTCTTATGTTTCCGTTTTGCTTGTTATTTTTTAAACTATTGTGGTGTACAAATAATGAAGTATTGAATAAATAAAAGAAAAGTCCGAGTAGTCCAAGGCGTGCAAACTCGACCAAACTACACAGGTTTATTTTTTAATTATTGGGTCGATTGTGTCTATTGTATTTTAATTTAACGTCTTTAAAAGTAAAGCCTTTTAAAGTCTTACTAGCCGACGCCCTGCGGTTTCACCTGCATAGTTCCCGTTCTCGTGAGAAAACAGGGGTAAAAAATAGCTCATAACAGTCACCAATTACGTGGATTTCCAGTGGTAAAAGAATTTTCAAAATCAGTTAAATAGATCTAGAGATTATCTATCAATTTTATCTCTTTAAAATAAGACGGCTCGAGACCGAAGTGCTTGGACGTCCATGAAAGAGGCCTATGTCCAGCAGTGGACGTCCATCGGCTGATAATGATGATGATTTTTTACCCGTATTCGGCTCACTGCTGAGCTCGAGTCTCCTCTCAGAATGAGAGATATTAGGCCAATAGTTGCACCAAGCTGGACCATTGCGGATTGGCAGACTTCACACACGCAGAGAATTAAGAAAATTCTGTGTTTTTCCTTCACCGTTTGAGACACGTTATATTTAATTTCTTAAAATGCACACAATTGAAAGTTGGAGGTGCATGCCCCGGACCAGATTCCAACCAACACCCTCCGGAATCGGAGGCAGAGGTCATATCCACTGGGCTATCTAGGCTCTTAAAATGAAATAATATAAGTAATTAAGTATAAGTATATCCTTGGGCCATGGAGTCGCAGGGCCAAAAAGTTTTACCGAATCATTTCACCGCGGCTAGTTGCCTCGACTGGTGACAGAAGGGCTAGCTTATTTTTAACAGAATTCAAAAAGGAGGAGGTTCTCAATTCGGTCGGTATTTTTTTTTCTTGCGCAAAAGATCAGCCTGGCTGTCCAGCGTGCAGCCAGTATTCTTGCCATGATTTGTATAGTTATTATAAAAAAATATACTTAAACAATACACACCACTATCTATTAGGATAAGTTAGCTTAAGTTCCTTAATGCATTCCTTCTCAATAAAAAAAAAATAGTATAAATAACTAAATTATACTTTTTGAGATGAATCCAGAAACGAGTTAGCATTTTTAAGCTTTCGTATTCTGGATGGTTTTATTCGCTCAAGTCGCGGTCACACTTGGCATCATTCCAGACTGGGATTAATTAATTGGAACCCCGGGACACTTTCCCGGTTTCTTAGTGGCCTTTAGTTTAGATTCTTTTAGTGAATTAGAAAAATGTTTTCTTAAATCTTCGTTATCTGATATAACAGTTTTACTCGCACCTATAATTACTATTATAATACTTGCTATAATAGCTTGGCAAATTCCTTCGTAACACTCCCGATGCCGCGCGCACACGATTTCATACCGGCGCAGTCTGGGAGTATCATGGGAGTGTGATCAACGAATTTGCCAAGCAATAGTTGACCTATACGAAGTTCTATGTAAAAAATAACATCCGGTGCTTACTTAAGGTATGATTCACAATATTTGTCAGGACAACGTTATTAACAAATCAAACTGTAGCCAAAATAAGACCCTAGAGTGGAAGAGAATGACCTTGAGTGGAGTCACGTACTCGTGACCGCTGTGTGTAGGATTAAAGGATCCTTTGACTGTTAATAAACACTCCCCTTTTCCACTTATATCACTCTCTCCGCCTATCCCAAGTAACCCATAAAGCATTACACGACAATAAATGTGGACGGCTCGAACGAGCATATTGAAGCCGACCGTACGACGAGCACTTTATATTGCAATTCGTTCCCGCCAACCGATCTCTACCCCTCTCTAAATCCCTCTCTAAATCTCTACTCTTTGGAATCAAGTCGCGCCACCTAGCGTCGGCATGAGCCAACACTAGATCGAGCGACGTCATATCCATCTCAAACCACTATTTCCTATACAATGATTATCTCATTATTTAACTTAACGTGTCTAACTAGAGAAGAAGAAAGATTTCCTACAGAATTTTCATTAAATTTGAAACTTAATATACGTGCGATAAAGATTTAAAATTTCATAAGCCCGGAAGTTGGGTCAAACGATAAATTAAACATGATTGTGCGCGTCGAGTGAGGACAAAGACTGGTCCAGTGCGCCGTGAGGGCACTTCGGTGTTGGCAAGAATTCCGCTGTATCTTAAGATTTTGCAGCATAATCTCGAGTGCTCTAAAATCGTTGAAATATTAAACAGATTTAGGTTTTTTGTTACTTAAATCCCGTTATTTTACCGATTTGTTATACGTTGCTTCGCGTAAAGGTGCTGATAGATTTGAGCATTGACTTGTAATCCGGCTCCACATTAGTGTCGTGAAAATACGCGCGAATTCTCGCCATGAATACACGGCACGAGTCTATGCCCTCATTTAAGTTATCAACCCATATTCGGCTTACTGCTTAGCCCGAGTCTCCTCTCAGAATGAGAGGGGTTAGGTCAATAGTCCACCACGCTGGCCCAATGCGGATTGGTAGACTTCACACACGCAGTATTAAGAAAATTCTCTGGTATGCAGGTTTCCTCATTCAAGCATATCAAAATGTCATATGGAAAACAGGCAAAGATTCATTCATTTTCAGAAAGTGTGTCAAAAGTGTGTTAATTCACTATTTTGGTTTTTATTATCATCTTATTGAAGTGGACAACAAAGTGTCATCTACATGCTATATGATATACACAGTAAGTACCGGATGACATTTGTAATTTGTATGTGGACGACATTTTGTCAATTGATTTGTTTTTAATTTTGATGGGTTGATAATAAAAACCATAATATGAAATAGGCCAGCAGATATAAAAAGTCGTATGACATACGTGCGCTTTGATAATTACAGCCTCTGCTTCCTTACTATAGCTCTCGCCTTCGAGCTGTAATATCGCCTCGGCTGTAATTTTCAACTTACTGCACTTATATCATAATGTACTATTATCAATTAATAATCCAAAGTCACTCAGCGGGCGATGGAGCGAGTTATGCTTGGAGTTTCTCTGCGTGATCGAATCAGGAATGAGGAGATCCGCAGACGAACAAAAGTCACTGACATAGCTCAGCGAGTCGCGAAGCTAAAGTGGCAATGGGCGAGCTACATAGTTCGAAGAGCCGATGGACGTTGGGGTCCCAAGGTGCTGGAATGGCGACCCCGCACCGGAAAGCGCAGTGTTAGGCGACCCCCCACTAGGTGGACCGAGGATATCAAGCGGGTTGCAGGGAGCCGCTGGATGCTGGCGGCTCGAGATCGTTGTGTTTGGAGGTCAATGCAAGAGGCCTATGTCCAGCAGTGGACGTCTATCGGCTGATAAGGTAATCCTTCAACCTATTTATTAATACCACTCAGTGGAATCCAAATTAACTATACCTTCCGAGTACCTTTGCAATGACAATGCATCAATCACAACTTTGTTAATACAGTAGCTGGCGGAATACCGTCAGATTTTGCAAAATGACAATATTACAGACTACCCGCATACAACAAGATTGATCGCCTACAGTAATTAGCTGGAGCGAACGTTTCGTCTTCAACTGTCTGTGTTTTGAAGTTAATGTTTTATTTCGCAGAGGAAATTGGTAAAGTTCAGTTGAGTTTTGCTGTCTTTAAATTGTTTACCTGTTTTTAGAGTTAGAAAGCTGAATTTATGTTTAAGGAACTCGTACGCATCTGTTTATTTACAAGGAATGTATTGGGTTTCGTTGACTATTAAAAATTAGTAGTCTAGTCATTTCATACCCAATAATAATTCGGTATAATTATCTTTTTCTTAAATTAATAAAAATAAATTTTATTCACAAGCTTAGAACAATTATCATATATCATTAATATATTTTCTATAACATTTTAAAAACAAACCATACATTAATTTAAAATAAATAAGTTATGAAATGACAGGCGTTTTCTACCTTCATTTCTAATTTCTTTGTTGGTAAACAGTACTCTAGAAAGGCTGGCTGGCTGGCTGGTATAGTGTTATGATCCTAAATTAAATTGTAAAAAATGACAATTTTATTCCTTTCTTCATCATCATCATCATCATTAACAGCCGATGGACGTCCACTGCTGGACATAGGCCTCTTGCATGGACTTCCAAACAAAACGGTCTCGAGCCGCAAGTAGCCAGCGGCTCCCTGCAACCCGTTTAACATCCTCGGTCTACCTAATGGGGGGTCGACCAAAACTGCGCTTTCCGGTGCGGGGTCGGCATTCCAGCACCTTGGGACCCCAACGTCTATCAGCTCTTCGAACTATGTGGCCTGCCCATTGCCACTTTAGCTTCGCTGCTGAGTTATATCAGTGACTAGTTCATCTGCGGATCTCCTTATTTCTGACTCGATCACGCAGAGAAACCCCAAGCATAGCTCGCTCCATCGCCCGCTGAGTGACTAAATCTTTTTATAAGGGCCACAGTTAGCGACCAGGTTTCGGATCGGTAAGTCATCACTGGCAACACGCACTGTTCGAAGACTTTCGTCTTCAAGCACTGAAGAATTTTAGTTGCTTAGACTTCCATTATTAGAAAATAAACAAAAAATATAACTGTGGTAGGTTAACATTTAAATAACGGCAAATTTTGATTGAATTTACATTACAGAAAAAGCTTAACATGTAGCAGAAAAGATTTTGTTACACTGAAATCGGACGGTAGGAAAAAGGTTAATAAAAAAACTAATCTAACTAACCAAAAAGTTTTGACGGCCTCCGTGCCGTAGTGGTATGCGCGGTGGATTTACAAGACGGAGGTCCTGGGTTCGATCCCCGTCTGGGCAGACTGAGATTTTCTTAATTGGTCCAGGTCTGGCTGGTGGGAGGCTTCGGCCGTGGCTAGTTACCACCCTACCGGCAAAGACGTACCGCCAAGCGATTTAGCGTTCCGGTATGATGTCGTGTAGAAACCGACAGGAGTGTGGATTTTCATCCTCCTCCTAAACAATTAGCCCGTTTCAATCTTAGACTACATCATCACTAATCATCAGGTGAGATAGTCGTCAAGGGCTAACTTGTAAAGAATAAAAAAAAAACAAAACTAATCCAAGTTACAGGCGTCCACTTGTTATAGATTTGAACGCACTATTCCTCTAACGATTATGTAGGCTCACCATGCGGCCTAAAGGCGTAACAGACCGTAATAACATTATGTAGCAACGTTAGAATTTAGCCATTTGAGGCATTACTAAGTAATAGGAAGATAATTCGAAATTACCATCCAAGGTAGTAGTAATACGATATTGTTATATTTTAGAACAAGCGGACGCCCGCGATTCCGTCTGGCCATTACAGTAGTATCGCTGTAAAAATGGAGTAACTTCTCCCGTTTTCCCATCATTTCTCTTTACTGCTCTGCTCCTATTGATCGTAGCGTGATGAAAAGTATACTATAACCTGCCCAAGAGTGTGAAAAATAATTGTACCAAGTTTCGATAAAATCCGTCGAGTAGTTTTTGTTTCACATCAAAACGAACATACAGACAGACAGACAGACAAAAATTTTACTGATTGCATTTTTGGCATCAGTATCGATAGTATACCACCTGTTAGTTATTTTGGAAATATATTCTTAATTAATGTTGTCAGCTAATGAAAAAAATACATTTTCACTACTCTTGCTCAAAAACACTGTCATATTACCACTCCACAGCTGGGCTAAACAAGCATATTAGCTTCTAGGGGCTAAAGTAATTTTGTTTTTTTAATTCTTGTCTGTTACGAGTACTAGCCTACTATAAAACGGTGGAGGTTTTATTCGAAAATTGAATCATTATAGGTAAGGCTCTGATTGTTTTGAAAAATAAATAAAAAACTTTAAATTGGAAATAAATGCAGAGTTCTTGTCTGTGGAATGCGTTTATTCTTTTATTTAATTTTTATTGAAGACATGGGACATCCTTTACGGTGTAAAACCTTTGCCTTTTTCTCATGTGGAAAAAATAAAATTAAAAAGCGAGAATTTAAAAAACAAATAACTGGTAACAAATAACGTAACTTTCATATATTTCAACATTAATTATTTTTGGGGATCCTAATTTGGAGATGGATGAAATTTTCAATCTGTTACCATCAAAGTCCAGACGCATTTACTTGAATACTTACCTACGAAAAATTTAATAAGTGAAGAAAACAACAACAAATGGATTCACTTACGAAAGGAGTTAGTAAACTATTATCTCCCACGTTTACCTCATATACTCGTTATCCATCTTCACAGTAGTCGGAAATTATGTTACCGGGTATACTATTTTTTTCCTTACATGGCAAAACAGGTAAACAAAGATCCGTCGTCACGACATTCACATATTTCTCACAAACCGTCCGTTTAAACTAAATCATTTATATACACATCACTTCATTTAACGCGCACACCGCGAATTACATAAAAACTGCTTGTAATTAACTATTATATCACATTTATTTCACTAAAAACGAAATCACAACAAGTTTTATTTCTACAGATTAACGAAAATGTTGCGAATTTGACATTTCGTAATGCTAGATTGTCTATGAATTGAAGAGACGGGAAAGATACATGAAATTATAACTTGTCGATAATTATGTACATATTTTTTAATTTTAATATTTGTGTCCTTTGTGGCTTATAAATAAAATAAATGTGTATCTTTATTAACACAGCACCAAAGAATATATTATACTCCATGGAGAAGAAGTAAATCTACATACATGAAAACGTTGGACATAGCAGCGACATTATTTCCGCATACGAATATTTTTTCATAAAGTCAGTGGCAATTTTAAATGGAGATTTTTGATTTTAAAATAGTTGAAGGACCTTATATACAACCGACTTCAAAATATTAACGTACCCACGAAATTAAAAAAGGGAAAAATAATATCATTATATTTTCTGCCAAGCCAGTGTATTCAATCTATTAATTCAAGGTGTACCCTATCGTAAAGATTTTTGTTTCTCAGACATTATTTTTGTCTGTCATGTGTTTTTTTCAGTAACGACTTAAGTCAACATCAGACGGGCTGGGCAGCGACTTCAAAATGATCAATAAGTAGAAAATATAATAATGTTATCTTTCCCTTTTTAGTTTCGTGGGTACGTTAACATTTTGAAGTCGGTTGTATTTTTTCATAATATTTTTTTTTTATATTTTTAATATACCTAATAAATAAATCAATCCATATGAAATTCAACCTAAAATCCACCCATCTGAAAGTCGGAATTTTCGGTTAGTTATATTATTGTTAGTCATACACTACTCAGCAATCAGCAATAATATAACAACCAAACAACAAATAAATAACAAGACTAACAATTGCAAACGAAACAAATAAGTAATGATGATATGGAACAAACATTGACACGACCTCACTGTGAGCATGGAAGCGACAATGTGGCACTTTTTGCTCGCAGTAAACTCATCCTAAACCGAGCTTAATCAATCGCGGCGCGAGTGCTCCCGAATGTTTGTAATTATATAGCACGATCAAAAATTATTAAAAAACCGATAAACCGATTCTTCAACCACTTGCAAAATTTTTAAATTAAGAATAAAGAAAACAATACACGAATACGACTTGAATATTATGATTGCTGGATCAGAAAAATAAATAAAAGATTTGAAATACTAATGGAAAAAAATTTATTACTTTTGTTTCGCAACATGGTGAGATTTTTATTTTTCTGGTATACGTAAATCGTGATAGTCAGAGTTATTAGGATATTATATAAAGAAGTTTGAGAGATAGTGATGTACAAGGGGCCGAAACTTTAGTACAAAGGTTTTTTAATATATGACATTATGCGGTAATAAATTTAGTAGGTTCTAGAGCTAGAAAAATGTTACGAATTATAATTAGAGACAGACAGTAAGTGTACATTAATTCCAATTATGTTCTACATAGTCATTTGGACTAGTGGTGTATAACCAAGGTAAAAAAAGAAAGAAATAATAATCTTTAATTCAATAGAAAAATATTTTTGTCGCTTTTTTGTTTTTCTCAATTGTTTTCTTCAACAATTTAAAAATTAAAAATTTCCATTATAAATTGCCACTGACTTTATTTCAAAAATATTCGTATGCCGAAATAATGTCGCTACTATATCCAACAAAATGAAATGAAATGTTAATGTTTTTTAACTTTTGTAACTTTTGTATCTTTTGTAATTTTTAAAAATGTAAACTGTAAAATTTTTGTAATTTATGTACTTGGAAATAAAGGCTATATTATTATTACTATATCCAACATTTTCATGTATTTCATGATTCACTTCTTCTCCTTGGTGTATATATTCTTAAAATGATATTTAATTTCCTAAAATGCACACAACTGAAAAGTTGGAAAACGAAACGAATATGGAACGTATTCGTTTTTGAAGATGACGTATAGTAACGGATATTTTAGTTTAGTTATTTCAGATATAACGATACCTACTTGATATCGTTACGATGCCCGCGGTTAACTTCTCAACCCTACTTGGTTCATAGTCAGCCATTATTGTTGTTTAAAATTGTCATCTAAGAAAATTTCAAGTATAAAAGCATCTCCCATAATATCCAAAATTGTAGACTTTGTACATTTAATTTTCAATTAAATAAATCATTGAATATTGAACTAAACTATTTTATTTTCTCGCAATCGTAGTGAAAAGCAGAGTGTAACACGCGGGGCTAAACCCATTATATACTCGGTTTCTAATTAGGCGGCCCTCGACTTACATCTCAGGCCCTAAAAATACCTCGTATATAATGGGTCTTTTTAGCCCCTTGTATAACAATCTACTATTTATTTAATTAATTTAAAAAAATGCGGGTTCCAAATTTTTTTTTTATTTTGGGTGTTAAGTGGGTGTTATTTTGTGTTCTTTTAAGATAAAAATAATTTGTTCTGCTTAGTTGACACTCGGAATAAAGGCCCAGCCTCTATGCAAAATTGAGACATGTCTTTTTGTAATTGTATTGAAAAAATCTACATTTACAGGTAATGTTATCTTAAACTAATTTTGATCCCTATCTTGATACTTATTATATTTCACCAGATTAGTTTAATCAAGGTATTTAGAACATTTATAAAAAACGCTCCAAATTCAACCTTAAAACATTATAAATTATAGATAATTGATAGTTTATCTGATAATAGATTATGTCCTTGTAAACGAATTTAACTCAGTACATTTTTATTGTTCGTCAAAATGTTACTTAAAATATTAATTTTAAGTGTTCTAAGTACAGTTTTAACTGAGGAAGTTAGATATGATGATTATTCATTGTATAAGATTTACCCACAGATTGAGGAACATTTGAACTTTTTGAGTGACCTTCAAAAAGAGAACGATGGAGTGCAATTTTGGAAA
This sequence comes from Bicyclus anynana, assembly GCF_947172395.1. Taxonomy (NCBI): domain Eukaryota; kingdom Metazoa; phylum Arthropoda; class Insecta; order Lepidoptera; family Nymphalidae; genus Bicyclus; species Bicyclus anynana. The sequence continues at coordinate 12,235,055 of NC_069103.1, read as the reverse complement.
TCGGTTTCTCAAGTGGGAGATTATGCCAGTGTTCTAACATCACCACAGGAAAGAGATAATTTGGAACATTTACTAAGAAAGAGAAGTATCGATTATGATGTGATGATTGAGAATATACAAAAGTAAGTACAGAATTGCATACCTCATGCTTAAATTATGCTGTAACAAGATTTCCATAGATTTCCAGTTTTTTTTGTCTTTGTTATATTCTTAACAAGTTAACCCTTGACTACAATCTCACCTGATGATAAGTGATGACGCAATCTATAATCCACACTGTGTGGATTTTCATCCTCCTTCTAACAAGTTAGCCCGCTTCCATCTTAGGTTGCATCATCACTTACCATCAGGTGAGATTGTAGTCAAGGGCTAACTTGTAGTTTGACTACAATCTAAGAATCAATAATAAGAATTAAAAAAATTAAGTTTATTTAAACATAATCGTTCTAAGCTCGCCAACTCGCATTGAAGCTGCGTGGTGGGTGTAAACTTCATCCATCCTATAAGAATGGAAGTCTGACCCAATACTTAGTGGACCGTTAAAATATAATCATCATAACCATTAACAACCTATGTTCGGCTCACTGTTGAGCACGAGTCTCCTCTCAGAATGTGACACTTGATATTGATTTTTTTTAAATGCGCACAACTGAAAAGTTGGAGGTGCATGCCCCGGACCGGATTCGAACTTACACCCTCCGAATCGAAGGCAGAGGTCATATCCAAGCTATCACGGAGTTAAAATATGCTGATACCTAATTATGAAAACCAATCCACATTAGATTCACATATTGGTTTAATAGTCTTAATAATAAACATACAAACATACATAAATATATTACCCACGTTTCGAATAGGAAAAAACATCCTATTAATATCTATACTTAATATTATAAACCTGATAAGTTTGTTTGTTTGTTTGATTGAACGCATTAATCTCAGGAACTACTGGACCGATTTCAAATTCTTTCAGTGTTAAATAGCCAATTTATCAAGAAAGGCTATATATTATATACATATTCCTACGGGAACGAGAACCACGCGGGTGAAACCGCGCAGCGCCAGCTAGTCTAATAATAAATTCAAATTTCATTTATTTCAATGAGGCTTAGTTTACAAGCCCTTTAAAACGTCAAGTTATGTCATTGTGATTGAAGGTAACTTGAAAACTTTAAATTAAAGTTACGAGGGTTCCAAACGCGCCTCGGTCTGAGAAGCGTCCACAACAAACTCGGCCAAGGTTATAAAAAACTATAATTAGATCAAGTGTGACTGTGATGGACCTGCCAATGCATAGCTTTAAGCAATGTGTTAAAAAACATTAACTTAGTCGAGGCCGAGGAGGTCGAGTTACTACCTTAAAGATAAAAGCGCTTGGAGGCCATTGGATTAGCTTCCACCTTCACACAACAAGTAAAACTATAAGAAATTGTAATGTTGTCATCAATTGTAAATTATAATACTGTATGATTTTTGGATGAAAAAAGAGCAACTGTTGAGTTTCTTGCCGGTTTCTTCTCAGCAGAACCTGCCTTCCGAACCGGTGGTAGAATCTTTACAACTAAACTAAACTAAACTAAACTAAACTGAGCCTGAAATAAATGATTTTTGATTTTGATTTTGAAGTAAGTTATCGATTGTATTACGTTACTTTGCAGAGCGTTGGACGATCAAATCATGGGCAGAAAAAAGCGTGACACAAGACATTGGTTGTTCTGGACCAACTACTGGTCAGTGACTCAGATCAATGAGTGGTTGCAAAATTTGGCCGACACGAGGAGTGATTTTGTTTCTTTGATATATGCGGGACGATCGTATGAAGGTAAATTAACATTATTATTTTGATACAATTAGTAATGAAAGTGGCTATTTACACGTAAATCTATACTAAATATTATAAAGCTGAAGAGTTTGTTTGTTTGTTTGAACGGGCTGATATCAGGAACTACGTAGGTACTGGTCCAATTTGAAAATCTCTTTCAGTGTTAGATAGCCCATTTATCGAGGAAGGCTATATGTTATCCCGAATTTTACGGGAACAGGATCCACGCAGGTGAAACATAAAAATAAAAAAAATATATAAAAAATACACATCCGTATGAATAATTAATAGTTATGTCACTGTCAAATTGTAAAATACGTTAGTTTATAATGTCACTCGCGATATTGTAATCTGTCGATATATTGTGAACTGAAAAAACTGATTACAATTAGCCGAAGTAATAATTAATAAATAATGTAAGTAAGTAATAATTAGGGGGTGTAAGGGGGAGGCTAGTACCAGTCAGCCTCCCCAACTGCCAACCTCACCTGCTCGTGGTGCACCCTGCAGAGTGACCGACGAGGCTCTGGCGACCGATCAATGGCGGTATAACCATTCCTAACTGGCTGGATTTTCATAAATGGCACAGGCCGGTGTCGGGCAGCAGCGACACCGGTGCGGAAAATTCAGCCCTGCGAATGACCAACCCGCATGCCCAGCGTGGTCATTGTACGGGCATTAACCTTCATGGACAAATCGAAAAACAAACAGCCCCTAGTCCCCGGTGGCCCCGCTATTCCCGGCTCCGGCAGCGGTCGTGGTAACGGCGGGGCAAGGGGTGTCAAGAATCTCCGGGGGAGATTCCGCTGCCAACCCCGACGACTGGACCTGGCAACATTTAACGCACGCACTCTACGGACCGACGAAAAGATGATCGAGTTGGAAGAAGTGGTTAGCAAGTTGCGCTGGGATATCATAGGGTTATCTGAAGTCCGAAGAGAGGGGGAGGACTCGATAATCCTCGAATCCGGCAACTTGTTATACTACCGGGAGGGCGACCAACAGTCCCAGGGTGGTGTCGGGTTTATCGTCCACAAGTCCCTCGTAAACAATGTTGTACGAGTCGAGAGTGTGTCGAGCAGGGTAGCGTTCCTCGTTCTTCGAATTACCAAACGATATTCGTTGAAGATCATACAGGTTTACGCGCCGACCTCGACACATTCCGACGAGGAGGTAGAGGTATTGTATGAGGATATCTCAAAAGCCATACATGCCTCGAACTCCTATTACAATGTTGTGATGGGGGATTTCAATGCAAAGGTTCAGAGTTGAGAGTGGGGCAATTTGGTTATGGGCAGAGGAACCACAGGGGCCAAATGTTGGCTGACTTCATGGAAAAGGAGGGACTCTTCATGATGAACTCTTTTTTCAAGAAGCCGCCACACAGGAAATGGACCTGGATGAGCCCCGATGGTTCTACGAAAAATGAGATAGATTTCATCTTGTCTACCAGACGGCATATATTCAACGATGTCTCTGTGATCAACAGGGTCAAAACCGGTAGTGATCACCGAATGGTAAGAGGCACGTTGAATATCAACTTACAGCTGGAACGGTACAAACTGGTGAAATCTACGCTCCGACCTACTCCTGCCCAAATCCAAAACCCCGAGAGCTTTCAACTGGAATTACAAAACCGCTTTGATTGCCTAGCAGATTGCGTTGATGTGGACGATCTAAACAACAGGCTTGTGGAAACTGTCCATACGGTCGGATTCAAGTTTTTCAAAACCCACCGTACAAAAAGAACTAACAAGTTCTCGGACCATACACTCAAGCTCATGGAGGAAAGACAAGAAATGAGATTGCAGTCTTCAACAGACGCGTTAAAATACCGTCAGATTAATAGACAGATCTCTAAATCGCAGACATGCGACTTGCGACGCTTCAATACCGAGCGTATCAAAGATACAATCAAGAACAATCGAGGCTCGAAAGTGTTCGCGAGAGATTTGTCTATTGGACGAAGACAGTTGACACGTTTGAAGACCGATCAGGGCAATATCATTTCTTCTAAGCCTGAGATCTTGAGTGAGGTCGAGAAGTTCTACGGACAGTTATACACCTCTACCCAAAAGCCTGTTGACAATTTGGCCAAAGATCCTAGAGCCAAATTGACCCGACACTATACCGAAGATATCCCGGACGTCAGCCTATACGAGATTAGTATGGCTCTCAAACAACTTAAGAACAACAAAGCACCAGGTGATGACGGAATCACAGCAGAACTCCTGAAAGCGGGTGGAAAACCGATACTTAAGGTCCTTCAGCGGTTGTTCAATTCCGTCATTCACGAGGGTACAACACCTAAGGCGTGGCACAGGAGCGTGGTGGTTCTGTTCTTCAAAAAAGGTGACAATACCTTATTGAAGAATTACAGACCCATCTCGTTGTTGAGTCATGTCTACAAGTTGTTCTCGAGAGTCATCAAGAATCGTCTCGCCCGTAGGTTTGACGACTTCCAGCCTCCCGAACAAGCCGGTTTCCGAGCAGGCTTTAGTACCATAGACCACATTCACACGCTGCGGCAGGTTATACAGAATACCGAAGAGTATAACCAGCCACTTTGCTTAGCGTTTGTGGACTATGAGAAAGCCTTCGATTCGGTGGAAACTTGGGCTGTGCTGAGGTCTTTGCAGAGATGCCGGATCGACTACAGGTACATTCAAGCGTTGAAGTGTTTGTATGAGAGCGCCACCATGTCAGTCCGTTTACAGGATCAGACTACGAGGCCAATCCAACTGCAGCGAGGAGTGCGGCAGGGAGATGTGATCTCCCCAAAGCTATTTACCGCTGCATTGGAAGATGTCTTTAAGCTTCTGGACTGGAACGGATTTGGCATCAACATCAATGGTGAGTACATCACTCAACTACGTTTTGCCGATGATGTAGTCATTATGGCAGAGACTCTGGAGGACCTTAGTACCATGCTCAACGACCTCAGCAGGGTTTCTCAACGTGTGGGCCTAAAAATGAACATGAGCAAGACGAAGATCATGACTAATACTCATGTACCGCTCCACCCAGTTATTGTTGAGGACTCTGCGCTCGAAATTGTAGACGAATATATATACCTAGGACACACAGTCCAGTTAGGTAGGTCCAATTTTGAGAAAAAGGTGAATCGCCGAATCCAGCTCGGCTGGGCAGCGTTCGGGAAACTCCGCGACATCTTTTCGTCCGAAATTCCTCAGTGCTTGAAGACGAAAGTCTTCGATCAGTGCGTGTAGCCAGTGATGACATACGGATCCGAGACTTGGTCGCTGACTATGGGCCTATTAGAAGGCTCAAAGTCACTCAGCGGGCGATGGAGCGAGCTATGCTTGGAGTTTCTCTGCGTGATCGAATCAGGAATGAGGAGATCCGCAGACGAACCAAAGTCACTGACATAGCTCAGCGAGTCGCGAAGCTGAAGTGGCAATGGGCGGGCCACATAGTTCGAAGAGCCGATGGACGTTGGGGCCCCAAGGTGCTGGAATGGCGACCTCGCACCGGAAAGCGCAGTGTTGGGCGACCCCCCACTAGGTGGACCGAGGATATTAAGCGGGTTGCAGGGAGCCGCTGGATGCTGGCGGCTCGAGATCGTTGTGCTTGGAGGTCCATGCAAGAGGCCTATGTCCAGCAGTGGACGTCTATCGGCTGATAAGGTAAGGTAAGGTAAGGTAATCAGCCTTTAAAGTCTGCAGTTTTTTTCCCATCGCTGAAAGCGAAAAAGTATATAACCATTTATTATTCCTATCATCTAATCTGCTACATCTAATCGATCCCCATGACGCTTTAGTAAATGCAAATTTATCATCACGTACGTCCTCTACTATTGCATGTTCCGACTACTTGCAGGTTGTACTGATTTGGAAAATTCTTTTTTTAGGCAGAAACATCACAGGGGTAAGAATCGCCCGAGGAACTAACCGTCCAATAATCTTCGTCGAGGGTGGTCAAATTGGTGCAGATTGGCTGTCTCCAACAGTCATCACTTATCTGGTGGATCAGTTAGTCAGAGGTAGTTTTGAAGCGCAAAGAGCTACGGAGGAATTCGAATGGCATATCTTTCCCGTACTCAACCCTGATGGACAAGAATATTCACAGAATGTTGTAAGTTGGCTGATTCTTAATATGTTTTATGTTTGACGAAATAAACGTCTTTATCATCGTCGTTGTCGTCATCAACCCATATTCGGCTCACTGCTGAGCTCTTTTTTATGGTTGATGAAATAAACGGATAGTCTTTATCATTATCAACAACCCATATTTGGCTCACTATTGAGCATGAGTCTTCTCTCAGAAGGAGAGGGGATTTAGTCCACCACGCTGGCCCAATGCGGATTGGCAGACTTCACACACGCAGAGAATTATGATAATTCTCTGATATGCAGGTTTCCTCACGATGTTTTCCTTCACCGATTGAGACACGTGATATTTAATTTCTTAAAATTCACGCAACTGAAAAGTTGGAGGTACATGCCCCGGACCGGATTCGAACCCACACCCTCCTGGAATCGGAGGCACAGGTCATATCCACTGGGCTATCACGGCTCTCGGTCTTTATCATCACCATCCCATATTTGGCTCACTATTGAGCGTTAGTCTTCTCTCAAAAGGAGAGGGGATTTAGTCCACCACGCTGGAAAAATGCGGATTGGCAGACTTCACAAACATAAAGAATTAAGAAAATTGTATTTATTTAGGCTATTTACTTTCAAAAAAAAATTTGTGTTAATAATTATGTGTTATTCAAGTAATTTATGATTATAATACTTGAAAAACACATTATATTGACACGAAAATGTTTTGAAACTTTCAAAAATAGTCTTATTTTATTCTTTACAAGTTAGCCCTTGACTACAATCTCGCCTAATGGTAAGTGATGATCTTATCTAAGTTGGAAGCGGGCTAACTTGTTAGGAAGAGGATGAAAATACGTCTTTGTCGGTGGGAGGCTTCAGCTGTGGATAATTACCACAACTAGCCACGGCCGAAGCCCCCACCAGCTAGACATGGTCCAATTAAGAAAACGGCCCAGCCAGGGATCGAACCCAGAACCTCCGTCATTAAATCCACTGCGCATACCACTGCGCCACGGATGCCGTCAGATAGTCCTCGAGTAAAATACTGATTTTCGAGGTATTACGATAATGAAGCAAAAATGCGAGTCATGTCATATAAGACCCTGTCAGTGCTCATTACGTTAGGCATATGAAACGCAAGAATACACCACACCAATGCATCTTGGCACCAGCCCCCCTAGCCAAGTGGCAAGCCGATTCTCTTTCAACGATCGCTAACGCTACGAAAACTAGAAAGATGTATTGGAATGACAGATCTTGATCACGTGACCTGTCGATAGCATGTCATTCCCATACATCTTTCTAGTTTAAGAAGCGTTAGCGATCGTAGAAAGAGCCACTTGGCTAGGAGGGCAGAAGTTAGCATTTCTAATTATCTAATTCTATTACTTGTGTACGGTAAATTGGTTGTCTTGAAATCTTGTCACGCCATTTGATAGTTTTAAAGTAACTCCATGCTATTGCTAAAACCTCAACCTACGATTAAACAAAAGTCCTACGATTTAGAAATAAAAATACAGATATTTTATGCGTGTTGCTTGATAAACTACAACTTAAATTATTGCTTTAATAAATCTGCCACTTAGTAATTAGTTATTGAACATTACAGGACAGGTTATGGATTAAAAACAGAAGACCTACCACTGGGTCGGCGATCGGTGTTGACTTGAGTAGAAATTGGAATTCTCATTGGGGAAGTAAGTAAACAATATTTTTAAATAGAATTAGTTGTCATTCCCAAACCCAGTCTTGCAGTCTCGGTTTTTCCTGCTAAGTATCTCTCTTCCCTCACATATTTAGCACGAGAGAAAAAAAACATTTATTTCAAAAATTGTGCCACATTTAACATATTAACACTATTGTAGTTCCTGAATCCCAGAACACTTTCTGGCAAGTTAAAAGCCTAAGCAACAGAACACCACTATGTCATATTTGGCACGACCTTGAAAAAGGATCCAGCTCTGCATTGTCCTGCATGTACCAAGGAAATATTGGACATAGAGCTTGGAACCCTGAACCTGGTGATACGATACCGTGATACCATGGAAATGCTTAGTCACATGGCAAGATAAAACTTAATTATAAAAAGTCGGTTAATGACCATTGAGATATCCAACTCGGCTGGGTGGAATTCGGGAAACTCCGCGATATCTTTTCGACCGAAATTCCTCAGTGCCAGAAAACAGAAGTCTTTGAACAGTGCGTATTGCCAGGTTCCGATACTTGGTCGCTAACTATGGGCCTCATAAGAAGGCTCAAAGTCACACAGCGGGCGATGGAGCGAGCTATGCTTGGAGTATCTCAGAAATCAGAAATCAGATCCGCAAAAGAACCAAAGTCACCGACATAGCTCAACGAGTCGCGAAGCTGAAGTGACAATGGGCGGGGCACATAGTTCAAAGAGCCGATGGGCATTGGGGTCTCAGGGTACTGGAATGGCAACCCCGCACTACAAAACGCAGTTTGTCGACTCCCTACCAGGTGACGACAGTAAGCGAGTCGCAGGGATTTGCTGGATGCAGGCGTGATGTTTGGAAGAAGGCCTACAGAAGGCCTATGTCCTGCAGTGGACGTCCATTGGCTGATATACTGATAAAACTAAACTAAAAGAGACTAATGAGACATTATTCAGACATCACAAACCTGTAATTATTTTTTCAGTTATAGGAGGCAGTTTCGTACCAGCAGACGAAAACTTCATAGGTCTTGGACCATTCTCAGAAGTAGAGACGCGATCTGTATCCCGCTATGTCGAAAGCATCAGCTCGAGACTCGTCAGCTCCCTATCGTTTAGAGCTTTTGGTCAACGCCTCTTGATCCCATTTGCGCACAACATTTACCCGACGTACAATTACAATGAAACGGTAAGTTTATACAAAGTTATGTTTATTCAACAGAGTGGTCCTGGGTTCGATTCCAACTACGGGTCCGTTTAGGATTTGATTGTATTTATATAATAATTTATATTTTCTTAATTGGCTAGCATCCCAGTACAATACGTAAAAACCGTCAGAGCTATTGGTAAAATAAATTGGTACCTCCTAAGTTAGCCTGCTTTTGTTTGTAAGAACAGTCAAGGGTTAATTTGTCTTAGAATAAAAAAAATGTCCTATTTACACTACAAATATTATAGAGAGGTTAAGTTTGTGTGGTTAAGTTTCGTTAAAGTCCGTCGAGTAGTTTTTGTTTCTGTAACGAACATACATACAGACGGACAGACAAAAATTTTACTTTAAAATTTTGGAATCAGTATCGATCACTAATCAAATATTCAAATAAAATAAAATTAAAAAACAAAATTAGTAAAAAGTTGACCTAACCTGAGATTTTTTTAACATTTTTATTTTTGTTTTTAGATTATCATTGGGAGACGTGCAATGGGGTCCTTATCTGTCCGTCATGGAACCCATTTCACCGTTGGCACTTCGAGAGTAGTACATGGTAGTTATCTAATTCTTCTTTATCTTCTTCGCATGCCTCATCATGTCCACTTTTATTTCTTTTACTCTTTTTATACGTATGGCTAAATCTGGAATACACCGGAAACCCTTTCAAGGTATTTCGCTAGAAAGAAAGAATTAACGTTTAAAGGACATGTCCCAATTTTGTATGAAGGCTGGGCCTTTATTCTGAGTGTCAACTAACCAGAAAAAATATTTTTATCTTCAAAGAACATAAAATATTAGGCTTAAAACTCAAAACAAAAAAATTTTGGAACCCGCATTTTTTAAATTAATTAAATAAAATGTATTATTTCCATTAGCTGGCAACATAACTTGAAAATTTTATCATGACAACATGCTTGTTACTAACACCCTGATAGATTGTCAGTGGTCTTCGCGTAGTAGCGTTCGCTTAAGGCGTTTTTAAAGCAATTTAAGGATATTTTTGTTTAATGCTTCTCTGTCTACAATTTAATGTTTCTTTTTAACTTGTGTCTTATTGACATTTGACAATATTACATGACATTGACAGCTAACACCGGATATGAATTCAATTCAGATATTTTTAAATTTCACGCGAACGAAGTCAATAAACTAAACTAACAATGAAGGAAATTGTTAGAATGTTGTACTATAGAGAAACAACAACTAATGAACAGTATTATAATAAAAGTTATGTTGTGACAGACGGCGCGACGGGATCCATCGCTGATTGGATCAAGCATCGCTTCAACCCGCCAGTAGTGTTCACTCACCAGCTAAGAGACGAAGGTGCCTGGGGCTACACATTACCAGTGAACCAAGTGCTGCCCTCTTGTGAGGAAACCTTTGATTCAGTTATGGCAATAATCAGAGAGGCGAAGTTCTTGAATGTATTGTAGTTATAATTATGAATATAATAATGAATGTTAAATATTTCTTTTCTTTAATACTAATTTTGTCGTAAAAGTGTCCCCACTCTCTACCGGCTAACCGGTAAACGGTTATTTATGGATACGTAAAAAAACACAAAAGTAGGAAATATAATGAATTTACAAGGAATACTATAACGGCTAATTAGCAATCGCTATTTAAAGAGTAACAGTCGACCAACTTAAAAAACGTAGTTAGTAATCGACAATTTCATACTAATTCTGTTGTTAATTAAAAAGATAAAGTTGTCAGTATGATAGCTTAGAGTTTGTTAAAACTAGAAAGATAAAATTTTGTATGAGTATGTATATTAATTTCGTCTATAAAATGGAAAAAAAAGTTTGAAAAAAGCCTTGCATGCAAAGTGAGGATGAATTTTTCATCGTCTATCCCATGGTGTATGGGTATGGTTATCGGTATTTTATGCATTACATTTTGTGCATGGGTTGGTAAACAGTACATATCTAGTCAATCTGTAGTATAGGAAAGTATATCTGAGTAATTATGATTATGATATTTTGTTTTTAACCAGTTTGGCCTCTTATGATAATTAAACAGGAATTCATTAGATCTAAATCTGATATAAAAGTTATCAAAGTATATTATCATTTTTATGATAATTAATTGAAAACTAAATTTTTAACTTGAAGATACTGTTTATTCAACTATCAATATAGAACTAGTCATTATAGAGGTAAAAACTTCAGGTAGTGCTCACAATGTTTTTAAAATTTATATTTATATATACAATATTATTAATTTCATTTGGATCATCTGAAAAATTTCGTTTTGATAATTACGCATTGTATAAAATTTTGCCTGAAAATGGAGAACAAATAAAAATTCTTGAAGACAAGATGAGTGATTTGAGATATGATTTCTGGAGTGTACCCTCAGCCGCATTGGACTACGTCAGTGTTATGTCAAGCCCACAACACAAAAATGAATTGGAAGAGTTTTTACATCACCATCAAATAAAATACAACATTAAAATAAACAATATTCAAGAGTAAGTTTTATATTTTCTTAATTTTTTATAATATTCTCTCTCAATTTCTTGATTTCATATTTTGTTAAGGATATTTACTTCAGTCAATATTAAATCTTAATTCATAAATTGATTTCTGGTAATTTTATCACCCGTTTTCTATGTTTTAGTTGATTCTAGTAATATTAATTGAGATTTTTCCTCTTTCATATTTATTGTTATCTGCTAGGTAGTTGCTTATAAGCACACAATTACTTTGAATTTCTAATACGTAAGAAACCAAAAATAGGTTGACTTCTCATATCAATGAAGTATTTTACCAATTAACTTACATTACATACATACAATAAATAAAATACATTTTTATTTTTGTATTTTTAATTTTTGTTTACAGGCATCTAGATAAAGAAACTGTAAGAACTTACAGAAGCAATAGTTCAGTCAGCATGGAATGGGATTCTTATTATAAACTTGCTGATATTAACACTTGGTTAGATGACTTAGTGGCTACTTATAAAGGTATTGCAAGTATAATAGTTGGAGGTAGATCTTACGAAGGAAGGCAAATAAGAGGTATAAAGATATCCCATGGATCGGGTAAAAGAGCAATTTACGTAGAGGGTACATTGCATGGTGTGGAATGGATAACTACTACGACGGTGTGTTACATAATAAACGAGCTTCTTACAAGTAACGACACGGATACAAAAGCAGCTGCTCGTGATTTTGATTGGTACATATTTCCCGTAGCAAATCCTGATGGATATGTGTTTAGTCATGAACAGGTAAGTTTTTAACTAAATATATATTAAATATAATAACAAATTAGAGATTTATTCTTGTTTGTTACCCGATTTTCTATTTCCTTGTTTAATAGATTTAATGTCATTTATAAAAAAAAATTAAATAAATACAGTTTATCTTAGAATTACAATCAAGTGTTATGAAACTTGTTTGAATAGAGACTTCATCTTCATTTATCAAACTTATTCTCTCATCAATAAGTGTTAAACTGTTAGTTAGTTAGTTGTTATCCAAATTCTTGATGTAATTAATTATGTTTTCCTGAGTGACCGATAGAAATTGTTTTTCTTATATAATAACTTTGTTATAATTTACAGAATCGTATGTGGAGAAAAAATAGACGACCTACAACTGGGGGTCACATCGGTGTAGATTTAAACCGAAACTGGAATAACAATTGGCTTGGTAATAATGAACTTTAATGTTTTGGCTATTTTTTACACTTTGATTTGAATCTTATATTATTTGCATAGAAAGTAAGTTAAATGATTAATTACTCATTCTTTCTATTTTTATTCCATAAATATTATTATAAAGGAAACTTAATAATTTAAAGACAGCATTACAAAGAAATTGTAATTTTATGAAGTAAAATGCAAGAAATCAAAACATTTGCATTATTTAATGAAATTATTAGTTCTTTTTTAAATTTATAAATAACTGTTATTATTGTTAATTAGTATATTTTAATAAGTAATATAAATTCTTTGTTTTCATTTATATTATTTTAATTAATTATTTATTTTCTGTACTTCTTCCTTCTGATTGCACTGTTTTATGTTAACCACATTCCTTGTTTGTCTTGTAAATGTCATTCATAGGTATGTTTTGTGACGCCCTAATTCTTAATTTGTGTAATTCGTGGATAGTGTTGTTGTTTACATATTTATTAACCCCTTTGCATGGTAATTTTAACCCTTTACTAAACTCTATTATGTAAATGTTTTCTGTATCAAATAAATAAAAATAAAATTGTTGGTTTTGAGGTGAAAATGATTCTGAAAAAAAAAAATAAAAAAAAATTATAATCGTTGGTCAATAATTTAAAATTTATTTTTCTTACTTTTAATTATTTTAATTTTATAGTTATAGGGGCCAGTACAGACCCGGCAAATAACAGATACGCAGGATTAGGACCGTTTTCAGAACCTGAATCTAGATCTTTGTCAACATACATTAAATCCATTGGCGATAAAATTGAACTGTTCCTGACTTTTCATTCTTTTGGCCAACTTCTAATGGTACCTTTTGGAAATTCTACAGCACCTTATGCTAACTATCATGATGCAGTAAGTACATCTTATTTATTATATTTTAATGAATTATGTATTCATTAATTTATTAATTCGTTTGTGCAATCAGTCATGTCTTATATTTTTTATTTATAACATAGAGCAATTGTAACTTAGATGGCTTACGTCTTGTACATATCCGAATCTATAGAGAGGTACTCTTATAAATGGATCTTCTATATATACTAATATTACAAATGTGGAAATAAGTTTGTCTATCTGTCTTTTACCTTTTCACGGCTAAACTTCTGAACCGATCAAAATGAATTTTAGTATAACGGTAAATGGGACTTCGGAGCAAAACATAGGGTACTTTTTGACACTACAATAAAAATAGAAAGAGGTGAAATAAGGGTTGAAAGTTGGTATGGAAATTCCTTCATTTTTAGAGTTACAGTTTTACAAGTTTGTTTATAAATATTAAAAAAATACAAAATATAATTCAAGTTCAAGAATTTTAAAAACCCTTAAAATGATAAAATAAGGGTTGAAAGTTTATATTGATTTCCACGCGGATGAAGTCGCTGGCGTCCACTAGTACGTTTATGAAACTGTGTGCATAGTGGAAGATTTCAATGTTTTCATACTATTACTGTCGCGTTGACTTAAACGCGAATTTATATGGAATTGAAACAGTTATGCAGTAGCGCCACTAGATGGGGCTGTTTCAATTCTTTAGAAATTTGCGTTTACGTTAACGCGATAGTAACAGTATCAAACTGCCACTAGGCCCTCTGAAAGGTCATCACGAAATATCTAAAACCGCTTGATGTGCAAAGTTGAAGTTTGGAGTTAGTAGACGTACGCTGAGAACAAATTTTGCATTTGCAAGTGGGTTGGATTAAAGAGGTTAAGTGCGGCAGATATGATACTTGATGTTATAGATAATAATCATTTGTTTTATTTTTAAAATTCCTTACATATTTAGGGTGATTGAATTGATTATGTTTTGTAGATTAACATCGGAAGACGAGCAATGGGAGCGCTATCAGTGAGATATGGCACGCAGTATTTTACTGGAAATATCGCCGAGGCCATATGTATGTATCGTATCTTTATTAGACGTGTATTACTTGATCCATTTATATTTAAAAAGTATTATCAATAACAAGGAAGTCTGGTTATGCTATCCGATTTTATCCGGGGGTATGTCTGGGTTCCTGAGGCCGACGTTGCATTAGCCAGTGCGAATTATCTTTCACTTTCGAGGTACGGAATTAAAAAAGGAATTATATCGCGTATTATTTTATTAACCGACTTCCAAAAAGGAGGAGGTTCTACGTTCGGCTGTATGTATATTTTTTTTTTTTCATCTATGTCCAGCGATAATTTCGTCATTTATTGGCCGATTTTGAAATTTTTTTTTTTGTTTTGGAGGGTTTGATTTCAGAGTGGTCCCATTTTTTTCTTGTCAGAATCTGATGATGGCATCCTGGAGAAAACGAAGGGAACTTTCGAAAATCGTAAAGATGGCTACTGCGTTAGTTAGCGCACAATTCTCGTTCAATATATTTGTACTTTACCCGCAAAAAAAAAAGAAAGTTCATTTCAATACTATACTATAAATACCATAGTAGATTATGTTACCATCTGTAAAATTACTTCTGTGTAGAAATGTACATGTATTATCATAAGTGCTTGCAACAAACGGGCGCTTAGCAGTGGTAGGTTGGTACCTACATGTCTCAAGTTAATAATAGTTTGTTACTTAGTAAATTATGTCCTAATTGTTTTTCCTGCCATTATTCTAAATGTTTATAAAGGTGTGTAAGCCTGTACAAACAAATGACTATAGCATGTTAGCAATAAGAATTATTTATAAGTCTATTGTTCTAACAACACTGTTACAATATATTATATAACTAGCGGACGCCCGCGACTTCGTCCACGTGAAACTCGATGTAAACTTTCAACTACCTCTACCCTACCCCTACCCTACCCTACCCTACCCTACCCTACCCTGCCCTACCCTACCCTACCCTACCCTACCCCATACCCTACCCCTACCCTACCCCTAACCTACCCTTACCCTACCCCAAAAAATAATAATAATAAAAAGTATCCTATGTCCTTCTCCTGGCTCTAAACTACCTCCCTGCCAATTTTCAGCTAAGTCGGTTCAGCCGTTCTTGAGTTATAAGTGGAGTAATTAACACGACTTTCTTTTATATATTATATAGATATAGATAAAGATATTTAAAAATCAAAAATCAAATAAGCACAATTATTTTTCAGATTTGGCTTCGGGTGGTGAAACCGATTGGGTAAAAGAACGCATCGGAGTGCCTCTGGTGTATTGCTATGAACTGCGTGATAAGGGAGATAAAGGGTTCCTCCTCCCCGAAGACCAGATCCTGCCCAACAACCAGGAAGTTATGGACTCGGTGGTAGAGTTGATTCACCAAGCGAAGAGATTTGGATACATGGGAGGAAATGCGGTTTCTACTGCAGTATACACTAGTTCGCTGTTGATGTTCTCTCTTCTATCTTTGTGTATTTTTTTATAACAGTTTGGTTTGTGTTTCATCTGATTACTCTTAACGGCTTGTAAAAAATATTAAATTCAATATTTATTAAAAAAAAAACCCGCCGTGTAGTTGTAGAAGACTAATTTCGACAAAAGTTATTTTTTTTCCATTTTTCTGTAGTCTCTGAGCTATGACATGGACAGACAGACGAACAAACAAACAAGGCGAAACTATTCCTTATTGATTAAAAACCCTAAAAAAAGGTGTCGATAATTAAAACACTAATTCTAAACATATAGCCGATGATCCGAGGAACATTTTGTCAATTTGATAACATTTGGTGTGTATTTGTTATAATTACTGTGTAATTCTTAGTTTTAATTAATATATTAACATAAATAAACCTTTAAATTGCTTAGAACAAGTAAATAATTAAAGTAATAATATTAAAAAAAATTGATAACTATCAAGCAAATTTTCCGTGATGAGACGCTTTTAAACGTTTTATTCGCAAAAATGCGTAATTTTAGTAATCAGCAGGGATACTAGGGAATAAGAAATTCTGATTGTACCACCTTATCACCATATTTGCATGACAATGTATCTGTAAAATAATATAACTATGAGTATTAATATTGTACTTTTAAATGTAAGACATTAGCATTAATTAAATTGTTTTTAATGAATAAACAATTTTAGCTTATAATAAAATCATTATTTACAACACTGCTGTTATTTTTATGCATCTCCTATCAGAGTAGTTAAACAGATCAGTGTGTCTAGTGGGAGTTTTCAATATTTTCATACTGTTACTAGCGCGTTAACGTAAACGCGATTTTATATGGAATTGAAACAGTTGTGCAGTAGTGCCACTCGATGGCGCTGATTCAATTCCTTAGAAATTCGCGTTTACGTTAACGCGATAGTAACAGTATCAAACTGCTACTAGGCCCTCTGGTGAGATTGTAGTTAAGGGCTAACTTGTAAAAAATAAAAAAAGAAATAATTAACACGTCCTTAAAAAGCGTTGCTGTCTCCGACAACCTGAGACTAAGTAATATAATATATAAAAACCATAATATAGCAGCGCTCGAAGAATATTGTACGCGATTTTACATTGATTTGTGTCCGTAACATTGCCAGCTATCATATCTGTTTGGCTGCAGATCGCATCTACAATCTCCAGGATGATCATTATCATAAAAAATATCGAAAATCGGAAGATAATAAATATTTATTATTCCGTAAACAATAGAATGGAGATGAGCATCCTACTTCCTACTAATATTATAAACGCGAAAGTTTCAATGGATGTTTGAATGTATGTTTGGATGTTTGGATGTTTGTTACTCTTTAACGCCGCTACTACTGAAGCTGGATTTTACTCTGGATTAACACAGGCTACTTTTTATCCCGAAAAAATCCATGGCAAAATTTGGGGGTTTTGTTTTATTTAAAGTTTAAGAATTTGTAGGTTATGTAAACATACATTAATAATTAAATATTGAAATGAATTAAGAATTCAGCCAGGACTTTAGTACATTCTTAGAGTCATGAAGACTCTCGAACCGCAGAAAACGATTCGTCGATGCTTGAAATCAAGGTGGTTTGGAGAAATCATTTCTGATGGTTGTCAACAAAACTACGAAAAAAATCGCATTTATCTCCATGAATAAGAAAAAAACAATAAATCAGCCAAATCCAAGTTCGACTAACACACTAAGGCTTTCGTACCATTATAAAAAGTATAAAAACTGTAAAAAAAAATATTTGTTGTACGGGAACCCCTTCTAATAACATCATCAGTGAAAATTTAATTTAATTTAACAAATGTATTAAACCGGGTCATGAAACATATCATGGTGACGATGATAGACATGGTCAACGACAGCGGAGTCTTAGTAACGGGGTCTCATTTTACCCATCGGGTACGTAACCCTAAAAAGGGTCCCTTAGACCTGACCTCCAACTCGAACTCCAGCTGTCGCTGCATTGGCGCCGCTCCATACGGGGATGCTCAGAGTAATGTCGGGCGGCGCTGCAGTCAACTTTTAGGCACGCCAGATCGTAATTTTTATTGAAATTGATAAATTAAAAAACAATATCGTACGCTCTACAGGTTTGATAATTAACAAATTTCCAATATCTATCACGAGAAAAGAGGAAATAGAAAAAATCAAATGATGAACGATATGAAAAAAATGTAAAAAACTTTATTGTAGAACGTACAAAGAGCAAAAAGTATTGGATCAAAATTTTCACATCTCAACGGAGAACCGTGTAAAACAAATAATTTCAACCCGTTTTTCAAGTTGGTGGATGGCACATAGAAAATCTTGGTCGACAATTTGAAGTTAAGTTTAATTCTAGGCACCACCCACATCTTTTTAAAATTCAGCTTTCTTGATAAGTGTGCATTTCAAAGCTGATTTATTCGCTACATCGAACGTAATAACAATACTTTTATGATTTTTTGGTGAAGTCTATGAAAATTGACTTAGGATTCATTTAGCTTTATTCGCCATTTTTAGGTCCTTTGATGTACCTTATTTAATGCATCTTGTACTTTTTTCTCAGCCTCTTTGTGTGATTCTCCTTCAGCCATTATAGCTGCGTCATCAGCATAGGTAGCAATAGTGTTATTTTTAGGTTTTTGAATATCGGAAGCATATAAAGGGTAAGTACAGGACCGGACAGGACCTAGTACACTGCCTTGAGAAACTCCAGCTTTTATATGTTTTAGTTCAGAGCATAGGCATCTTCATGCCTTATTCTAAATGCTATGAGATATGATCTTATCTGATATGAGAATTATTGAAGTATAATAAAATTTTTATGATTTAAAGTAAAGATATAAATTATATCATAGGTAATTTGAAGATAATGTTTATTGACAAAGTTATCAATATAGAACTAGACATTTTATAGGTGAAAACTTAAGGTAGTGTTAAGTCACAATGCTTTTAAAATTTATATTTTTATTTACAACATTCCTAATTTCATTTGCGTTTTGTGAAAAATTTCGTTTTGATAACTACGCATTGTATAAAATTTTGCCTGAAAATGGAGAACAAATAAAAATTCTTCGAGACAAAAGAAACAGTGATTTGAAATATGATTTCTGGAGAGAACCCTCAGCAGCATTGGAGTATGTTAGTGTTATGTCAAGCCCACAACATAAAAATGAATTGGAAGAGTTTTTGAATCACCATCAAATAAAATATGATATAAAAATTAACAATATTCAAGAGTAAGTTCTTTTTTATTTAAGTTGTAAATTTTCCTTTTTTTCTTGTTAGATGTAAATAAAAAAAAAACTAATTTTTCGTTCTTGCTATTTTAGTTATTAAACCTATAAACATGACATTTTATTATCATTATATCATTTAGTAATTCAAATGTTTTCTTTAAAAAAATAGTTTACACTTTTTTCTTCGTTCATATTTTTCGTAATCCCTTTGATAGCTAATTATATTATATTAGTAACACAATTACTTTGAATTTCTAATACGGTAGATACCAAAAATAAATTATTAGATTTCTTATATCAATGGAATATTTTAGCAACGGACTTATATACATACAGTAGGTAATAAAATACAAAGTTTTCGTATTTTTAATTTTGTTTACAGGCATCTAGATAAAGAAACTGTAAGAACTTACAGAAGCAATAATTCAGTCAGCATGGAATGGGATTCTTATTATAAACTTGCTGATATTTACGCTTGGTTAGACGACTTAGTTGCTACTTATAAAGGTATTGCAAGTATAATAGTTGGAGGTAGATCTCACGAAGGAAGACAAATAAGAGGTATAAAGATATCCCATGGATCAGGCAGAAGAGCAATTTTTGTAGAGGGTACAATGCATGCTAGAGAGTGGATAACAACTACTGCGGTGTGTTATATACTTAACGAGCTTCTTACAAGTAATGATTCGGAAACAAAAGCAGCTGCTCATGATTATGATTGGTACATATTTCCCGTAACAAATCCTGATGGATATGTGTGGAGTCACGAACAGGTACGAAGAACTAAATATAAGAAGACAAATACAAATTGGTTTAGAGATTTATTCTTCGATGTTAACCGATTTTCTTTTTCTTTGCTTAAAAGTGTTTGAAGAGAGAAGTGTCATCAATAAAAAAAAATTAAAACAGTTATTTTCGCTCTCTCCGACTTGAAGTCAAGTCATTATGTTCATAAATGTGTATACTAGAGACTTCATTTTTATTTATCAAACTTCAAACTCTACGTATTCTATGTTAAATAATAATTGTATAAGGGTAGATGAAACGTTCATGACATAGAAGTTCATATTGCAGTGTTTTCCTCACTGACTGACAGAAATTATGTTTTCAACAAAAACAAAACTGGTTGAGCCCGGGAATTCAGTGTGAAATTCAGTTTCTTACAAATCTCGCGGGAAAAGTGCATTTTTAATGATAAAAAGTAGCCCATATGTTACTCAATAGCTTCCTCTACCTTCCAATGAAAGTCTTACCGGTTCAGACGTTCCAAAGATTAGCCCTGACATTCAGACAGATAAACAATTTTTGTTATAAAAACTTCATTGTGTTTTACTACCGTGTAATTTTTGTTTAATCACAGACAGACACTTAATTTTTATTTACATGTAGTAATTGATGATAAGTATTGATTTACAGAATCGTATGTGGAGAAAAAATAGACGACCTACAACTGGAGGTCACATTGGCGTAGATTTAAACCGAAACTGGAATAGCAATTGGCTTGGTAATTTAAATATTTTGCCTATTTCTCGAATTTGCACTAGCCTAAAAAGAAAAGTAAAATAAAAAATTACCTATTTACCTTTCTCTTTTTGTTCCATAATTTGAAAAAATCTTATTAAATAAGTATAAAATAAAATACATCAGTGTAAAAGTTTTGTAGTTTTACGGAGTAGCAAACTGCAATCAATTATTTTTTTTTTTTTAAGTGTCGATTTAACGTGTATTCTGAATTATTGCTTAAAAAATTATTTCAATAGAAATTGATAGCTTTTTCATAATCAGAATTTAATTATTACTTTTAATTATTTTTATTTTACAGTTTCAGGGGCTAGTACAAACCCGGCATCTGACACGTTCGCAGGGTTAGGACCATTTTCGGAACCTGAATCTAGATCTTTGTCAGCTTACATCAGTTCCATTGGCAATAAAATTGAGCTGTTCTTGTCTTTTCATTCTTTTGGTCAACTCCTATTGGTACCTTTTGGAAATTCTACAGCACCTTATGCAAACTATCACGATGCAGTAAGTACACATGATAGCATTTTTAACCTACATTTTAATAAACCATCCCTTCATTCATTAATTTTTTATAGTCTATAAAGATATATCATTCATCATCATTATCAACCCATATTCGGCAAACTGCTGAGCTCGAGTCTCCTCTCAGAATGAAAGGGGTTAGGCCAATAGTCCACCATGATGGCCCAATTCGGTTTGGTAGACTTCACACACGCAGAGAATTAAGAAAATTCTCTGGTATGCAGGTTTCCTCACGATGTTTTCCTTCACTGTTAGAGACACGTGATATTTAATTTCTTAAAATGCACACAACTGACTCCGAAATCGGAGGCAGAGGTCATATCCACTGGGCTATCAGGACATACTACATAATGTATATTTATAGCTTAGCAGAATTTTAACCTAGATAACTTGTGTATTAGAGTTTAAGTTTAGTTTAATTTTTATTTAAATTAAAAAAACCCTAATACTTTTATTTTAAAAAATCTTTATATTCCTCTATCGCGCGGAGCATGATACTGTGCTCGCCTATTGCCCTTAGTTTACTTTATATTTTTTTACATATCACGTTACGGTTACGATGGGCGACCGGTCGTCCATTAAGGAGTCAAATGGTTAAAGGGTTATAAGGGGATTATGTTTTGCAGATTAACATCGGAAGACGAGCAATGGGAGCGTTATCAGTCCGATATGGCACGCAATATGTTACTGGAAACATCGCTGAGGCCATATGTACGTATCGTATCTTTATAATACGTCTATTACTTGATCCGTATATATTCAAAAGTATTAATATTAAACATCTAACAAGGTCATCCGGTCGTTCTATCCGATTATCTATTTGATAGGTCATCTTCTAGGTCGTTTTTTAGGGTTCCGAACGTACGTAGTAGAAAAACGGAACCCATATTTTACACGGTTTTTTTTGGCTGAACTGAATGTCATGGTCATGTCTTTTTAGCGTTTCAGTCTCCTCATTGCGTTCTTCACTTTTTGCACTCCTACCTCTCCTCAGCTTTTCTGATAACTGTAAGAGGAAGACTTCACTTGGTTATAACAGCGGCTAGGTGATCGTATGCCCTCCACCATGACCACAATTATGAGTTTATCCAAGTTAAAGTAGGTAATTTGGGAAGCCAGCTTGTCCAACTCAGAATTGCGAAGTAACAGTTAGCTAAGAGGCTAGTTCTAACTCGAATCTGCTTTATGGCGGTCCACAGTACCTATACGAAGCATCCTTGTTTAGCACCACCAAGGCATCTACCCTCTTTCTGTCTATCGGTTTGGTCGTCCAAGTTTCGGAGCTAGAGAAAAATATTGAGAAGATTATAGCTTGGCAAATTCGGAGGCCGGTAGGTGATAGATAAACCCACTGGTGCACTCCACTTCTAGCCTCTGCCCCGTGCGCACGACTTCACACCCGCGCAGTCCTTCCCTCCCCGTCGCCCACATATCATGGGAGTGTCAGCAACGAACTTGCCAAGATATAAGGTCCTAACGAGTCTTTTTGTAGTATTGTTAGAGACCTTTCTGCTTTTTATTAGTTTGGTCATTGTATCTTTGGACATTTGGATGCATCCGACGATATCCTGCACACTTCCTAATTCCTCCCTTGTCCGATAGTAACGAGCTCAGGTAGACAAACTCATTAATATACAAAGAATACTAAAATATGTTAGATGCGATGCGGATCTTGCCTACCAAAAGACGTCTGTAATAAGCAAAACAATATTTCAGACTCGGCTACGGGTGGCGGAATCGACTGGGTGAAGGAAAAAGTGGGAGTCCCACTGGTGTATTGCTATGAACTGCGCGACAAGAATGAACATGGGTTCCTCCTCCCCGAAGACCAGATCCTGCCAAACAACCAGGAAGTTATGGACTCCGTGGTAGAAATGATTCACCAAGCAAAGAGATTTGGATACATGGGAGGAGGTGCGGTTTTTACTGCAGTATAAATGAGCTCGCTATTGATGTTCTCTCTTGTTTCTTTGTGCTTTTTTTATAATTGTAATTTGATTTAATCTGCTTACTCTTAAGAATGGCTAGTAAAAAATATTTAACGCAATCTATACTTATAATAAAACTGTAACAGGTCAAATTCTGTACATTTTGGACTGCTAGGCAGATCTGCACCGCTACGTTGTTGAAATTTCTCGGACGCGTATTGACCGGTTTAGTTCCTCTTTCCTTATAGGTACTGTAGTATATGTCAACAGCCTAGACTGTCAAAAGATGAGTCTATAAATACAAGCCTCGGATAATAATAGGGGGCAGTTGCACTTTGGTGCTACAGCAGTACGTACCACGAGGTACTAAGTAGATACAGAATCCAACCAACTGGATGTGATAAACCGATCACCCAGAGAGTCTGTGCAAACACTACAGATACGCATTGCAAAGATGTGGAATGCTCTCTTAGCTTCAGTTTTCTCCATCACCTACAATATGGGTATCTTCAAGTCGAGAGTGAATAGGCATCTTCTAGGCAAGCGCGTTCCACCATAGGCTGCATCATCGCTTACCATTAAGCGTAATTGCAGCTAAGCGCTTGCTAATGCAAAAAAAAAAACATTGAAGATATTTTGAAAATTTTACTTGGAGGGCATTATATGATCGATATTAGGTATATTGAGCAAATCAAAATCAAAAGAATAATACTAAGCGATTTACATTGACCTGACTTCGTGTCTGTGACTTCAAATCAACAGTACTTTCCATGATTATAGCAATAAAACAGTTGTGTGCATTTTAAAAACTAAACGAGTCTCAAACGATGAAGGAAAACATTGCGAGGAATGCAGGTTTCCTCTTTTTTCTACCAGAGAATTTTCTCAATTTTCTGCGTGTGTGAAGTCTGCCAAACCGCATTGGGCCAGCGCGGTTGACTATTGACCTAACCCTTCTCATCCTAAGAGGAGACTCGAGCTCAGCAATGACCCGAATAGAGGTTGATAACGATAGCGATGAAATTTTTATTTAGTTGTTAGATTCCACCCAAGAGTTTAAAATCATAGACTTTCAATCTCTGACAAAATTGTCCATTTTTTATAAGAACGCTCCACCAGTGATAAAGAATTTAATAGCATAGCTTTTAGAATAGACATATGTGATAAATCTGGTAGTCGCATTGCTGCAATTTTTCTACCAGCAGTGTAATCAATATTCCGTGCAGCGACAGTAGTGATGGGCAGACAGATTGCTGCAACGTTCGCGGAATATATTGTTTACATCGGAAGATAATATATTATTCCGTAAACAATAGAAATTTTTAGAACTAGAACTTGAGCATCTTTATTTCGACAATCTGTATTGGGCTTAATTATTTGACTATTTTGATTAAATGTGTGAACTTAAACGTTTCATAAGCAATTAGCTTTAACAATACATTCGGTATTGCCTATTACATGAAAGAAATTAAATATCAAGTGTCTTGAAGGGTGAAGGAAAAACATCGCGAGGAAACCTGCTTATCAGAGGATTTTCTTAATTCACTGCGTGTGTGAAGTCTGCCAATTCACGTTGGGCCCGCGTAGTGGACTATTTGGCCTAACCCCTCTCATTCTGAGAGGAGACTTGAGCTTAGCGAGCGGTAATGATGATGATGATGATTGCGTTTTAGGTACAAGTTGATTGACGGTTTCTTCGCGGAATCGTACCGGAATGCTAAATAGTTTAGCGGTACATCTTTACCGGTAGAATGGTCACTTACCGCGAATGGTCGCCTTTGCCTACCACCAAACGAAGCCAATTTAGAAAATAATTTGGCGGTATATCGGCTCGGTAGAGTGGTCACTTGCCACAGCTTTTGCCTTCTTCTTAGAGTGCCTCTACATTACTGAATGTTGGCAGTCAGCTTTCTAAACTTTTCCTTGTCCATGGCAAGGCGAAAAAGTTCTTCGACTGCCTTTATTCCAGCCAGCTTTTGCCTGGCTTACCTGAACCAATTTGGAAAATTTATAATCCTAAACTGATCCGAGCTGGAAATCAAACCAAGTACCTCTCTGTAGAGAAACACATTACCAACTGTGCAAGCAGTGGCGTGCACAAACTTTCTAACTAGGGTATGCACTACTTATAAATTGTACAAAACGGAAAATTCCTTTCCCAAATCGGGTTCCTAATGAGTATCTAGGGTAAACATATTCGCATCTATGGCGTGCACGCCACTAACTTCACGAACAAGAACCAACATTTTAAAATGCACGATTTCAAAAAAATATTGCAACTGTAAATTCTAATTATTTTTGGTGATTTTATTTTGATAGAAAGTAAAGGATTTTTCGTAGTTTTTTTTTCTGTTCTGCGCCCAAAATGGTTGGTCTCTTATTAAATCCTCATCCCAACATCTACGACAGATAATAATTACCTATAGAGATTTCCAAAACTCATAGTTTTGGGCACGAAAAGCTAAATACATCCCCATTTAATTCTCAAAATGCAAATTACCCCTAACGTTCACCAGAAACGTTAATTACGTAACTAGCTTCATACTCTCATTCGCATCCGACCGCATTTTATACTCCGCACAATTACGGAATCCTAATAACGAACATAATAGAATGAATTCAAGAAAACCCCGGCTCTTTAACCGAATACGATAGACTTAATTAAAACTGAAAATACTTGAGTTGGCCTGATTTTATTTGCGATTGCAGTTGCACAATATCAAGGAATTCTGGTTTTAGATTTTATTTTGTAGTGTTTTTAATTATTTTTTATCTATAAAACAAAATAAAAATATTTTTATTTTCATTAAAACACAAGCCTGCGGCGATTTCGTTAGCGTTGCTTTTTTTTTGTTGTTTATGATGTGTTAGGTTTTAGTTGTTTTTTTCTTTGCGCTCTAAAGCACTTTGTTTTTCTCAGTCAAGTAAACCCAGCGCATGGATTTTCCAAAAAGTCAAAACAAAGCAGTCTACCTATTGACTACACCTTTGAGCCATCAAGCCACACGCCTACGTGTTGATTCTGTGCTCAAAAAAAAGTTTTAACAAACGCACGTTACTATTACATCTATGCATTGCAAAAAAATTTGATAAAATCAATACTAAAATGGGTTATAATTATGTAAATTGTATTTTTCTACTTTGGACCGTTATTAACAAGTATGTAGACTTTACATATAATATTGTATATTATGTAAATGGAGATAGAAAGTATCTGAGATATTACCCTACTGTACCCTTATCTTGAATCATTTATTGATATGCCACAGCTTAGCTTCCAGAGATAATTGATTACTATATATATTATGGTGATTGGATGGTCTAACAAATACAAATACATATTGAGAAATTCTTGCTATACAAATTTAATTTTAACGTAATTTCAATAACATAGTAATTCTAATATATTATCTATATCTCATGGATAAAATCATATGATTGCCTGGCATATTGAATTCAAAAATAAGCTTAACAAATAGATTTCTAAGCCCGTGTGTATGTTTGTCTGATTGCAGTTCCCAAACAGAGCAATAGATTTTGAAGAGATTTGTCTAACAGAAAGGTGATTTTGTTGAATAAACTCCATTGTATGGTGATAAGATAATCTGAATTCGAAATAATAACTGCCATACAAGTTCTATTTTCTTAATTTGTAAGACCCAATGGTCCTATAACCTGTTAAAGAGAAAACAACTTTCCTCTCCCCTGTAAAGGAGGTCTGTTCTATACTTTGATCTTTGTTTGGGTGTAAACGCACCATAGCACACGAGGTTCTTTTTTTAGTTTCGTTTCCAAAAAGAGTGGACTTTTTGGAAAAACGGAGCGCTATTGAATTTTTGTTTCACGGTGCATTCGGTTACGTATTTGGATGTATGAACAGTGTTATCGAAAATTGGTCTAGCGTGTAGTCACTCGCATGTATAAGCTTTAGGTATATCTAATATGATCTAAAAAGCTTTGATAAAAAAAAATTCAACTGACTTCGAACATAAAAAATAACCTACCCACTAAACTAACATTGTATGTGCTACTTTCTGATCATTCTAAAGGCCAGTTATAAAAATTTATCAAGCCCAATTTATTATATAATAGTTCTCATCCATACAAATTTATCAAGCCCAAACACAAGGTAGCTACTGTGAACCGTTGAGGAGTTCCTTTGGCTGACCTTCGTCTTCATCACCAGACCCCAAATGGCAGCCATTAATCGTAAAGATATAAAGTTCACATCAATAAAAAATAATTAAGCTCAAACAAAAGGTAACTATTACACATCGTTGAGGAGTTCCATCGTCTGTGTTTCGGTTCTATCATCAAACTGACTCCTACCAAAACCTTCAGAAAATTGTAGCGCTTTAAAATACCGGATGAAAAATTTACAAAAGCACTAGTCTTCTCTACGACCATCAAAAGTTCCCCTCGATTTTACCAGGATGCCATTATCAGATCCTGACAAAAAAAAAATTGTATCACCTCAGGGTGTATACCCTTCTAAAGAAAAAAGAATTTTCACAATCGTTCCGCAAATAAAGGAAATATCGCTGGACTTTGATAAAAAAATGCGGATTGGTAGATTTCACACACGAAGAGAATTATGAAAATTCTCAGGTATGCAGATTGTTTTTTTTTCACCGTTTCACACGTGATATTTACTTTCCTAGACTGCATATAACTGAAAAGTTGAAGGTGCATGCCCCGGACCAGATTCAAACCTACGCCCTCCAAATCGAAGGCAGAAGTCATATCCACTGGGCTATCACGTTACTAAAGCATAAGTATAAGCATAAAATTTTATATTTTCTTGATCATAATTTGAAATTTCTTGTCAGACACCAGACAGATTATTTTTGATGGCCTCCGTGGCGCTGTAGTATGCGCGGTGGAATTACAAGACGGAGGTCCTGGGTCGATCCCCAGCTGGGCTAGTTTGGCCGTAGCCAGTTACGACCCTACCGGCAAAGACTACCGTCAAGCAATTTAGCATTCTGGTACGATGTAGAGTAGAAACCGAAAGAGGTAACAAGTTAGCCGGCTTCCATCTTAGATTGCATCATCACTTACCATCAGGTGAGATTGTAGTCAAGGGCTAACTTGTAAAGAATAAAAAACCACTTTTCGTTCAAGACTTTTTAATCGTGGTTAATATATATCCACCTTAACACACCTATTCATTTCCATTAAAACTATAATCTGTATACATAACTAGTGTATCAGCAATAATAGCTAATATAGTCGATCAAAAAAATGTGCCTACTCATCACAAAACAAAGATGTTTGGTCGATAATTGTTATTAATGGGCCACGGTAACCGTTTACCACGGATCTATATATTTATAGATAAAGCCCGTCCGTCCGTGTGTTGATTTATTTTTATACCCACGATTAATGCTCTGGTTTATGCTGCACAATCGAAATTATGACTGTTGCCTTTTTGTGATAGCGGTGAAATGGTCTTTACGTGGCGGTATATTGAAATTTGCAGCGAAATTACTTTTGGTCTGGGCGTTGTGATAACTTTTATTAGTGGAAAATGTCGTTATTACTTGCTTTTACCCTCAACGTTGTGTTAAAGTTGAGTTTATTTAACCTTATTTTTTTACCCGACTGCAAGAAGGGTGAATAATATTTGTAATGACTTTTTGTGGTAAACTAGCGGACGCCCGCGACTTCATTCGCGTGGAATTCAGTTTTTCACAAATCCCGTGGGTAAAATGGATTTTTCCGGATGAAAAGTAGCCTATATGTTAATCTAGAGTAAAATCCATTTCCATTCCAAATTTAAGTCAAATCGCTTCAGTAGCCTAAACGCGAAGGAGGAACAAAAATACACACTTACACACAAACTTTCGATTTTATAACATTAGTGTGATAGGCTGGATATTACCATCTTTTCATCGTGTCTGATGGAAAGCAATAATGTAATTAATATAAACAAACTTTAATTTTTGGTTTTGTCATCATACGTTTTGTCATCATCTGATACCTATTATTTAGTAGGTAACTATTAGTTTTAGATGTATAGTCAGTTAAATATTAAAAAGATAATAGTTAAAAAGCGAGTAAAGCCACACAACATCGCTAGTCGACTGAGCGTTCTATCCAAAACAAAAAAGAAGGTGTAAACAAAAAAATAACACGAATGCGCCGGGGCTATCTCCGTATCGATCAATTACATTCGAAATAAGAGCATTTCTTATCAATAATGGATCGATCACTGTAGTTCGACCAACGAAACTTGGGTGTTCATTGTACACCTCTTTTATAAATAAAAACTGACCAAGTGTGAGTTCGGGACTCACTCAAGTCAATGTACTTTGACATAATGTAAATAAATATTGAATTCATATCTTTGTGGTGTGTTTGGTAATGATGAAAAATTATGAAAAAGTGACTGTGTTTCCTGCTATATATTAAACACAATATAAAATCAATTTAAGCACATCAAAGGCATAATAAGCGCAAGGTAAGCGTCGATGTAATATTCGCCTATACAAGTTTTATAAGAATTATATCTTTATTTCTATTGGATGCCAAAAATAAAATGTCACTAACAACGAAGTTGCCATGGAAATGAGCGATATCACATCGCTGTAACCATACAGAATGCAGGCGCTGATCAGTAGCTTTGTAACGATGCTTTTCAAAGTTTCGAATTCGCCTCTATGTCGCTATATAATATTAAATTATTATAGTACTTATTTAAAAATAGTATATTTGGTTTCGTATCCCTATTTCCATAATATAAAATCAAAATTCCTTTACAGTGTTTAATAAACTTCATCAAAGAGACAACAGTATCACTTCGTCTTCACATTCATTCGATAGAAGTTCATTGCAGGGCACAAACCATCTCCATGCCACTCGTGTGATGACGTCATTTCACTTATAAGTGGTTTTATGTTTAAATATTACGCTAATATATATTTAGGAATACTATTCATATTTAAATCTTTTATATTACGCTTTACTGGTATACATAATTACAAAAAAAAATGCTATAAATGGCGAGCATCAAAACGTTTGAGTCGCAGTAGAAGGCAGTTCAATAGCGAATAAACATAATCGTTCACACAGAGCAATCAATCGCTCTTTTAAACGCCCTCGATACCTTCACGGTACACTCTAACTATTTTTTGATACAGTACATAGAAAAAGTTCACGAGTATCCCTAATTTTTCGAAAAAAAAGACTGATAATTTTATATGAAGAGTTTGTTTGTTTGATTGAACGCGCTAATCTCTGAAACTACTGGTCCGATTTGAAAAATTCTTTCAGTGTTAGATAGCCCATTTATCGAGGAAGGCTATAGACTATATATTATTCCCGTGTTCTTACGGGAACAGGAATCACGCGCGTTAAACCGCTCGGCGTCAGCTAGTGAAACAATATGGGTGGGAAATGTATAAGGCAAATGGACACGGGGTAGATTTCCAACCAGATGGTCGGATCTACTAAAACTGGTGCCCGCACCTTCTACAGTGGTGTCCAAATGACCAGCGAACGTACATTGATTGTACATCCAAAGATTACTGGATAAATGGGTGGGCACGATCCTTAGTCATAAGGGACCGACTGAAAAGAGATGAAAAAATACATGTCCAAGGAATCGGGTATACTCATACTTGGAAAACTTTTTCCTTTTCCTCGATACTCAAAAATCAAAGTCATAATCTATTTATTTTTAGTGGCTTACAACCACTTTTGAAACGTCAAGATTGACTATTTGTAAAGACTCTACCACAGGAAGGCACTAGAAAGGTTCTGCTGATAAGAACCTGTATGAAACTCAGCAGTTGCTGACAACAACAATCCTACTAATATTATAAACGCGAGAGTTTGTATGGATGTTTGTTTGGTTGGATGTTTGTTACTCTTTAACGCTGCAACTACTAAACCGATTTGGCTGTAATTTGTAAAACGAAATAGATTTTACTCTGGATTAACACAGTGTATACTTTTCATCCCGAAAAGATCCATGGTTCCCAAGGGATTTGTGAAAAACTAAATTCCATGCGGACATAGACGCGGGCATCTGCTAGTATTATAATAACTCACAAATTTTACTTCCTGCGTGAAGGTAGAAGCTATTCGAATGGTCTCCAAGCATCTTTATCATCAAGGAACTTATCAATTGTGTAGTAACCTCGACCGATGTTTTAAGTAATAAGTAATTAAGTAAATGATTTTTAACACATTGCTTAAAAAACTTAATCACACTTTGTAACTAGTGTTATAAGCATGTCCTGCAAAGTTGTTTATAGGTGTTGGTATAACTAACCATTAGGCAGCTGGTCACCTGCTTCATTCATCAATTATTACTAAAACAAGACAATTAATAAAAAAAAACCATGCCATCAAAATTCCTACCAACTATACTAGTGAAATAAAGAAGTTCTCATGATATGTGCATTCGAAAAACCCTGAAACAATACACTTTTTTTGGGCAGTCATGTAGTAAAATACATAATTACCTTAACAAGTAAAAACACTTGCATTGCTTGCATGCATCTTTTTGATTGTATTAAAATCGTTTCATTGAAATCTCCTTAACCATGAAACAATAGCTACTTTCCCATAGTTACGTATTCACTTGTGCGTTTATCAAGCTATCGACATGACCGCAATGCGTATTAAATTAGCTATTGTTGGATAAAAATCTCTATAGCGTCACGTATAATGAAAGGTGATGACATCTATGGCTTTCTATACGATGTACGATGGTCTTGGATTCGATTATCGTAGAACCTTTGATGGTTCAAAACTTCGGATTTAGTTAAAGCTGTAAAGCCAGTTATTTTTTAAGTAGGTATTTTGCTTTTAGAAGCGACTTCAAAATTTAGTTGTTTTCTTTTTTTAAGGCAAAGCAATAAGCTGCCATCTTCTCAAAAGCCTCCAAATCGGCTGTTACCATCTAAGGAAGGAAGGAAGGAGGAAGGTAATATGTAGAGGGTTTACCTATCTCTTGTTAGGGGTTAGTTGCAAATTCAAAAATATCTTAAATAATTATTAGATATATGTTTTTACAAATAAAATGGAATATTATAAAAGAAGGATAATCACACCTTAGTGATCAATTGAACTAAAATAGTAGAAAAAATGTAATAAACGTCCTTATTTCAGTTCAAATGTAACCTGACAATGCTTTTGTGTGGGTGTAGGTACTACAACATTTTTATAAGCATAATTATTAACGAGTTACTTTTTGGGTCTTTTTATTTAGCTGGTGGGAGGCTTCAGCCGTGGCTAGTTACCACCCTACCGGCAAAGACGGACCACCAAGCGATTTAGCGTTCCGGTACGATGCCGTGTAGAAACCAAAATCGGTGTGGATTTTCATCCTCCTCCTAACAATAAGTTAGCCCGCTTCCATCTTAGATTGCATCATCACTTACCATTATGTGAGATTGTAGTCAAGGGCTAACTTGTAAAGAATAAAAAAAATTAAATTGACACACCATGGTATTAATACCTACTCAAAAATTATTTCCTATTTTCCCATTATACTTTCCTGTGCAGTGTACCGACAACAATATCCCTCCAATTCAATTCCTATATTACCATTATTTCATGTCACTTACTCGTAAATTGGACGCGATCGTTAAGGTGGGTTAAGTAAACAATAATGGCTGCCCCAATTATATTCACATTCACGTAATATTTGAACAGAACAGTCATTACTTTAGTCGACACAACAGGAATCACCATTGATCATATAATTTAATGGATGTGGCAGAACTCAGAACATGAGGTACTACATGAGGATTTTGAGTCAGGCTTTGAAATATTGAGCTTTTATTCCATGAAAATTTCATCTCCAGGCATCTTCTTTATAAAAGAATAATAAAAGAACTCATCAATTATGTAGTAATCTTGGCAGTTATTTTAAGTAATAAATGTTATTTAACATGTTGCATATAAACGTTTACTTAATCACACTTTGTAGCTAGTGTTATTAGCATGTCCTGGAAAGTTGTTTATAGGCTACAGAAACACATAACGAAGTATTTCTGTAGCTTTTATTTATTTAAAAGCCTGGTTTCCCAACGATTGTTCTTAGATTTGTTAAACTTATAAATCCGCTCTTTATGCATCGGGGGCTAAAAGTACAATATATCTTACCTTCTCCGAACATTTATACTCATCATTACGTAATGTCATCCCAAGTGAATGGGCGAACAATAGATTTTTATTCGAGAGCAGCCACTCGTCTCCGTATTTGTGTAAGTGACGTCCGTTTTACCGGCTTTTCATTTAATTTAAAGGCTACTTTCTACTGGTACCAGCTGGTTTTAACTGGTTTTACAGGGTTATAGCTAGTTTTTACTGGTTTAATATGCGTTGTATGTTTAATTGAAACCAATGGGAGAGTTGCAATATTTTCTAACTGCTAATCCTACCTGCTAATCCTACCAGTTGCAGTCAAGAGCTAACTTGTAAATAATAAAAAAATACTTATATTAGTCGTGGCCTGGCTTGACCTGGATCTAGTTCTTAACAGGCAATTTCTTATCGGGGATTTTTTAGAATGTTTTTATTATGAGCTAAGTTTCATAAAATATTTTAGAAGTCTATGTCGTGAGAAATTCTAATTACATATCTCAGTTTTATATTGGCATATAAAAACCTACTAAATACACAAATTCAATAAAATCGGTCGAGCCGATTCGGGAGAGTGCTACAGATAACACTATCTATAATAGAATGTTTTATGTCAGATATCTTTTAAATCACATCTAATGGAAAAGGTGCCTTATGCTTACGTTTTCTAGTAAAGATTGTAGATACGTCAACAACCATGAAATTAGGTGACTTGGCAAAGTGAAGAGAGAGTAATGTTTAAGTAGCTTGCAAATATAAAGCATTTTTCCGCTTGCTTACTGTTTGGTTCCATCTTTTTTCTCTTTAAGAATCGTTTTATTCCTTCTACTCTCTTCTCAATTTTTTTTTAAATAGGTAAAGTTATCTTTTGAAGCACATTGTTTTTATAAAACTTATTTATAATTTATTAAAAGGAACCATTTCTAACCATTACCATTCTGACGTGACGGGTAGCAGCTATAGTGATTGTACTATCAATTTGTGGTAGAGGAAACACGCCATGTGGCAAAAACCAGGCCTTGATTAATAATTGATGATGATGATGATGATGATTATCAACCCATATTCAGCTCACTGCTGAGCTCCAGTATCCTCTCAGAACGAAAAGGGTTAGGCCACCACGCTGGCCCAATGCGGATTGGCAGACTTCACACACGCAGAGAATTAAGGAAATTCTCTGGTATGCAAGTTTCCTCACGATGTTTTGCCTTCGCCGTTTGAGACACGTGATATTTAATTTCTTAAAATGCACACAACTAAAAAGTTGGAGGTGCATGCCCTTCGAACCCACACCCTCCGGAATCGGAGGCAGAGGTCGTATCCACTGGGCTATTACGGATTAATGATTAAGGGCTCGAAACTAGTTTGGCATACTCATGTCACGTGCGTATTAGCCGTGTTTTCTATTAATTTAATACAAGTATGATACCTGCTGTTAAAATCGAAATATCATTTCTGGAAAAAGTTCTTTTTAACCTACAAAACACAGAAGTATCTGAAGCCAAGAAACCCGCTATGCCAATTTACTTTGCCAATAAAAGAATTGAGGTCTCATTTAGCGCGGTCAAATAGAGCTTAACTTTTTATCAGGTGCACTCTTGTTTTTAATTGAAGTTAGATCCGGATTGGATCGCATTTCTTCTTCAATCGTGCACTTTCTTCGTCTAGTGCTCTGAACTTAGCGACTAATATAAGGGTTTTTTTTATATTGAATAAGCTGACCTTGAGCGCTTGACCACGATCTCACCTGATGTTAAGTGTAGATGTGGCCTAAGGTGGAACGCGCTTGCCTAGAAGATGCCTATTCATTCTCTTCTTAAAGATGTCCAGGTTGTAAGAATTAGGAAACACTGACTTCGAGAGAGAGTACCCTAGCCATGCGAACAAGAAACGAAGAAGCAAATCACTTCGCTAGGGATGGAAACTGACCGGTGTCTTACAGTGCGATGGTAAAAAGGTGACGGTGGTACGAGCACAAATAACTCCTATGCACACTCACCGAAATATATTCTGTATAAAAAAAAAAAAAATATCGACCGAATTGAGAACCTCCTCCTTTTTGAAGTCGGTTAAAAATACAGAGACCTATCGACGGTGGCCAAGGCTTTGAAGGTTTTTTTTTATTCTCTACAAGTTAGCCCTTGACAACGATCACAAAGTTGGTAAGTGATAATGCAATCTAAGATCGAATTGGGCTAACTTGTTAAAAGTAGGATGAAAATCTTCTTTCGGTTTCTACACGGTTTCTACCGGAACGCTAAAATCGCTTGGTGGTGGTACGTCTTTGCCGGTAGAGCCACAGCCGAAGCCTCGCACCAGCTAAAACATTAGGTACCTACTAGCAACCCCGTTTCTGCATGGATGGAAGTAGCCCAGGATTTATTTAAGGGAACATTTTTACCATTGATAAAGCTAACACACTTTATAAATTCTAATCCTATATTATAATTTCTAATTTCTAATCTAATCTACTTTAGCTTGATGAGACAGCTAAATTTTTGCTTTGCTGTGAAGTCTGGCAATGCGCATTGAGCCAGCTTGGTGGACTACTCGCCTAACCCCTCTCATTCTGAGAAGAGACTTGTGATCAACAGTGAGCCGAAAATGGGTTGCTAATTAAGGAAGGAATTTGTAAAATTACCTCACACATTTGCTGATGCCAATAATTAGCAAGAACAAACACAAAGATAGCCGAGGGTCAAGAATTAATACAAGACACACGGGACTAGGGTTGCCAGGTCGCCGAAATGAAAAGCCGGACAGTCCAGTCAATTTGGGCTGACATTTTGGTAAAAGGTGGGATAGCCTACATTATTGAGAATTTTGTGTATATCAGTATTTATAGGTAATACGTTTTTTTAATGTAAAATCAAGCATTTATGATTGTTACCGTATGTTCCTACATGCGCTCGTCTTTCGCTCGTTTGCTAAATGTAAAGCCTAACAAAAGCTGGACAAGCCGGACACCATTTATTTTGGCCGGACGCGGAATAGAAAAACCTATGTCCTGTTGTACCCGGACACCTGGACACTACACGGAACCCTAATTACGATCCACAAATCAACTACCTTGCAATATCTGGGTCACCGAAGGTACCCGATATTCAATTACACAGACGGACCGATATCTCGCCCATGGCGTTTCTGCCCATCTCTAAATTGCCTGTATCTATGTGACAGGTCTGCTAAGCCATAACATAACCAATTATTATCTAGTGAGAGTTCAATTTCGTTTACGGTTATTGATCTTTGAGCGAGAATCCTTTGATTGGATATCCTAATAGAATGTAGCTCACCAATTACTTAGGCTAAGTAATTGTCTTATGTGTTGGTATATAGGGTCGTGTGAACATAAGATGAGGTCAAAAATTTCGACTAGCTATATTACTTTTTTGACGGCCTCCGTAGCGCAGTGGTATGCGCGGTGGATTTACAAAACAGAGGTCCTGGGTTCGATCCCCGGCTGGGCAGATGGAGATTTTTTTTAATTTGTCCAGGTCTGGCTGGTGGGAGGCTTCGGCCGTGGCTAGTTACCACCCTATCGGCAAAGACGTACCGCCAAGTGATTTAGCGTTCCGGTACGATGCCGTGTAGAAACCGAAAGGGGTGTGGATTTTCATCCTCCTCCTAACAAGTTAGCCCGCTTCCATCTTAGACTGCATCATCACTTACCATCAGGTGAGATTGTAGTCAAGGGCTAACTTGTAAAGAAAAAAAAAAAATCTTACTGTGAGAAAACGTCTACATCCTCAAGCATTTAAGACAGTGAAGCATTTAGACTTTTATTTATGTATCGATTTATTTAAAAAAAAATGAGATTATAATTATGCTTGAAATATTGATTTTTTCTTTCTTCCAAAAAAAATCTTAGTAATATTTCTTGGTCAGCCTAGAGTTGGGAAGTTGGTGGAGTAAACTTTGCTGTAAGCTGTTAGTTCTTTTTTTTTTATTCTTTACAAGTTAGCCCTTGACTAAACCTGATCACCTGATGGTAAGTGATGATGCAGTCTAAGATGGAAGCGGGCTAACTTGTTAGAAGGAGGATGAAAATCCACACCCCTTTCGGTTTCTACACGGCATCGTACCGGAACGCTAAATCGCTTGATAAGTCTTTGCCGGTAGGGTAATAACTAGCCACAGCCGAAGCCTCCCACCAGCCAGACCTGGACAAATTAAAAAAATCTTAATCTGCCCAGCCGGGGATCGAACCCAGGACCTCCGTCTTGTAAATCCACCGCGCATACCACTGCGCCACGGAGGCCGTCAAAAAAAAAAAAGTTCCGACTATTATAATTATCATAAAACGTGCAAGTGATTGTTACAAGAGTAAAAGATTATCACCCTCTATCCACCAAACCACATGAGGGCAATATGATTGAATAATACAGTAACCATAACCCTTCTCCTTTAAGGAATGATAATGTAATTACATAATCATAATTCACTAGACATGAAACGTGATATAAGGCATGATAGCCCAGTGGATATGACCTCTGCCTTCGATTCCGGAGGGTGTGGGTTCGAATCTGTTCCGGGGCATGCTTTTCACCTTCAACTTTTCAGTTGTGTGCATTTTAAGAAATCAAATATCACGTGTCTCAAACAGTGAAGGAAAACATCGTGAGGAAACCTATATACCAGAGAATTTTCTTAATTCTCTGCGTGTGTCAAGTCTGCCAATCTGCATTGGACCAGCGTGGTGGATTTTTGGCCTAACCCTTCTCGTTCTGAGAGGAGACTCGAGCTCAGCAGAGAGCCGAATATGGGTTGATAACATGATGAAGCGCAATTATTTTCTAAGCACATAGTCACACAAAAAGATATGTTACATCTAAAGCTAGCAGAAAGTTTTCATAAGAAGACCTTTCAAATCTCCGGTCCATCGGTTTCCAATCGACAACAATAGGAGCAATCCTACGGAACCGCTAAGAGCCCCGAATACTGTGTGGGGCACAAAAGAAAATCGTTAAAGGCACCACCTGCTAATAAAAGAATCGTACAGAATCGGGGATCCGTCATTGATACGGTACGCACTGTTGGGAAAACGCCGCGTTTACGCCGTAGACTGTTGACTTTAATAAACCTATCTATTAACTAATAAAATAAATATATTAACTCTAGTTGTAATAGGTATAATATTTTACTTAATCATGGATCTTTACATTACATTGTTTTAAACTTTTTATTTATTTCTTACCTATAACTGTCTTATTAGCGCATTGTCACGTCTTACTCTTCAGAAACATGAGTACCACTGTTATAAGTAAATGTGTTGACGTACCAGTTAAAATAATCAAGGTGACTGTAGATACATTCTTCTTCTTCTTCGTCGTTACACTCTTGACAGAGTGGTCGTGGTCGTCATTTGGGCACGGTGGCAAGCCTCACTATCCGTCGCCATTCCTCCCGTAGTGAACATTCGTGGAGCGATCCACGGAGAGCAGTTTTTACTTAGTCAGTCCAGCGCATTGGTGACCTGCCACGTGCTCTTGTGCCCTCCACCTTTCCTTGCACCACAAGTCTCTCTATGGACGTGTCATCTTTTCGTGTAATATGACCAAAGAAAGTCAGTATGCGACATTGGACTATGGAAGAAAGACGCTGTTTGATGCTCAGTTCTTGGAGGATTGAAATGTTGGATCGGAACTGTGTCCAGGATATGCCAAGCATTCTTCTCCAGCACCACATTTCTAGAGCGTCTGTCTTTTGTTTCTCGCGAGTATTTCTGACATCGGAACATCTTCACGAGACTTGTTATATTTCTCCATATTTATAATTAACAAAAATATATATTTCACCCTTTTATATTATTAGCTTATTTTCTCTAGAAATTTCCATTAAAAGCGGCTTGAAATCAGAAAGTGTGTTATCATATTACAAAAGTAGAAAGAGTCTAAAATCACAGTAGTCGCGCCGTTCCAGGGTATACGTGCCCCGCATGTTCTTTCTGTGAAAGTGAGGTCTAAACTATAAGAAACTAGCGGGTTTCAACCGCGCAAATTACGTTTCCATCGGTTTAACGGGATTAAAGTGGACTTTGTGTTAATTCAGACTTTATCTTTTCTCTGTGCCATTTATCAGCCACATCTGTGTGCCTATTGGGAGTTTTCAATATTTTCATACTGTTACTATCGCGTTGACGTAAACGCAAATTTATATGGAATTGAAACAGTTGTGCAGTAGTGCCACTAGATGGCGCTGTTTCAATTCCTTTGAAATTCGCGTATACGTTAACGTGATAGTAACTGTATCAAACTGCCACTAGGCCCTCTGTTAATTCGCCCTGGAGTTATAAATACTAGAAAACTAACTGATTTTTTTGTAGCTCTAGATGTAAAAAGAGGGTTTTTTATATGAAAAAGTTTCGCTCATGACGATATCATCTGATGGTAAGTGTATAATGTGGCCTAAGGTGAAACGTGTTTGCTTAGAAGATGCCTATTTGCTTTCATCTAAAAGATGCCCAAGGCCTGTGGCACGTTGATTTTCTTTCTGCAAATGCTAACTTTTCATAAACTAAAAAAATATATGGGAATGACAAATCTGATCGATAAGTTGATCACGTGACCATGCGAATGTCATTTCCATACCTTTTTTATTTTTTGAAACGTTTTTGATCGCAGAAAGAGAATTGGCATGCCCACATGGTTCAGGCAGCTTCTACACGACACGATATCTATGATACGGTACGGTAGTATAGATATTATTTAACATGTTCTTAGTTATATATAGGTAAACTTGGAATATTATGAAGATCTGATAATAATGAAGTCCAACCCAACTTCTATCAGAATTTTTATGACATGATTGGTGGACTACTTAGTCATATTAGCCATTCATGGGTCAAATTTTAACTTGTTTAGGCAGGAAGAGTATTTTGGGAGCGCGCAAATTTTCATATTTTGTTTATAAAAATAAAATCTTTTTATTTTATTTTTTATAACTGTTAACTAACTGTTTATAAAAAAATATATTAACGATAGAGAACCATTATGTGCGCTAATGTGCTCTATACAAAATGTATATATTATTAGTAACACAGAAAATAAAAAACGCTATATAACGAATGTTGTAGTTGTATGGTAAGCATCGAAAAAGACTTATAACCGCTAGAAGTTTATAACTTGTAACAATAAAATGCAGATTGCATAGAATGTAAACGGACGCGCCGCTTATCTGATTAAAACTAAAACTTTTTGCGGGAATCCTTGCTTTTTCTTTTCACCAAATTAAATAAGTTTTTATTGGCATCTTAATGAAAAAGTTTTTTTGATTAGTCTAAGACTAGAACGAATCGATCACTGGACTATTAGCGTAGCCAAGCCTATT
Source organism: Bicyclus anynana (assembly GCF_947172395.1). Lineage (NCBI taxonomy): Eukaryota > Metazoa > Arthropoda > Insecta > Lepidoptera > Nymphalidae > Bicyclus > Bicyclus anynana. Next base: position 12,194,611 of record NC_069103.1, on the reverse strand, counting down.
ACGTAAGTCATCATCATTATCAACCCATATTCGGCTCACTGCTGAGCTCGTGTCTCCTCTCAGAATGAAAGGGGTTAGGTTCGTCCACCACGCTGGCCCAATGCGGATTGGCAGACTACACACACGCAGAGAATTGTGAAAATTCTCAGGTATGCAGCTTTCCTCACGATGTTTTCCTTCACCGTTTGAGACACGTGATATTCAATTTCTTAAAATGCACATAACTGAAAAGTTGAAGGTGCATGCCCCGGAATATTTGATTTCTTAAAATTAATTAATTTCTTGTGTTTTAGTACTGTGTAAATAATTATTATTAGCTGAAAACACAGTTATCTTTAAATGACTGACAGACACTTCAGTTTTATGTATACGTATATGTTACGAGGGCCTACGAGTTCCATCTAACAGACCATATATATATATATAACTATCTATACATTATTATAAACATTGTCTGTTATTTGCTGATAATAATTCTTCAATGTCATGATTACAGTTTTTCGTTTCTAAGATACTGATTTGACTAAACCTAAAGATTCCATCTTTACCTTTATTATTAATTATTTAAACTTAGATTAAACTATTCACATTTTATAATTAATTTAAATATTATAATGATATTAATTTCATAATATTAGACTAAGTCGTAAATCTATATAATTAAAAAGTAGTTGTAAGATACAAAAACCATTTTGAATTGTAAAACTGTTTGAGTCATAGTCGGTAATTATTTTGTCGTCTGGTAGGCCAATCGAGCGCGATCTTTCTTGGTGATAATACAGTTTGTTGGAATTAAACGAAGATTTTTATTGCTGAATACACATTCCTGACGTCACGCTGCCCGTCTCAATAATATATAGTCTTAGACATATTTTTATACATTTGATTTTGACTATTCATTTATTTCCAAAAGCCCCTTCTATCGTTCAAGTTACATTCAACATGACCGTAGAAGCCTCCTCGTATTTCCGGCCGCCACGCCACCTGGGGAGCTTTTTTCGCCCGCCATTCATATGCTAATGGGCCACGAATATTTGCCATAGAACTACCATTATGCCGGCCATTTCGTTACATTCCGTATCTAACTGTACGGAAGTGTTCCTAAGGCTGAATAGTGGGATTACGTGACACATTTTACGGCACACTTTTTTATTTATGTATTCCGTTTTCGATGTGTTTCCGAACCAGTGATATATAAATTGAAATGGAAAAATGATTTTTATTTGGTCTCGTTTGCGTTTTTCGTTTGATGACCTCTCTGGTATAGTCTGGTAAATCCATTCGCTACGTTCTCTCTAAACGCCTTCAAAAGTACTTTTTCGGCAATGTATTGTCTATTGTGATTGTATTTTCTTACTAGTTTATTATTGTTTTGTAATGAATGTTTTTGCCAAAATTGCTGGTGGGTTTAGCGTTCTGGTACGATGCCGTGTAGAAACCGAAAGGAGTGTGGATTTTCATCTTTCTCCTAACAAGTTAGCCCGCTTCCATCTTAGATTGCATCATCACTTACCAGGCGAGATTGTAGTCAAGGGTTAACTTGTAAAGATTAAAAAAAAACAGGAGCTGGTTCTCCATTCGACGCGTATGTTTTTTTAATGTTTGTTACCACATACCTTCTTAATTTCTTAATCACTTTTAAAAAAACATTTTTTTCAAATGAAAAATCTTTATAGTTTACACTTCCAGATTGGTTTCATTTAATTTTCATGTAAATCGGTTCAGTAATTTTGTTGTAAAATGTATAAGTGAAATTGTCCATACTGTGGCGCTTTCGGTCACTATGCTAGGACAAACTAAAAACAGGAAAATAAAATCTTTTTAAAGAAAAAATTAACCAACTTCAAAAATGCATTACTCTTGCAACGCGGCACGATCCAAACTGTCATGACATGCTCTTGACTAAGGGCCCCGTAGGGGTTCGAAACAAGTCCGGCATCCTCTAACGTTGTATCACGAGAGTTTTAGCCGTTTTTCATAATAACTTAAGCTAGGTAGTTCGTATTTTACTGTCTTTAATAGGGATGATGACAGTTTTTTAAATTGTATATAAATTATATCAGTATGCTAATAGTAAAGCAATTTTGTAAAAGTAACAGGGTATCTGCGATCATTACTTTCGCAGCTACAGGGATTTAAAGGGTCAGATTTGCGGCGCTGCCCTGAAAAATGCCCCATACAAAATGGTACGAACTTATGACGTCGTAGGCAATTAATGATCGTTAGATTTGTATGGGCGTTTAAACAAAATTACTAATATCTTTGTTATTTCTGTGTATCTTTGTTTATAGTTCACGTATTAAAAAAAAATCACATTTAATGTAAGGAAGCGAAAACTGTATGAATTTTCATCTAATTACGATAAAAGATTTTGAAATTTTATTATCTTATTTATTTTGCAAATATCCAGTCAATCTTTGCAATGTATAAATGAGTTAACATTGACCTTATTTATCCGAATGTATCATAAAAATCAATATATTCAAACCTAGTCATCATCCCCATTGTAGAACTATTAAAACATAGAATAGTAGCGTTCTAGTAGTTTTATATCGGAACATTCAAACACAGATAGAGTGGCCAGACCGCGTGAGATATGCCCCACAGAACGCCATTATGCACTAAAATATTTGTTTACTTAATGCACCGTTTTAAAACTAAACTCAACTAGTAAACACATTAACGGCTCTATTTGAGTTTCACCTCGATTTAAGTGACGTGTCATGCACAGAGTATGTATCGTACAGAGAACTCAACTTCTGAAATGTCATGTTTGTATTCCGTATCGAATATTATGGTTACTTATTCGGTAGTTTTGATGTCTGCCTCGTGGTAAGCTAGTTCGGCTACGGGCAGTGAGGTCCATGGTTCGAATTCTGGGTCAGGCCAAAAAAAAATACGTTATTGGGATTTTTCTTTCTACAATAAAAAATTTAATGAAAAAATTCAACCGATTTCCAACACAAAATATAACCTAAACTAAAAAGCAAAAAATAACATCGTACCTATGTGCTACCTTCTGATCAGTTTGGAGGCGGTGCCAAGCCAAGTGATGTTTCAATGCACCTCCTTTTTGGCAACCTCAAACCTCCTCCTTTTTGGAAGTCGGTTAAATTCTTAATAGCAGCCTGGAGTTGGGAAGTTTGGCGGTGTTGGTACTTTTGTGCCTCGGAGAGCACGTAAAGTCGCTCCTGCGCCTGATCTCTCACCGATCGTGTCGGTCTGCCGTCCCATCGGACTATGAGAGTGAGGGAGAAGAGAGTGCACCTGTGCTTGCGCATACACTTGTGCACTATACTATCTCTTAGGTACATGGTTAATCTCACCATAAAATTGGCCGCCGTGACCGAAAAGGAGAAAAAAAATTCGGTCAAATAGGGGCCGGAGCGTGAAAAATACTTTCAGATCTATTTTCATACTATAACACGAGTTTATTGTTGGACATTAAGCTACTTTTAAGCACTTTAACGATATCTCATACTCATATCTAACAAACCAACGGAAAACAAACCAACGAAAACAAACACGAGAATTTGTATTCAATTAAGTTAAGTTTTCTTCTTTTGCTTTAAAAGCTTTTGTTTTAAAATTGTATTCTATTTTATTAATTTTAAATTAGGTAAATTTTGACATTTAATCCTTCCTATAAATTTGGACATATTATATTGAGTTAAGTGTTGACATATAATCATATAAATGCTATGTGCGCCTATTGTTTATATGCATATCAGAATTATTTAATATGTGTATTGCTTTATATAAATAAATAAATAAATAAATAGAATTTGATATTATATTTTGATGTCTCGTAATTAGAATTTAACTCTACCCTCAACTAACCTGTACCGTAATGGACTCCTTACATTATTAAACCGGGAACGCTATAGACGTCTGGCCTCATTCCGTGCTTTTTGATCTTGTATCTATGATTATTTACGAATAACAGTGGGTGGCGCTAGTACGAAGCGCTGGTATCTCCTCTTTTTATTCTTTGATAAGTTAACCAAAGACACCGACATTGCCCAACGAGTCGTGAAGCTGAAGTGGCAATGAGCGGGGCACATAGTTCAAAAAGCCTGTGGACGTTGGGGTCACAAGGTGCTGGAATGGTCGACCCCTCACCAGGTGGATTGACGACATCAAGCGTGTCGCAGGGATTTGCTGGATGCAAGCGGCTCAGGATCGTGATGTTTGGAAGTCTCAACAAAAAGCCTATGTCCTGCAGTGGAAGTCCATCGGCTGATATGATAAAGTTAGCCCTTGAGTGCGATCTCACCTGATGTGTTTTTAATATGAAAAATCAAGACTTCCCGTTATCTTTCCTTTTAAACATATAACTTTCGAAACCTAATAGTCTACCAAGTGTATTTTGAATCTACGACCTTTTATTTATATTCTGATCCATCCAACCTTTGGGATTCTACGGTTTTAATAATGACTATTACAACAAGATTTCTAATAAATATACAAATGTAGCGTGAGACGCCTTCAGTTCTAACATCTTATTTAGTCTAAATAGAGGGCATTAATAACATCCCACTCGTGTACTCCCATGCTTTCACCATAAAGTGACAATCCTAAAATAATCCTTATTACGTCGACAGTAATGTTTATATTAGTGCGAAATATTTTTGCATTTTCAGGGCTTAATGTAAAGCTCGAACTATACTTAACGGTAGAGCGGTTGGAACGCAGCGTTTTTTTAAACGTTGAACAAATTTTAGGGAATTACTAAATATAATATTAAAATATATTTGCTTTCATGAGTTTATGAATCTTTCATGAGTTTAAGACTAGGCGCGTTTAAACGTAGAATTAAAATTTTGAGTTCACGACTTTATTACTACTGCAACTGCAGTAGTATAAAATATTTTTATTACTTTAAAGATTTTTTTTTTGTTTTATTTAATACTAGCGGACGCCCGCGACTTCGTCCGCGTGGAAATTTAGTTTTACACAAATCCCTCGGGAACCATGGATTTTTCCAGGATGAAAAGTAGCCTATGTGTTAATTCAAAGTAAAATATATTTCCATTTCAAATTTCAGCCAAATCGGTGCAGTTGTGGCGGCGTTAAAGAGTAACAAACATCCAAACAAACGTACAAACTTTCGTGTTTATAGTATGAATTTTAAAATATGATTTTAAAAAGTAGAAAAATATTCGTGTCTTTTAAACACGCCTAACATTTTTCCATCCCCAAGTACAAGTTATTCGCTTTGTAGCAATGTTTTTTGTAAAAGCGACGTAAGATTCGATATTAGTCTAAAAGACTGACATTGAACCATAGAACCCATTATGAGGTCCTACTTTAGCCACGTAACTACTAAACTTCAAACAATTAATAGTCAATTGAATATTTTAAAATAAACGCTTTATGCATTCTATGCCTAAAACAAATAGAAACTAGATTGTAATTAAATGCAAATGAAGTAACGCCACGCGATTGGGTATCGCTTGAATATTAATGCCGGGGCAAAACGACCTGGAACTAAAGAGAAATTTAAATATATTAATATTATTTAAAGACAGCAAACAAGATGGATGGCCCTTTACTGTGGAAACTCGGGCAGAATAAATTCTATTAAAGACATGGGAAGGTATTTGTATTTTAAAATAACAGCTAGGTTAGTTGTTTTTCACAGATCCCGCTAAAACTATGTTTTTTTTTTTTGGGATAAAAGTCTCACCCCTTTTCACTTTCTACACGGCATCGTACCGGAACGCTAAATCGCTTGGCGGTACGTCTTTGCCGGTAGGGTGGTAACTAGCCACGGCCGAAGCCTCCCACCAGCCAGACCTGAACAAATTAAGAAAATCTCAATCTGCCCAGCCGGGGATCGAACCCAGGACCTCCGTTTTGTAAATCCACCGCGCATACCACTGCGCCACGGAGGCCGTCAAAAATTGCTTCGAAAAGGGATCGGCTCCGTATCGCCTCGCCATGACTAACAGTCCACCACGCTGGCCCAATGCGGCTTGGCAGACTTCAAACACTTAAATGCAGCTTTCCTCATGTATGTTTCCTCAGGTATGTTTTTTCCTCCACCGTTTGAGACACGTGATATTTAGTTTCATAAAAACATAGCATGGTCACTATACTGAGAATTCTGGTGTAGTGTGAAGGTGTGAAGTTTGCCGTTAATATTTTTGTTTCGTATCGTATCCATAAGTTACGCGTCAAAGTACAAAATTCCAAGATCAACAGGAGCGCGATAAAGTTGCTGCTCGTCGTCGGAGGGTATTTGCATAAGATCTTAAAACAGCAATCGGCTGATCGCCGCGTCTTAGCCGCGAGTCAATATTGAGGTGCTCCAGATGGGTGTTTATATTATTGCTTGGTATGTGGAAAACTTTTAGATAAAACATTTTTTAAAAAGTACAATTTGCTTTTGAATTAACTTATGTTTAATGGCACACTCACAAACCTCTTATCTAGAATAACAGAGGGAATTTCAAGCTTATTATAATTGGTGGGCTTAGATTCATTTCTGATTTTGTCGACCAGTATCAGACCAGGATTGTCAGCTTAACGTACTCTTCAGAGCACGAGGTTTTACACTACCAACTTCACAAATTTCACGATGAAGAGTCCAAAGACAAAGAAAAATAAATCATTAATATACCTACTAAAACGTTTGTTAAAAACTATACTGTTATCGCCGCGTTGCAACGACTTGCGGTGCGGACGGTTTCAGTGTGCTCGTGGGGTTCGAGCTGTCCACATCTCTTGTGTAATTCTTTATGGGTTACTTGGGATATGCAGGGATAATGACTTGAGTGGAAAAAGGGAGTGTTATATATCTTTCAAAGGCGCCTTTAACCCTACACACATCGTTCACAAGTACGTGACTTCACTCAAGGTCATTCTCTGCCATTCTAGCGTCTTATTTTGGTTACAGTTTAGTAATTTTCTTATTTTTATAATCACCTTTGAGCACTGCTAAAAATACTAGTAAACAAACATCCTATTGATCAGAGAACTAGTCGCGGTCACCCAAACAAAGCTAGTACCTAAATAACTTTTCGACAATTGGGAGTAGCTTGCATTGCGAAAGGTCACGTAGCGTAAGTCTTTATGCGCTAACTGAAATCCTTTGAGGCAAAACGCTTAGAAGATCTAGATGCAAAAAAGCACCTTCGAAAAACCAGGCAGAAGCCTAAGTAGGAAAGTTGTACAGTAGTGGTCAGTTGTGCCAGTTGTGCAACCGGGCATTTAAAACTAAGTTTGGTTTTGCCAGTCCATTCCTCTAGACGTTAAAGCCATTGGCCAAGGTGTTGCCATTGACGAATACCTCAAGGAGGACCTCATGACGTTCGAATACTATACGGATCTAACACAGGACCATCTTTTTTAGAAGTCATTTTATTTATTTTATTTATTTATTTATTTACTTAATCAATACCCGGGAAGACATTACAGTTGCCCAATTCGTCTTCCCAGGCTATACATACATTAGAATAATACAAACAAAATTACAAACTATAACAAAAATAACATAAAAAAGAAAAAACAAAGAAAGAAAACATTAATAATTTAAATACAAAAAACATTAATCAATAACAATACCTACTTAACAATTTAACAAAACATAAAAATTAAATGCCCGAAAAACATCAACTTACTCCATTAATAATAATTTAATGGCTTTTACAAGCATCTGCGGTGGAGAATGAAAAACGTCCAATTCTAAATTGTTACCAGTTAGATCATTGAGCAGGCGCAGCGCAAGCGCTAACGGTGCGTGCTGAGTCACTTTTGTCCTGCCATGCGGTATAAAAAATAAATGGCGATGTCGCGCACTAGCGTATTTGTCCGGGACATGCAAACCTACTGTTTCTAGTATAGCAGAATTACTCACTTTGCCCTGAATTAAAATTATTACATATTTTAACAAAGCTACCTTACGCCTTAACTCCAATTTGTCATACCCGGTCATACCAAGGAGAAACATACTTGGATATATGGTGGGGTACCCAACTGAATAGCCATATTGCTTCCTGTAGAGCCATCTAATAAATTTTTTCTGGATCTTTTCCACCATATCTACGTACTTATGCTCAAATGGATTCCATATGATGGAATTACACTCCAGTTTACTCCTCACATATGCGTTATACAAAAGCTTTATAACCTCAATAGATTTGAAATGTTGTGACTGGCGGAGCACAAACCCTAGAGTCCTATAGGCTTTGGTACTTATTTCTTGTATATGGCTACGAAATGTCAAATTTTCTGACATAGTCGTTCCCAAATCCCTAACTGTCGTTACACGCGAAAGATTTGTGTCGCCTAGTTTGTAAGTAACTACAATCGGTTCAACCATTCGACTGAATGTAATGACGGAGCACTTATTAATGTTAAAAAATAATTTATTACGAGTACACCATTGCAACACGTTATCAACATCATTCTGTAAAATTTGGGCATCCGAAACGCGCTCCACCTTATAAAAGACTTTCAAATCATCTGCAAACAGTAGGCACCTAGCATGGGTAATCACATTCGGCAAATCGTTGATCAATATTAGAAACTCCAGTGGTCCTAGATTGCTTCCTTGACTTACACCAGAATGTGTAAAATAAGGTTCCGAACGATGTCCCTCATACTGAACGTATTGCCTCCGGTTTCTTAGGTAACTGGAGAAGAAATTAAGTAGTAATGGCGTAAATCCAACAGAAGCAAACTTATTAAGAAGCACGTCATTATCAACAGCATCAAACGCCTTTTGAAAATCAAAATAAGCTGCGTCAACCTGTGAACTACCATCAACTGCCCCAGTCACATAAGTCCAAAATGCCAACAAGTTCGTACAAGTTGATCGACCCGCCCGGAACCCATGTTGGACATCAGTCAGTTGGTATTCAAACTGCTTTCTTATTCGACTCTCCAATATTGATTCAAACAATTTTCCGAAAACGGACAATACTGCGATAGGCCTAAAGTCACATACTTCTGAGCTGTTGCTTTTTTTGGGAACAGGCACTACCCTAGACGTTTTCCAGATTTCTGGATAGAACGAACTTCTAAAACAGACATTGAAAATATGCTGCAATGGCAATATGAATACACTATCACAATCTTTAACTATGTAAGGTGGAATGCCATCTGGACCTGCGGAAAATTTCGGTTTAAGTTTCTTTAACGCTCCCCTTACATCGTCACAGAGAATAGACTCTACATGGATGCGCGCACTACCACTCCCACTTGTCCTCACCGCTTCATCCACGCAGAGACGCGGAGGTGTCTGCGCATACACTGAGCTAAAAAACTTCGCAAAGAGATCAGCACACTGCTTCGGCGGTACTAACTGTCCCCCTTGCAATATTTTATGTTTGCGTGCCCCTTTGCGTTTTGAGGTAATATAGCTCCAAAATACATTAGGTTCGCGTTTTATGTTAAGTTCCATATTACTCCTATATAAAGCAAAATCATCCTGAATATTTGACTTGACTAGACACCGGTAATTAGAAAATAAGCTCCTATAATACGAACTATTATTAAAGGTTTTCATTAATTTATGATATTTCGCTTTTAACTTTATGTTTCGTTTAAGTCGCGTTATATTTATAACTTTTAAGATGTTTTATCTGCGAAAGCAAGATATACTGCACCCTAATTGCGAGGTAATTCCTCGCTACTGAGTCTTAAGCACGCGGAAAGACCTCACATACCGATAGTCGAGATTTATTACCTAGCGGTTACGAACTGTAAAGTTTTGAGCTATAAAATACTAACTTAACTTATTACGTTTTTCATTCCAAACCAAACTCATAGATTAAATAATTATTGTGTAGAAGTCAATTATGACTAACTAACTAATTAACTGAAGACTTTATTTTTTTTTGCTCTCATTTATTTATTACTTCTTTTTTTTAAATTTTTAACAATATAAGTATAAAATACAAAACATTATTAAAAATTTATAAAAAAGACTTTATTATTATTAATATTAGTAAGTTGTCATAATCAAAATTCAAAATTCATTTATCTCAATTATACTTAGTTTACAAGCACTTTTGAAAGGTCAGGTACATGTCAAAATTTAATTTAATCTAATGGTGGTAATAATAGTCGAAAACTTAAAATTAAAGTTACGAGGGTTACATCATCTAGGACATAAACCTCCTGTATCAACCTCCAAAAACCAGCCCCCTAGCCAAGTGGCATGTCGATTTGCTATCGACAGGTCACGTGATCAAGATCTCATTTTCATACATTTTTCTAGTTTTTGTATCGTTAGCAATCGTAGAATGAGAATCGACATGCCACTTGGCTAGAGGAGCTGTGTCTAGAGCTGCCAGCGACTTGTTAGCTGTTGGAATGAACTAGATATCTTGTATACCAGAAATCTGAACTTGAAATCATTACTTTCAAGACGATTATAATCTTGATAAATAGCATGCCAATAGAGATCCTTTAGTAATAAAAGAAATGCAGAGAAAGGCATTTAAGATTATCACAAATAGTGCATCGATTGTACGAAACATTTTGCAATCAAAATTGAATTCTAAAATGAATGTATTAAGGTTGAAATAACTTCTGTTTGGGATGGAAGAAATAAATTTTGCAGGGCTACTTTAGAGCGTCGATCGATCATGTGGAAGGGATGCAGTTAACAGATTATTTAAAACAAGACAAAACAGATAATGGTCCGTTTTGAATTGTAGCTAACGATTGGACTGTGAATAGAACTAACGATGGTGAATATTGCGTTTTGCAATACGTTATTATGAACGTAATATTGAGAAATATGATATTGATGGGAATACAGTATCTTGAATAAGTTCTCGCTGTTTTTTTGTTTTTCGCTCGAGAAATAATATGGAACTTAAGCTAACTTATCCTAATAACTATACAAATCATGCCCACGTGGAATGGTGGCAAGAATACTGGCTGCATTTCCGCGCTGGACAGCCAGACTGATCCTTTGCGCAAAAAATGAGCCAGCCCTTCTGTCACCAGTCGAGGCAACTAGCCGCAGTGAAATTATTCGCTGTTTCCTAAAAGAAACACCCTATTATGTATTTTAGCGAACACTTTCATACTTACAGAGTTTCCTTAACTACCCCCGTCTTCTTCCTCTATCAATCACTTCATGACTTTCTGGGTTTAATTATATCTTGAACCTTAAAATATTCGGGAAATTCTTTAGTGACACGTAAAAAATTTTATTACTAAGTCAATAAAGATTTGACTTGTAGCTGACGTAATATCCATATCGCGACTCCATTACCATAATAACCTGTCATTCAAGTATAGGATAGCGTGGTGGGTCTAAGCTCCATATCCCCTCGCATATTAGGAAAGAGGCCTGGCCATGTAGTCATCATTATCAACCCATAATCGGCTCACTGCTGAGCTCGAGTCTCTCTCTACTATTAGCCTAACCTCTCTCAAAATGAGAGAGGTTAGGCTAATAGTCCACCACGCTGGCCCAATGCGGATTGGCAGACTTCACACACGCAGAGAATTAAGAAAATTCATATCCACTGTCACGGCTCTGGCCATGTAGTAAACCGTTAAAATAGGCCTAAAAATGATAACTATCCTTATCGTAGAACTTTCTAAGGATTAACCCTGGACCAAACAAAGAAAATACTAACGGTCTGTCTAACAATAAGTAATTATAGAACTAGATTACTTCAGTCGTGGATATTCAATCAATCACACTGAATCAGCGACATGGAATCAACGAGCTAAATCTTTGTATCGGGTACATTCGTCTTAGCAATTAGATGTGTATTAATGGTCAATGCATTAACTGGTAAATTGCGAATTAATTGATTGATTGTGTGAGTAAATTATTAATCGATAATTAACGTTAAGATAAAAGACCTGTCGGCAGTTGATTATTAACCAGAGTAAGCGTTCAAAGTATACAATATAGCCGTGATATCCCAGTGGATATGACCTCTGTCTCCGATTCCGAAGGGTGCGGGTTCGAATCCGGTCCGGAGCATGCACCTCTAACTTTTCAGTTGTGTGCATTTTAAGAAATTAAATATCACGTGTCTCAAACGGTGAATGAAAACATCGTGACGAAACCTGCAAACAAGAGACTTTTCTTAATTCTCTGCGTATGTGAAGTCTGCCAATCCGCATTGGGCAAACGTGGTGGACCTAACCCCTCTCATTCTGAGAGGAAACTCGAGCTCAGCAGTGAACCGAATATGGGTTGATTATGATGATGATGATGATGATGATGAATGAGTTAGATTTTTTTTCTTTTACGATAAGAGTCTGCAATTGCCACACATACCTATTTCATTTGATAAAGGATGAATAACTGAGAATTTTCCCAATTTTTAGGTATGCAGGTTTCCTCATGATGTTTATCCTCCATCGTTTGAGTCGTGATTTTTTTTTTAATACTATACTATACTATACTATAGTGCTATTTCCTTGTACGTCACATTACCATAAACAATCGTAGTGTGAGGCCACAAAACTGGAGCCACAAGACAGAGATTTAAAAAACAAAAAAGCGTGGAATTTAAAAAGAGAACACTGTAGAACATCCAAAATAACAAGCGATGATGGCGGCCGAGGAACAATGGGCGCGGTGTATCGATGGCACTTGTCAAAAATAAAAACGCACCGGCGGACCGCCGCGCCGCGCTAGCGGGCGATAAGAGGAGGGGTATTTTTTTTTTTCGCCCGCTCCGTTCGCGTGGGAGCGTTTTGGATCGAAATCGGAATAGCGACGTTTTGGCACGACGTCATTTTGTGGTACCTGCGCGGAATAATATTTCTGTTTTAGAGAACCTTGTACAGATTTCATAAGAGGCCGTTGAGAATTTTATACAGTTGGGCTAATAGTCTGGCATATGAAGTTGAGGAAGTTCGTCAGCCCATCCTCCTTTCATATTACAGTAGCTAATAATGGTGTTTGGACTGTGGTTTTAGATGGTTTGAAGGGTCCAGTCCCTAGTTGTCCAAATGTAGACAGTATTTTTTTCCATATTTCCCTCATTAGCATAGCTATTTTATTAAATGTCTAGGAAAACTGTCAACTGGACAACTACAATGGAACCAATCCAATCCAATGGATCCAATCAAGTTACAGAATTCCCCCCCCAAGAACAATACATTCCCATTTTTTTGATAATTTGAAAATACACAACTGCGACAGACTGGACATGACAAAACCTCAGTAAAGGCAGCAATACTCAAAAGGCCGGTACGTAGATATTTCATTGGAACGCTGCAAACGAGTACTTTCGTAGAAGTACCTCCGAGTACGTATTCCACAATATTCCGTTATACTAACGAAGTCGAGAGCATCTGCCACTTCAAAAATAAAAGGTAACATTTTAACGTTCAAAATCTTTCAACTTGTTTAGCACGCGACGAAAAATATCACATGTATTCCGACATTTGCGCGCAGAAATATTATGATGTGAAAAATAGAACAAAGTTACATAACCGAAGAGCTAGTGGCTATTTCTGTTTATCAAAGTAATCATAAAATGTGTAATTTATTGATAGATTTCGTCCAAAAGAATAATTCCCAAATCTGCTTAATATGACGTTAACCCAGTTAGAAACAATTTTTTTTTTATTATTTTTTTACTCTTTAGTTCAGCGGGCGGGCATCGAACTCATTCGACCTCTCGGTGTTAAATCTGAAATAGAACCTACAGAGGCTTAAAAATTAAAAATAAAAATCTTTTTTTTATTTTGTTGTAAGAAATGGTGTAATCATCGTACATTTGAAATCAATCATCATAATAACCAACGGAAGTCCACTGCTAAACATAAGCCCCTTTTATTGACTTCTAGGCAACAAGGGTTTGTTTCGCTTGCATTTAGCGACTCCCCGTATCCTTTTAGATATCCGCCTAGGTTGGTCCACCTAGAGGGGGTTCAATTAACACTGCACATTCCGGTGTCGCCATTCTAGCACCTTTGGATTCCAACATTTATCGCCTCTTTGAACTTTATGCCCATTGCCACTTCAGCAGGCTAATTCACTGTATTTGACGTATGCTAATTGATAATACGAAATTGAGATTCTATGTAGCAAATGTCATCCGGTGCCTACTGGTGGATCATACAGTAGACAGATGACATTTCTCAATTGATTTGATGCATATTTTAATAGGTTGTTCATAAAGATCAAAATGGCAGGCAACAGGACAGCAAGACAAGCTATTCTTTGTTAATAGTACAAATAGTAGGCAAAGTTTTTCCACAAGCTCTTTAGCTATCTTCCTCGGAGCGACGTTGGCTGAATGTCATTCAACGGAGCATCCGAATTGCATCATTGGGGAGTGCGATTCGACGGAATACATTTTGACGTGTTCGATTTTCGCCACTCCCCCCCTTTTGTGATCTGCGTGAGTTATGCTTCTATTGGATACATCTAGATGTAATGCAATATTTTTAAATTCAATGACATGATTTGACAGCCTCTGTGGTGCAGTGGTATGTGCGGTGGATTTACAAGAAGAAGGTCCTGGGTTCGACCCCAGATTGTGGTTTTCTTTATTAGTCGCGGTTCGGCTGGTGGGGATAGTATGGTAGTAGCCAGGCCTATAGATTTGGTATGGTGGTAGGAATGGTATAATTTAGAAAATCGGATACAGTCACGATTAGTTTTTTTATGAACTTTATGAATACGAAATTTATGAAGGTTTTTTTCCAATGTAAGAACATAGCAAATGCTTTTAGCAAATATCAAAATGAGCAAGAATCCTAAAAGCTATGTTTAATGGTCGGAAATCAAACCCAAGTGGTGTATTCTTGCATGTGAGTACATATAACCACGGAGCTGTTGAGGCTAATCAATAATGAATCATTATAACCTGTTTATTTGGAGACCAGAACAATGAGGTCTGGAAGTCTGGGCGTAACGAAAAAGTTGATTTATAGAAACGTTGTGCCAGTTGTGTTTGAGAAACCACGTTTTTATAATGTCGTGACGATTTCTTCACGTTTCTTAAGCGCAATAATTAAGCCTGATGATAAATTATTATAAGGCGTACCTACATGTTTCAAAGATAACCAAGATGGAACCAATATAGACTTCGGAAATTCTGGGATTGGAAATGGGATTTTATACACTAGATATTGGATAAACGTACATGGGATTTTATACACAGAGACGCAAACGTGTTTTGCGTCCTAGAGTCAAACATCAGATTCATAAACATGTACCCGTTGTTTTGCGGTAAAGCAGTCTGGTCATAAATCCATAGTAGAGGTACATAAACTTACTTGAAAACTAATTATCTTATAGTAGACGGCATTTGAATAAAACATTTTTAGACATCTACAGGCTAAAAAAGTCATTTCTAACTATTACCTATTACCCAGAAAAGACGGAGCAGAAATAAATTATTGTTTTAATACAACGCATTGAAAAAGCTCCCACGAAAGATCTACATGTCAAAACAAACGGTTGTCTGTAAAGTCGGTTTACTGTCAATAGTTGAACGTGACAACGTCATAAGAAAACACTGATTTTTCAATAATCTTCATAGACCAGAATATACTTTATTTCTTGTATAAAAGATGGCAACCCGAGGGGACGACGCATTACGTCATCTTTTCTCGTATGTGCCGCCGGGTCCATCGAATTATAAGACGTTATCACGTCAAAAAATACATAATTTTATTGTCGTACCGATCGAGTGTAAACGCGTGCAATACCGTGATTTGTTTACCACGGTAATGACGATATGGGGGCTTTATGCGCATTTTGTAGGCGCAAATGTTCCTCGCACGGTATTTATGGGCGTCGTATCCTTTTGTTTTCAGAAATCTCGAGTTATGTGCCGCATACGCGATCTAAATTGGATAAACAATAATCGTAGGCTGCTGCGGTCGGTATATCTTAGGTATGCGATGTCGGGACAGATATCGTATAAGGAACGTTGTTTAAACCGATATTATGTTCAATGGCCTTTTATTTTTATCGGTTATATCGTTATATTGTGCAGTATTAATATTTAAGCATTTGGATTTTATTTTTAATAGGTTGCCGTACCTGGCGATCAATAGACCAGCGCCTCTAGCCAAGTGGCACGTCGATTCTCTTTCTACGATCGCTAAAGCTTCGAAAACTGGAAATATGTATGGGAATGAAAGATCTTGATCACGTGACCTGTCGATAGTAAATGTCATTCCCATACATTTTTCTAGTTTTCGAAGCGTTAGCGATCGTAGAAAGTGAATCGACGTGCCACTTGGCTATGGGGGTAGGCGTCGAATCCACGGCCTTTGCCATGTCATATATCAATTCTTTATCTATAAACGCTAACGCTTTGAAAACTAAAAATATGTACGGACAACGTATATATTTTCCATACATTTTTTAGTTTGCGAAGCCTTAGCGTTTCTAGTTATAGAATCGATGTGTTACACATAGATCCCCAGGACTATATGACAACAGCACAGATAGGTCGGTCAGTTGGTAAGACTAAAGCTAATGTTACACATGCTCATTTCAAGGACGAAAGCATGCTACTATTGAGCAGATGCTACTTATTAGCATGTGCAGGTCTAACACGAAACTATAGTCAGAGAGCGATAGATACAAATTAGCATGTGTAATTTGAAATGTTTGCTTTGAGCATGCTTATTCAGGAGCACACTTAAAAATAGCATGCTTATTGCTAGCAAATGTAAACTGATGATAAGCATGCTCGTATGGAGCATACTTAATAGCACGTTCTTAGCATGCTATTTTAGAGCAATGTAACAGTAGCTTTAGTTTAACGGTTACATACTCGTAATAGCAGATAGGATTTTGACAAAAATAAGTCTGATTGTTCATATTTATAATGAAAATAAACAATGTTCGAAAATTTTCTACGAGTACCTAGCTTAAACTACATTCCGTAGAATAGAAAATACATGAATCTATATAGATGAAAACGGCATCCATGTTAGGTTTTCTCCATCTTTGGGAGTCTGCGAATATCATCTCTTATCGCGAGCCGATATCGTAGTCAAGTTCAAACCTGTCAAAAACTTATCACAAATTTTACACACAAACAAAAAATTAATATTTATAAAACGTGGACAGTTACATTTACATTATATTGAATGTCGTATAGTAATGTTATGAGGTTTTATAAACCTTGTAAAGTTATTCAGTAAGGGAGACAGTTCACGATCAAACTTTTCGTCAAATCAATTTTGTCAAACATATTTGATCGTTTATAGCATTCTTCAAATAAGTTGGATAGTTCGTTTGCATATCAACGACTTAATAAAGCAACGTTTGACTAAACTGAAAAGGTAAAGTTTGACAAGCGAGTTTGTCAAACAATACCTTTGCCATTTTTTTAATTGATCATTTGAAGCGTTAGTTAAACATTGCTTAGTTATAAAATTGAAAACCAAGTTTGTCAAACATTGTTTGAAGCGTTTGTCAAACATTGTTTGACAACAATGAAAAAGTCAAGTTTGTCAAACATGTTTGATCGTAAGCGGGTTCCGTTTCCAGTAGTCGCGAATTGTTAACCGGGTGTTGAATACAAAGGTTGCATTATAAATTTAAAGTGATGCCCCTCGTTAAAATATCAAGTTTCGGAGCTTTGTTGTCTTTATACGGACCGATACGATTTTTTATCTCGTATCCGACTCAAATCGTATCCGTGTCGTATGGCAATATAATAATTCAAATTTTGATCTGCAAGCTAAAGCTATGACGTAGCGATGTCGAAGAGGCTTGAAACCTTGACTACTAGATGTAGTCAAGGTTTCAAGCCCCCAGAAAGTCTCCAAATCATGATTATCTATACTTATAATAAATCTGTAGAGAGGTAAATTCTGTACATGAAATATATTTCCAAAATAACTATCAGGGAGTGATTAGTGGTTGATACTGATGCCAAAAATGTAATCAGTGAAATTTTTGTCTGTCTGTCTGTCGTCTGTCTGTCTGTATGTTCTTTATAAAAAACAAAAACTACTCGACGGATTTTAACTTGGTAGAATTATTCTTCATACTCCTAGGCAGGTTATAGTATACTTTTCATCACGTTATGATCAATAGGAGCAGAGCAGTGAAGGGAAATGTTGGGTAAACGGGAGAAGTTACTCGATTTTTTGAGCTTTTGTGGCGTGGTATGTTCGTTATAGAAACAAAAACTACTCAACGGATTAAAAAAAGTCCGCTAGTTATAAATATGCGAATGATCACTCATCTTGAAATCTCCCAGCTTGACATACGAAGATGAAGTTTGGCAAGGACGTAGTTTACAATCAGTAGACGTCCACTAAGAGGGAATTTTGTAAGAGGGCCGGCTCAAAGTCACTCAGCGGGCGATGGAGCGAGCTTGGAGTTTGACCCTGCGTGATCAAATCAGAAATGAGGAGATCCGCAGACGAACCAAAGTTACCGACCGTTTATCACTATTTTATCATTAATGTCGTGACATAAATAAATATCGTACGATGTCCTGTAGTTTTCTCTGTCGTATATTATAAAGGCACTTTTATTTACACGATGAAATGACAAGCATGTACCGGCTTTGTTTGTAAAATACGTTTTTGTTTTCTTTCTATTATAAATCTCGGATTATATCCCGCCTGATGCTATAAATCAACGATCTTAACTGATTAAATTATAATGCACCCTTCATACCTTGCAGTTGCTTTCTACCTACGATTAAAGAGGTACCTACTCGGTTCGAGTCAATAAATTGAAGTCGTTGAAGTAGTAGTAGGGCTTTTTGTAATAGACCTTAAAATCTTTAACGGCCTCCGTGCGCGGTGGCTGTACAAGACGGAGGTCCTGGGTTCGATCTCCGGCTGGGCCGATTGAGTTTTTTTTAATTGGTCCAGGTCTGGCTGGTGGGACGCTTAGGCCGTGGCTAGTTACCACCCTACCGACAAAGACGTAAGCGATTTAGCGTTTAGCGATGTCATGTAGAAACCGAAAGGTGTGTGGATTTTCATCCCCCTCCTAACAAGTTAGCCCGCTTCCATCTTAGATTGCATCATCACTTACCATCAGCTGATTGTAGAGAGATTGTAGTCAAGGGCTAACTTGTAAAGAATAAAAAAAAATGCTAATGAAAAAATACATTTTATTTAATTAATTAAATTTTTTTTATTTTGGGTTTTAAGCCCTATATTTTATGTTCATTTAGGATAAAAATTCGGACACTCGGAATAAAGGCCCAGCCTTCATACAAAATTGGGACATATCCTTCGATCTCCATTGCAAATAGGGTAGTTTACCCCTATTTGCAAGGGGGATCGAAGCCATGACCTCTCCATGATAAAAAATGGCCCCAATGAACTATCGCGCCATTCCTTGGATCAACTCGACAATAATGTATTCATTGATATTGATACTCTTATCTTTACAACGCATTGAAGTTCACGCTTTAGTCTATAAAAGTTTAATATAATTCAATACAGCACGTAGTGATATTGTTTTCATACAAGTGTATTGTTATTGCGTTTTGATTAAGCATTTGTAAAGGTCAGGGACCTACGCTCGCGTTTTGTTTTAACGGATACCCGGCTATGATATCTGAGTTTTGGTACCGATAGCAAAACAAAGTTATCACAAATTCAAATTGAAAATTAATTTCTTTCAAGTAAGTTTTGTTTGGACAAGCACTTTTGAAATACCAGGTCATACTATATAATAACCTGATAATTCAAAAGTAAAGTCAAAAACAAAATTAAAGTCAAACATATACGTTTTAAGCCTCAATAGCTCCCGAATATTGGACCTGATTGAAATAAAGTCAAAGTCAAAATTCATTTAACTTTCGAAATCTCAAATAATAATATTATTAGATAATGGTGATAATAATTGATCGAAAACTGAAAGGGTTCTAAATAACTAATTATAGCCTCAATTTAAGTCCCTACAGGCTCGAAATCAAATCTAAAAGGTCTAGATTTGATTCCCGGCCGTTATATTGTTGACCAAATAGGCTCATAAAATAGGCTTTTCGCCTATTTGGAGGGAGATCACGCTCAAAAGCATCTTATGATAAATTATTTCGTCTTCATTCACGACCAAGGTCTAAGTTAAAATTTAGATCTTAGGTTAAAATACCATCTATATTTATTATAAACCATCCAGCAGTTTTTGACATAAATAATAACAACCAAACAAACAAAACAATGAATCTTTAATGTTAGTGTAGATCGTCTCTAAAAGATTTCTCTCAGTCCGTACTACGCCGGTGGGTACATTGGGACGGTATAATGCAAACCGGTCCAGGCCCACCAATGCGTTTTCAATGCCGCCGCGAACGGCAATAACATATGCTCGCCGTATAAAAAGGCGAATTTACTGTCGCCCACACGATAATGCGGACCAATTGTAGTGACCAGAGGAAAATGAACCATAAATTTAGAGAATAAGGTTGAAAATAACTTGATGGTAATATGGAAGGTTTTATGCAAGAGTGCGTAAGGCTGTTCGGAAGACGGACGCTTATCGTTAGTTTTTGAGTTAAGATCCAGTTTCGCCTTTATAAATATTTAAGTAAAAGCTATAAAATTAAATTCACTTTTGCCGATTGGCCCTTAAAGTAATCGAATAATACTCTAATTAAAATAAAAGGCCGATGTTATCATTATTGTATAATATGTGTCGTATTTTTGTCATGAGAATCATTTGGGATCTTTATTTTTGTATTCTATTGTAAGAATAAAGAGTACTTACAACGGACAGACAACCGCGACTTCGTCTGCGTAGAATTGCATTTATATCGGATGTATTTATTTTTATTTAGGATGTTTATCGTTGACTCGGATATCTATACTAATATTATAAAGCTGAAGAGTTTGTTTGTTTGATTGAACGCGCTAATCTCAGGAACTACGTGTCCGATTAAAAAAAAAATTCAGTGTTAGATATTATAGGGATATTATATAGTCTATAGCCTTCCTCGATAAATGGGCTTATCGAGGAAGGCTATAGACTATATAATATCCCCGTATTCCTACGGGAACGGAAACTACGCGGGTGAAACCGATAAAACTCTGACATGTTTTCAATGATACTAACACGCAACGAGTGAGAGAAATGTCCTCAAATAGTTTGTGATAAACCTTGTAGCTTTGTCAGTCGTTTTCTCTAATTTGGCTGACGCTCTTCCGCACATTTTAATAGACAAAATATCGTCTATTGTCATCGAAGTTGTGACAGTCCCATCTCTTTCGTACCAACGCAATGAAAGAGATAGCGGTATTTCCGGTTGCGCTGCCATTAATTGAATTTTGTCTATTTCTCTTTACAAGATTATCTCGTTGATCGCACAGCTCAGGTATTACATTATATTCATTAACATCCCATATTCGGCTTACTGTTGAGTACGAGTCTCCTCTCAGAATGAGAGGGGTTAGGCTATTTAAGTAGGTATATAATAAATAATCAAAAATACTACCAACTTCCGAAACACAAATGTATGCATAAACTTATAAGCAAAAGAAAATATTATAATATTTCTATCTACTGATCACTTCGAAGGCGGTGCCAATGGTCCGATTAATGGATAGACAATCAATCTTCCACTGTCTTCCTGGCTTTAGGGTTGGAATATACCCTTTACAATAAAAAAACCGTGTGGTCCACAAACCACATATGAACTGTGGACTGTTATTCTGTGAAAGAAAAACAAAATCATCAAAATCGGAGCTGTTTCTGAGGAGGTCGAGGAAAAATGCTGTATTGATTCGACTAATAGATAACTTTGTTTTTAATTTTTAAAAGTCCTACATTGAAGTTTGCATTTTCAGACGTGAGCATCCGCTACTAATTTATAAATTAAAGTAGGTTTCAATCTTTACTTAGTTAACTACTTCTTTTAGTTACCTAGAAGAACTTTTTATCCTTAAATTTTCACAAGTAAAGCATTTAAGTCGTTAACTTCAAAAAGTTAAGCGAAATTTAACTTCAAAACTTTTCCGTGGTTCCCGTATCGATGCGATTCCACTTTTTACACAACTGCCGAAGTTTCACCCTTTGCCCAGTAAGCCTTATTTATTATTGAATCCGATTTCCCAGTAGTTTTTTCTTACTCTTTCGAGTAAGTTATCACCTGGCGTAACTCGGGCAGTGTGTACAAAAAATTTTATGTACGGTTTAAGCCTTTTCTGAAGTAAATTGATACGCCTTTTTGCCTCATTATTTTGAAATGCACTTTTCATGCTAATGAAACGCTTATAAAGAGCTGTGGGGAATACGGAATCGTTTGGTTTTGTCGTACTGAAGTCAGGACTCTGGTAAATTGGTGTAAAAAATATTGTGTCATTGAGAACGGACGTAGGAATTTTTATTATATGCATTTCTTTAACTTGTTTTCTTAGTATTTGTGTGAAATCTTGGAAGTTATATAAGAACTACTTGTTTGGTTCAGTGGTTAGCCTATATATATACAGGTTGCTCGGGAGATCCCATAACTCTAGGGTTATATTCTTTTAGGAAAATTAATTAACAATGTTTATGGAATATTTGAGAGCCGTGATAGCCCAGTGGAGTGGAGGCCTCTGCCTCTGATTCCGGAGGGTGAGTTCGAATCCGGTCCGGGGCGTGCACCTCCAACTTTTGTGTGCATTTTAAGAAATTATATATCACGTGTCTCTAACGGTGAAGGAAAACGTGAGGAAACCGGAGAATTTTCTTAATTCTCTGCGTGTGTGAAGTCTGCCAATCCGCATTGGGCCAGCGTGGTGGGTTATTGGCCTAGCCCCTCTCAAGCCTCAAGTCTGCAAGTTTTGTTCAGGATAACTGTTTCGATTTTTTTAATGAGAAGTATATTTACATCTTAATCGTATCAGTCTTTTACTTAGGGAAGATTTTACACACAGGATACAATAGCTCTCATAACATAGACTTACATTGAAACACTTTATTCATGAAGTGGTGACATGATTTATTTGATATACGCCACAAATTCGAATCCTGCACTTGAGTAATTCCTTCGTACACATGTGGCTACAATACAGTTTTGCGGTGACATCCAATGCGATCAAAATTCATGCAACTATCACTCTTAAAACCATACCCCTAAAGGTGTAAATACTTTGTGTTCGTTCGATATGTGTGGTTTATTGTATAACAGAATCTTGGTCAATTCGCAGCTGTACCGATTTGTAGATTTACTAGGGGTGTGTGGTAGAGGACTACGTCAAATCTAGTTTACTGTGAATTCAGCAGATTCGTGGAATACATGAGTTCAACATTCAGAACAGTTTTAGCGACCTCTTTGACACATTTATGAATGCGAATATTATAGTAGGATGTTGAATATTTTATAAAATGAAAAAATATAACCTAAAAGCCAATTTTAACAGAATAGATACAGAAAAATATTTAAAATCAAGTGTCCTTGTTTAACATTATTAACAGGGAGCATATTTGTTTTCGGGAGCACCAAATTCTGGAAAATCACTTGCAATAAAATCGCAAAAAAATAAAAAAACTACCAAAGTCGAAAACTTACGATAGTTAAAAACTAAAAATAGTGATGTGGCTATGTGGCTATTCACATTATGAGAAGAAAAACTTGACACAAGTGATGAAAAACAGAGTAGCTTATTAGAGATGAAAAAAGAAAAACGGCAAAGCAGAAGATGGAAAGACTCCATAAAAAATATAAGGAACGATTTAGAAAAAGAACAAAATAGAAACCCTCGTTTATTTATTGAAACCAAAATAAAAATAAACATTTCCCTCTAGAGCGTAAAAATTGTATTTTGTTCACTCTACGCTGCAACAACATACTTTTTAAGCTAAAGAACTAAAAAGTAAATTTTACATAACATGAAAATCTTTATGAATAATAAAAAGCCATACGCGCTGAGCGTCCTACTTGTAATATCAATACACTATGAGATATTATGAAAAACTTGTGAATTCACATTTCAGTTTTGCACATTTAGGTCATCGTGTACCCTTAGTAAATGGATCAACATTTTTAATCCAGTAAATCGTGCAATATAATAAAGTCTCATCCTATGTTTAGATTTTAAATGCAATGCAAAATATTGAATTGCATTTTAACGTAAATTTTCAAACTGCTCTGCATTGAATTTTTCCTGTTTCAGTTAAACATCGCCGATTTTTATCGATTTTTTGTTTCTCTTAATTTTAATGCTGATATTATTTACTTCTTTTATTACTTTTTTAAAATTGGAGGTTTGACTTCTAATTACCGTTATCAACCCATATTCGGCTCGCTGAGCTCAGGTCTCGTCTCAGGATGAGAGGGGTTAGGGTAATAGTCCACCACGCTGGCCCAAGCGGATTGGCAGACTTCACACACGCAGAGAATTAAGAAAATTCTCTGGTATGCAGGTTTCCTCACAATGTTTTCTTTCACCGTTTGAGTCACGTGCTTAAAATGCATACAACTGAAAAGTTGGAGGTGCATGCCCCGGACCGTATATACCAAAATATATTATGACGTCACATAATGTCGGATTTGTTATTTATTTTCTTAACTTTGTGTTATTTTGTAAATAATTTTCATTTTATAATCATAGCATTATCATTACGGATTTAGGGGTATGATATAAAATAGATGTTAGATTCTCAGATCCACACGATATGCGTACAAAATTTTATAAAAATCAGTCTTGCCGTTTTGAATGAGTTTGAGAATAATTCGAGTTTTAATATTTTAAATTTAAAAAATGTAAAAAAAAAAAATCCTGGCTGAGTTTGTGGTGAGCTCTTCTCGGACCAAGGCGCATTTGTAACCCTCTTATATTTCATTTTAAGTTTTCAACCAATTATTATCACCATTATCTAATAATATTATTAGCTAACTTCGAAAGTGCGTGTAAACTAAGCCTGTGAAATAAATAAACTTTGACTTTGACTTTTAAAAATACATCTTACAGCAGCAAATATTTTCACACAATAAAAGTGTCTAGATGCCACAGGCTCGCTAGCTCGATTAATTACATTCAAAAAACTTGTAAACTAAGCCTAATTTTTTTTTAATTTACATATTTTATTCGTCATTCTATTGTACAGAATATAAGATTATTAAAGTAGAATTATCAAGATATTTTTAGATAAAAATTGCAAAGAAAAAATTAAATAAATGAACTTTGATTTTGATTTAAAAAAGTACATCTTATACCAGTAAATATTTTCACACAATAAAAGTGTCTAGATGCCGTGCTACAGGCTCGCTAGCTCGATTATCTGCATTCGAAAAAACTTGTGAACTAAGCCTAAATTAAATAAATAAACTTTGACTTTAAAAAAGTACATCTTATACCAGTAAATATTTTCACACAATAAAAGTGTCTAGATGCCGTGCTACAGGCTCGCTAGCTCGATTATCTGCATTCGAAAAAACTTGTGAACTAAGCCTAAATTAAATAAATAAACTTTGTCTTTAAAAAAGTACATCTTATACCAGTAAATATTTTCACACAATAAAAGTGTCTAGATGCCGTGCTACAGGCTCGCTAGCTCGATTATCTGCATTCGAAAAAACTTGTGAACTAAGCCTAAATTAAATAAATAAACTTTGACTTTAAAAAAGTACGTCTTATACCAGTAAATATTTTCACACAATAAAAGTGTCTGCCGCGCCACAGGCTCGCTAGCTCGATTAATTACATTCAAAAAACTTGTAAACTAAGCCTAATTTTTTTTTTAATTTACATATTTTATTCGTCATTCTATAATTGTACGGAATATAAGATTATCATTAAAGTATAATTATCAAGATATTTTTAGATAAAAATTGCAAAGAAAAAAAAAATCTAAATTAAATAAATGAACTTTGACTTTGATTTAAAAAAAAATACATCTTAAACCAGTAAATATTTTCACACAATTTAAGTGTCTAGATGCCGCGCTCGCTAGCTCGATTATCTGCATTCGAAAAAACTTGTGAACTAAGCCTAAATTAAATAAATGAACTTTGACTTTAGAAAAATACATCTTATACCAGTAAATATTTTCACACAATAAAAGTGTCTGCCGCGCCACAGGCTCGCTAGCTCGATTATCTGCATTCGAAAAAACTTGTAAACTAAGCCTATTTTTTTTTAATTTATATATTTTATTCATCATTCTATTGTACATAATATAATATTATTATTAATGTAGAATTATCAAGATATTTTTAGATAAAAATTGCAAAGAAAAAAAAAGCCTAAATACCAGTAAATATTTTCTTATACCAGTAAATATTTTCACACAATAAAAGTGTCTGCCGCGCCACAGGCTCGCTAGCTCGATTATCTACATTCTGTTCGGACGAGCGATGCAGCGATAACGGTAATCGAAATAGAGCTAAATTTATACGATGGCGGTCGCGGCTTCCGAGCGGTGGCGATTTATTAGCTCGCTTGAAGGACATTGCAATTTTGTACCCCTTCCAGTTTTAGTACAGCGATTATTATTATAACAGACTGACGCCCTGCGGTTTCACTCGCGCAGTTCCTGTTCTTGTGAGAAAACGGCATGTGACACTACAAATAATATGGCTTTCTATTTGTAAAAAAAAAAAACAGTTCACTTGATAAAGAGATTACCCCCTACAATCTTTCAATACTTTCACTAGCAGATAGAGGAGTTTATTAAGCAACATATAGCCTATTCTTTATATCCCGGAATAATCCATGGCTCCCGGAGGATTTGAGAAAAACTTTTTTTTTTGTTTAGTTATATCCGTCTGTGATCAGTCAGTCGACTATAAACAGATTTTTCGATAGAAGAGGATTATTTTTAGGTTGGAGGTCGCTACATTAAGCGTCTCTTCGTGTTATGGTCATACATTACTTGGTCCACCACACAACTCTTCCACGGTGGATCGCTTTAGCCTTTTCATCTTACCAGGCGTTATTAGCAATTTGGCAAGACTGTTTATGTGCTGTAGCAGTCTGCTTTTGTGTTTTATTGTGTTTTTTGTTATTTCTTTCTTGACAGTCGGCATTTCGAGATATTCATACATGTCTGTTGTTTTAGTGAACCAGGGAGCGTTTAGTATTGTGCGGAATACTAGGTTCTGGTACTTACGTACAACGTAAGTTG
This sequence comes from Bicyclus anynana, assembly GCF_947172395.1. Lineage (NCBI taxonomy): Eukaryota > Metazoa > Arthropoda > Insecta > Lepidoptera > Nymphalidae > Bicyclus > Bicyclus anynana. Next base: position 12,167,622 of record NC_069103.1, on the reverse strand, counting down.
TACCAACCCCTAGTGCCCAAGTGCGGAAAAGGCCCAGAAAAGAAGAAGAAGACTAGGTTCTGGTTATGAAAACCTGAATATTATAATATAACTGCTTGGCGTACTAAGATGAAGGGAAGTTTACAGTTAGAGGTCCGCTAAAAACGGATTTTGCGATAGGGCCGTATTAACGAGGTCTGTGAACGGACGAAGTTGCATACCTTCATCTTTGTACATCAAGTGGTTTTCGAGATTTCTTTTCTAAGCAGGCAAGACGGCCGCGTGGCGCAGTGGGTAGTGACCCTGCTTTCTGCATCCACGGCCGTGGGTTCGATTCCCACAACTAGAAAATATTTGTGTGATGAGCATGGGTGTTTTCCAGTGTCTGTGTGTATTTTTACATTTATATATGTAATATATAAATGTATATTAATATTATAATATCAACTATCTTAGCACCCATAACACAAGCTACTCTGTATGCTTACTTTGGGGCTAGATAGTGATGTGTATTGTGTAAGTATATTTATGATGGTTATTAAGCATTTAGACTACATTAGGATCAATATAATGTTAATGTTTTTATAGTCAATAAAAACGTCGTTAATTTTTTATCAATACTTATCCATATCGTCCATTATTTATGTTCTTTTAATATTATTTTCACGTTAGCCATTTAAGACAACAAGTCCATTTAGTTTGTATTGCTTAACTAGTCACCAGTAAACATAGATAGCCATCTGACCGCTGTAATCCGATAAAAGCACCGGATCAGACTAATCCACTGTCTGCTAGCGAACCGGGAGCCAGATATAACAAGAACTATCTAGTTTTCAATGTCAGTTGTGTTAGTTACAACTTACTACCCCTGGGCCTTTAGCCATGTGGCACGTCGACTCTATTTCAACAAACGCTAACGCTTGGAAAATTAAAAAATGTATGGGAATAACATCCCCTATCGACAGGTTACGTGATCAAGTTGTCGATCGCAACTGTCATTACTATACATTTTGTTAGTTTTCGAAGCGTTAGCGTTTATAGAAAGAGAATCGACGTGCCACTTGGCTAAGGCCCTGCATTCTGTAAAGTTACAGCGATGGGACATCGCCCATTTCCATGACAACTTCGTGACATTTTATTTTTGACATCCCATACAAGTTTTTTTTTTTTTATTCTTTACAAGTTAGCCCTTGACTACAATCACACCTGATGGTAAGTGATGATGCAGTCTAAGATGGAAGCGGGCTAACTTGTTAGGAGGAGGATGAAAATCCACACCCCTTTCGGTTTCTACACGACATCGTACCGGAACGCTAAATCGCTTGGCGGTACGTCTTTGTCGGTAGGGTGGTAACTAGCCACGGCCGAAGCCTCCCATCAGCCAGACCTGGACCAATTAAGAAAACCTCAATCGGCCCAGCCGGGGATCGAACCCAGGGCCTCCGTCTTGTAAATCCACCGCGCATACCACTGCGCCACGGAGGCCGTCAAGTTCAAGTTCTTATAAAACTTTATGGACGAATAATAACATTGACTAGTATAAAATAGCGAAATCACATCTCTAAACTGGAAAACGGTGGAGGGACATAACAAATTATAGGCAAGGTATATTTTGAAAAGGCCTTCTGAATCGAATAAAAAAAATATTTTTTTAAACGCTAGATATTGCAGGATTTACTGGGTGCCAATATCCAAAAGCATAATTTCGAACGAAGCTGCAAGGGTTTGTATGTATTTGTAAGATTATAACATAACATCTGTTTAACACAATCTAACAACTTCCTAGCTTGTTAACCTCTATCCAGATTATTAGTGATTACTTCATAATCTCCTACGATCATAGCTGTACGTATATCGTGTGATATCTAATGGGATAGTACTCAGCGTACGCCCCGATGGTTAATGCATTTGTGCTCACAGCTGAAAGCTTGCTTCCGTAAGATCTAGTGCAGACATAACTGTACAGTTAGTTAGACAACGGGGAAGTTTGACGACCTTCCTGATACTGCAATTTACTGGTATTTAAATTGTCTTTAACTTCTTCCTTGGAGTCAATTTGGGATACCTTTCAGGATAATTTTGAAATGATGGCTAACCGCGACAAAGCGGATATGCTAAAGCATATCCGCTTTGTCGCGGTCGCGGACCATGAAAAAGAGACCAGCAAACTTCTTTAGCTCTTTCTCTTACCGTCCGTTTGACTCGCTCGATTACGCTTTTCGTAACGCTTTCATTTTTTTAGAATTGACATTGATGCCATCCTAAGACCAAAAGGCATCAGGCAACTCTTACTCCTCGTATCGTGCGTGCTATCGCAAAGACCTATCGTTTAGTGACAGTATTACATGACTCATGAGTTTCCGAGCATCATCTGTATAAGATAAGATAATCAAAAAAAAAAAACGAATAACATCACCAAAGTATTTGTAATCATCAGACGAGATAAATTAGAAAACCTCATTACCCAAATTGGTTCAGACCAAAATCACTTCTGAAATTCTTATTGCTCCCGGAAGCTTTTACATAGTTTTATTGATGCATTAGCAAGGTTTAATCACACTGATGGAACCGAAGACCGCCCGGCCATTTGCTAAGTAAAATACCTGAATGATTAGCAAACGATACTGGAGTGTGCATAGCTTTGAGCTCGTTGCAATGTGAGCAGGAATGCGTTGATTCACTGCCGGTGGAGCGGACAGGCTAAGTAGAATCCTATTGGATACTTCGAATGCTTGATCGGGGGGCTATTAGTTTGTATTTATTACAAACTAACTGGCCTGGACTTGCCGTCAATAGTAAAGTGGTGACATAAATTTTTGTTCTACTACCGGAGGTTTTTGATCATTGTGCAAATGCTAAGTCAGAAAGAAGTAAAATTAGATGTGGAAGGAAAGATAAGAGGATCTCTAAAAAATTGTTGATATTCGACTAGTCTAGCGTGTCTAGTCTATGCTATCTTTCTCTAGTGTTCTGAAACCTGGTCTATGTAAGTGTATTTTGGCGTCATTCATGACCGGTGGAGCAAACAGGCTAAGTAAAATCTTATTGGATATATATTTCTAAAGCTTGATTGGGGAGTTATTCGTTTGTAAATATTGCAAATTAATTAACCTAAATTTGGTGCCACGAAAGGCAATCTTTCATTTGTTGCTAGTTGTAAAGCAGTGCCATTTATTTTGGTTTTACCATCTCTACGTCGTACGAAGGTTTTTCCATAGTTTTTTTTCTTTTTTATTCATACAAGTTTGCCCTTGACTACAATCTCACCTGTTGGTAAGCGATGATGCAATCTAAGATGAAAGCGGACTAACTTGTTAGAAGGAGGATGTAAATCCACACCCCTTTCGGCTTCTACACGACATCGTACCGGAACGCTAAATCGCTTCGCGATAGGGTGGTAACTAGCCATAGCCGAAGCTTCCCACGAGCCAGACCTGGACCTATTAAGAAAACCTCAATCGATCCAGCCGGACACCGAACCCAGGACCTCCGTCTTGTAAATCCACCGCGCATATCACTGCGCCACGGAGGCTGTCCATAAAGGTATTTCATATTTTATAAATCACTGATAAAATTTAAAAACTATTTAACTTTGACTACTAACAGATAAAAACTATTTATCTGTAAGTAGTCAAAGTGTTATAGAAATTATAAAGTCTTGGCCACAAGTTATTGAGATAAGATGTTAGCACTGTGTGCACACACCATGACGACATTTTTAAACTCACTCAATGACCAAATTAACAATGCAATCCCATTATTTATCGTTTAAAACGTTTTATTTTCGTTAACAAGACGAAAATCCCACGCAGTTGTCGCTACCTAAAATTATTTGGTTCGAACACAAATGCGGGTATTTAAAAAAAGATGTCTTATTTGCTCACTTTCATTTACTTGTTGATAATTACTTAGTGACGGACACATTGTAAATTGTACTTTATTGTATAGATTAAAAGATTTATTATTCGATGGATTCAAAATCGGCGATAAACTCCCACTTTGTGACAAAACAAACAAGTACTTAATCAGGACAACAAGACGGCTTAATTAAAACTCTGAAACGAATACACGCGAATAAATTAAACTATAGCGATTTTAAGTCGTTCAAACATTTGTAAAACGTTGGTATAATGCGTTGACTTAATAAAGTTTATTTTAAAAGGAATCTATATTTATCTATGAGTAATAAGAGTAGAAATAAGAAATGTAATTAAACTATTCTTAGTCTTTATTCACATGTGCCATTTAGGTAAAAAAAAGTTTGAGTCAAAAACCGAACCCTTTTTTTATTTTTAGTTAATTGTTTATAAATTTTGCAATTTTTGCGAGCGGGCTTCCAATTTTCTCAAAAACTATCTACATTCAATTCCGAATCGAAACTTTTTTTGACCTAAATGGCACATGTTAACCATTGTATCTGTTATGATTGCAATTTTTATTCATAATTTGTAAAATATATAATTTTCTCTCAACTTTTAATTTCAAAATTTTTTTTTTCTTTTGTTTTTGTCAAAATGTGTAAATTTAAATTTATATATTTTATTTTTTTTTTATTTGTCAATTTTAAATTCTATTATTCGTGCGAACTATACTTTTTGCATGCTGTGGCTACTTATAAGTAAAATAATATGTGTTAAGCTTCCCTTATTTGTAAAATATTCTGTCTGTGTTCCTATGATTTTGTTGGTGGTCCAAGTAAATAAATGAAAAAACAATAATAAAAAAATGTTTGCCCTTTGAATAAAATACAAAAAATTTAATTGGAGCAACCTTACATAAAAGGGCTCAATTTATTTACTGATCTACAAAATACCTGACGTTTCATACTTTTCTTCTGGCTAGTGCTAATCTAAGTCTACTTGAATATGAATTTCGAAAACAAGTATCTGTAAAGTAGCAGCAAAAAACAAAATAATAACACAGCCTGTAAACCTTATTTAAAAGGTACATTTAAATTTTTATCGACGGTCCGAAATTTAATTACCCCGCCCACGCGATCCAGCGGTTCTTATGCAAAATTAAGAGCGAATGGCGACTCATTAACGACGCTTAGGTCGCTTAACATCTTCATTTGAATTCGTTACGATAAAAAGTTGAAGGTTTTTGAACGCAACGAGGTCCTTTGAGCCTGTTTTATGTAAGGTTGCTTCTTTTCGAATAAATAACGTGGTGTTTTATTTGAAGAATTGCAAACAATATTTACTTTTTTAAAATACTAAATTAGAAAACAGGTTAATTCACTTTAATTTTAAATTTGTGAATCTGATTAACGTCGTTTTGCATTAACAACCTCATTAAAAATCGAAACTTGTCTAGTTCTAACAAAAATGATGTGTTTTTGCTATACTCGTAATATCTATACTAATTGAGACAGGTGAACATAAAGGCGAAACATATACCCTATCAGGTCTAACAATTCTCACGGCAGAATGAACGATGTCCCTGACTTGTGAACGATGGATGTAGGGTTAAGGACGTCCTTTAAAGTCATTCTCTCCATCCAGAGCCCAGAGCAGAGCAGCCCTTGACACCTGTTGTAATATATATATTACATATCTATAGTCATGTTATAAAGCCGAACACATTATTTCTGACTAAATTCTCCCAACAATATTAATATTATAGAGGTACATTTTGTAATATTGTAGGGGATCTCTGGATCTACTGAACCGATTTTGAAAATTCTTTTAACACTATACAGCCACATTATTTGTGAGTGGTCATATTTTATGTTCGTATTTTTACGAAAACGGAAACTACGCGGGTAAAACCGCGGTGCATCGGCTATTCAGCCTATAAAATAATAGTACTCAAGACTTCCCTTCCCTGCTGCAAGCTAACAAGAGTTGAACAACACAAACAACTACGCAAGAAGTATCTACAACAAGGTGAGACTTTGCTGAATATTATAGGTACCAGGGGCGATGGTTCTTAACAACCCGACTCCTATCGGGTTACCTTTTAAAAATCCAACTTGTTCAAAACGTACTCATTTACAAACACATTCAGACAAAAAAAGCCACATGAACGGGTTACCTACGAGAAATTTTGACTCCTCGCTACTGATAGGTACATAATAGTACAAGATATTAAACCAAGCTCTCTCCCTCCACTAGGTGGACCGAGGACATCAAGTGGGTTGCAAGTCGCTGGATGCTGGCGGCTCGAAACCGTTGTATTTGAAGTCCATACAAGAGTCCTATGTCTAGCAGTGAACGGCTGATACCTGATGATGATGATGACCAGATATTATGTAGTAAAACATTAAATGACATGTGAGATAGTATATATAATAAAGATATTTTACTTTTTCCATCACCTCAAATTTTGTCGATCCACCCATTCATCCATCCATGATCCATCTAAGCAAGTGTAAGCCACTCGGCATAGCAGGACCCATACATCCATGATCCAAGTACCTAATAATAAGAGTAAGGCCAATATGATGACGTCCATTTTTTTTGGTTTTAGAAAACAATGTTTATTTCTAGCTTTCCTTCTTTCAAAAAAAAAAATCTAATCTGCTAAGTAAGACAAATACATTAACAGTATCAATACATTGCTAAATAAATAATGAATTTTTAATTGAATTACTTCGGTTGTAATTAATCGAATGGGTCGTTCTGTCCTTTAGCTTTGTCCGTAGCTTTTGGCCGCTACGGTCAGGCTTCTGCGCCGGTATTACACTGGCCATCTATTACTGAGGTACATATTCATCTAGCCGTGGGCCGATGACATCGACAAAAGGGTACGCTCCAATTGGTACGTTTTAAAGGTTACAAGTGTTTTTACAACGTAATTTTTACATATAAATGTAATTTTACTGATGTTAATGAATTGGTCATAATATGGTAATGGTCTTTACCGCTTCAAATCATTAGAATTATTTTTTTCATGACCCAATCCCCCAAACATATTGAGTTAAGCCTTGCCACCATAAGTCCATCAACTCGCTTTGAAGCAGCTTGTTTGGGCTAAGCTTCAAACTCCATCACATATTATAAGGGAAAAGGTTTGTCTGACCCTTTCATGTAGTGGACCATAAATTGTTATCAGTTAAAAAAGTGATATATCTATACTAATATTATAAAGCTGAAAAGTTTGTTTGTTTTTTTGCTTGAACACGCTAATCTCAGAAACTACTGTCTATGGAAAACGAAAACTCTTATCGCATCGCGTTGGTGCTGAAATTTCTCACAATAGTTTAATTACACCTTTATCCAAAGGTTGACTGGCAGATATTGCTATAAGCAATAAGACCTCGTTTACTTAAGACTTGTTTTCTATATTTCTTCAGTTTTCTTTGTTGTTGTTTTCGCTTTGTGCAATAAAGTATTAAAATAAGTAACAATAAATAATAGTTGAGTATTTATCTAAAAATATTCTGCAGTGTCTATTAATAAAATATTGCACGCACGAGGGTAACAAAGAAATTACTACTATTACTAATTTATAAAAGTTTTGCAACCCATCAACAGGCAGCAAGTAACCAGTAACATTTAAACCCAAGGGCGCAAAGTGGAGCAAACCGGTACTCTGTTCTTATTATCAGATCGATCTCAGTCTGATTAATAGCAGCTCAGGCTATCACGATTGCGTTTCACTAATTAATTGGACGGTGTTTAGCCTCCCCCAGGCTGCGATATCTTCATTTTAAAGCTGTATTACGGCTAAATTGCAGAATATCACGGCATGATACAGTTTAATTCAAGTTTTACTAAAGACCTACTTACAATAGCTTACAGAGATCTTTGAGACATTTCTGAGAATACCTACTGTAAATACGATGTATATAAAATTACGATTAATCACCTCATTAGTCCAGTGGTCGGATTGTGGGCTTAGTTATTAGGGTCCTGAGTTCGAATCCTGCGTCATGATATGAAATATTCAGCTTTTTTTCTTCAAAGAAATTTACAGTAGCTAGTCGTATTTATTCAAGAATTTTATTTGTACAGCACAAATCAAGGAAACAAACAATATAGGTTACAAAAAGGCGACCTTAGCGCTTCATAGCGATCACTAAAATTTAAGTAACGATACGATGTCGTGTAGAAACCGAAAGGAGTGTGGATTTCATCCTACTCTTAACAAGTTAGCCCGCTTCCATCTTAGATTGCACCATAACTTACCATCAGGTGGGATTGTAGTCAAGAGCTAACTTGTAGAGAATTAAAAAAAAAAATTGACTGCAACGTCACTTAACATCAGAACAGTCATCATCATTATCAGCTGATGAACACCTCCAAGCACAACGTTCTCGAGCCCCCAGCATCCAGCGGCTCCTTGCAACCCGCTTGATATCCTCGGTCCACCTAGTGGAGGGTCGACCAACAGTGCGGGGTCGCCATTTCAGCACCTTGGTACGCCAACGTCCAACGGCTCTTTGATCTATGTGGCCTGCCCATTGCCACTTCAGCTTCGCGACTCGCTGAACTATGACAGTCAGTGACTTTGGTTCGTCTGCGGTTCTCCTTATTTATGATTCGCTCCATCGCTCGCAGAGTGATTTTGAGCTTGGTTTATAATAGTACCTACACTAAATTAAAATGTAAACAGCAAATTAATTTGTATGTTTGTTCTACGAAATGTATACAACACCCACACCAATGTAAACATTATCCTAGCTTGTGTACAATGTAACAACAAATTAGTGTGCGCGTGTTAAATTTTACACTTGTAGTTTGACATTGTAAGGTAGGTAAGATATTAACATAATTATAGAATGAGGGCCTGTAATGGTCACATCTTACTCATCAATACATATAAATACAATTGAAGTGCTTATACCTACTTATTTATACAATTATTTTTTTCTGGCTGAGGCCGTGGTATCAAAGACGTACCGCCAAACGATTTAGCGTTCCGGTAAATTGTCGTGTAGAAACCGAAAGGGGAGCGAATTTTCGACCTACTCCTAAGCAGTTAGTTCGTTTTCATCTTAGAGTACATTATCACTTACCATCTTGTGTGATTGTACCCATACAACCTTTTTTTAAAGTTTTGTCCGTCCGTTCTGTTTGCCCGGGCTAATCTTTAGAACGGCTGAACCGAATTTAATGAGACCTTTACTGGAAGCTAAAGCAGGTTATTGACCATTGACTTAGTTATAAGCTACTTTTTATCAAGAAAAACACAATTTGATTCCCGCTGGAATTATGAACAACAGAATTTCACACGTACGAAGTGGCAGGCGTCTGCTAGTCAATTATTAATTACTAACGGACGCCCGCGATTTCGTCCGCATGGAATTCAGTTTTTCACAAATCCTGCGGGAACCATGGATTTTTCCGGGATAAAAAGTCTATGTGTTAATCTATTTCCATTCCAATTTCAGCCAAATCGCTTCAGTAGCCGCAGCGTAAAAGAGAAACAAACACACTTCCACACTTTCACACTTACACACAAACTTTCGCCTTTATAATATTAGTAGGATTCCTAACGCATCTAAGCACATATGACTATAAACAAAAAACACAGCCCAATTCTATTAACACTTCCGAATCATAAAAAAGAAGAGCTGAATACGATTCAGAGCGGGCTATCATTTATTATCATAAGAGCTTAAACCTTTCCGCGTAATTGACTGTGATAGACAGACAGACAGATAAGTCGGCCCGTCACGAATTCGCGTTCGGATTTTTTGAGCCGTAATAAAGTTTTAACACGTTCCCAGTGGCACAGATTTAACTGTACTTTCCGCTCATGTGAGGCGTTTTAGGCCTGGTACAAAAGTTTTAATAGAAAATAATACCTATACGTTTTTTTTTATATCATTAATCGATTTCTGACTTATTAAAACTATTAAAAGTAAAATCTCGTAGACAAAGCATTAATATTTTATGCAAAATAGACCCTTAAAATATTTAACATTTTTTTTTTTTTTTATTCTTTACAAGTTAGCCCTTGACTACAATCTCACTTGATGGTAAGTGATGATGCAGTCTAAGATGGAAGCGGGCTAACTTGTTAGGAGGAAGATGAAAATCCACACCCCTTTCGGTTTCTACACGGCATCGTACCGGAACGCTAAATCGCTTGGCGGTGCGTCTTTGCCGGTAGGGTGGTAACTAGCCACGGCCGAAGCCTGCCACCAGCCAAAACCATAACACCAAACATATTTTTAACCATAATACAAAACACTGCCATTTTAGTCAAACCACTTTGCATGGACTCTACCAGTTGCCTGAATTTGTTAACGTGAAAAATTACGTTATTTTCGAATGGACCAACAACGAACGTTTTTAATATTTTACATTTTTACATTTCTTGGGACACTAATAACTAAAATGCTTTTTTTTATTTTATTTTTTTAAAGAATATGTGCCATATCTTTATACTAGGATTACTCCACTACTCCACTAGTCGGTATTTAGACTGTAAATTAATAAAAAAGTTGTATGAATACAGACCAATAAGGAATAAAAAGAAAAATACTCGATCTTTGTGCGAATCACATGCATATTCGCTATTCACTATTTCGTCGTCACTTTTTAATTTAACTTTAAAATTAGTTCCTATATTAAAGTAGATTACCATGAAACTTAATAGTATATTTTGGATAATTATACTCATTTTAATGTTAAGCCAAGTTTTAGTCATGGTTTTAGCACAAGAGAGATAATCTGTGTTTTCGTACGGGGTCATTTAGACCCCGTATTGCATCGGACGTGTTAAAAGATAATCTCCCTCGCAAACGGTTTTGGGCTGACCTTTCTCTTATTTAAATCGAAAAATAATTAAACTCTACTAACTGATTGAGCGAATGACAGAAGACGAATTAATTCATTATATATTTTTTGTGGGTTTAATTTATATTGACTATAACAAAATGGAAAATCTTGGGAAGAAGGGTTACCATTTTTTACCTACCATTTTTTGTAAATCAAAGCGATGATCAACAGTTTTGGATGACCAATTTTCATCATAAAATTAAGAACAAAAAAAAAATACCACATTGGCTATGACATGACACAATAAGTTTTCGATTCTGTCTTTATAGGTACCTACAGAACCCTAAAAATATCTTAATGGTATTGTTTAGCACTGTGTCTCAAAATGCGGATTATTTGACGATAAACGTAAAACATAAAGCTGTGAAGTTAAAATTGCTATTTTAATTTGTTTTTTCGTTAATTAGTTTCCTGTAATGAGACTTTTTGTTTCAAAGAAAACTAATTTAGAATGAGGTTTAAGATGCGGAAAATTGTTGTTACTTTTACATTTATTTATTTGTGTAGTAATTATTGTTTACGTTAAACTAACGAATGTCGCGTGGAATTACGTTTAAATATTTCATTCGAGTTTTTTTCTTATGTCGGCATAAAGACAAATTTTTTTTTTTATTTTGTCATTACTTTTTAGTTTACTACCCCTGAAATTCGAATGTATTTGCATTAAAAGTAATCAGTTAACAATTATTATCTACTACATAAATAAAGTAAATAGTCCAATATATCAGGTACAGTCAAGGCTAACTACCCCTGACTGACAATTATACTAGATCTTTAACGAAACACCATTAAAATTTAGATTCAAACTACATACCTACTCGTAACTGTTCCTTGCTGCGCCATATTTAATGTGGCCATATCCTATAGCACCTCTTCACCAATAGCTGATATTTCAAAAATGTTATTTACTTATAATATTTATTAACTTATTTAAAAAATAAATCACTTAGTTACCACTTTTTACTAAATAGTCACTAATAATTAATCGCTCCTAAAAATAAAATTAGTTACTACATCCTGCCTACATCATCAATACTAACAACAGTAAACAGTTGAGAACACCTGACGTAAAGGAATCAGTTATTCAAATGCATGAATGAAATGAACTTCAGTCTGTAAAATAATATGTCGGGGTCTAGTCAAGGTTGACCACCCCTGACGTCCGAGTATACTCGTATTATAAACCTCTAACGGAATACCATTAAAATTCCTCAGACTCAAACACCACACCTAACTAGTGCTCACTCACCGCTCCGTGTCCTATAGCCACTCTTCACAATAAAGATATAAATCAGACGCTGAGAGCTGAATAAAATCGCTTATATCTTTCCTTATCGCTTGATCGTTTGCTCCTTTAATATTATGCCGATATACATGGTGTTCCATTGTCTAACATTGTAATTACGCGTATCTTATTTATTTTGTTGAGCACTTAAAGAAAGTGATACAATTAAAAAAAATCATGATAGTGTTATTGGTAGACGTGAACAACAAGTCGATGACTTAACTTGCTCTGCAAAGTACGGGAATTTAATATGAATAAGAATTATTTATATCGTCGTTATCAACCCATATTCGGCTTACTGCTGAGCTTGAATCTCCTCTCAGAATGATGGTTAGGCCAATAGTCCACCACGCTGGTCCAATGCGGATTTGCAGACTTCACATACGCAGAGAATTAAGAAAATTCTCTGGTATGCATGTTTGGTCACGATGTTTTTCCTTCACCGTTTGAGACACGCGATACTTAATTTCTAAAAATGCACAATGTTGGAGGTGCATGCCCCGGACTGTATTCGAACCCACACCCTCCGGAATCTTAGGCCGAGGTCATATCTACAGGGCTATCACAGCTCAAGTGGCTAGTTATTTCTATAATAAATACATTTTATTGTTAAGATTTATTTAAAATTCAATACAAGAAAAACGAATGAGCATAGTAAATATCATCTTCTGAAAAACCACTACGCAATAAACATGTAAAGATACTACAAAACCCTTTCTATTCTATTCACATATTATAAATATTCATTTACACTAAATTCACATAATTTTCATAACTAAACAGTCCATTGAATTTATCACAAAATGTATAAAAGCTAACTGTTATGATACATCGTAAGGCTTTTCATGAGGTGGCCATTTCGGTGCGCGCTCGGCAAAATAAATTCGTTGCACAAAACCTGGGTGGCAGTAAAAATAATAAATCCTCGGAACATCCTGTATACGACTCGCCTGAAGCAGTCGGTGTCCACTACGGTGCAAAAGCGTAATTTCTAACACAGTATACAGAACAGTTTTGTTGAATGGAGGCACACTTTTAACATAAAACGGAAACATAAAAAAAACAATAGTGTATCTGAGTGGTTGGTTCAGTGGTTAGCCTATTTTGCTTCGGATCAAGGGATCGGCCTCCGTGGCGCAGTGGTATGGATTTACAAGACGGAGGTCCTGCGTGGCTAGTTACCACCCTACCGGCAAAGACATACCGCCAAGCGATTTAGCGTTCTCGGTACGATGCCGTGTAGAAACCGAAAGGAGTGTGAATTTTCATCCTCCTCCTAACAAGTTAGCCCGCTTACATCTTAGATTGCATCATCACTTACCATGTAATGATGTGTATGTGTACTAATTGTAAAGAATAAAAATAAACCCTGGGTTTGTGTCCTCATCAATTTCGGCGGTTCGGTCCTATGTTATAATCATAACACTACCTACCAATTAGAATTCTCTTCTTATTGGGAAATTGGTAATATTACGGGTATAACGTACCTACTTTCGGACTCCGATGCATCGGAAGAACGTCCCGGTCAACAATATTTGGTATTGGTATTCGTACAAAGAAAGTTGAACTTTCAATGAGAACAGTGTGGTGGGCCTAAGCTCCATATCCTATTTAATAAGAAAAGGAGTAAGACCTGGCACTAGCCCTGAAGCGGCCCTTTTAAATTAGCTGAAAATGATGATGATGAATAATTATATTGTAGTAGTTGCTCAAAGTCACTCACGATGGAATGAACTATAATTAGAGGATCACTGAGTGATCGACTCAGAAATGAGGTGATCAGTAGAAGAATCAAAGTTAGTGACATAGCTCAGCGAATCGCGAAGCTGAAGTGGAAATAGGCAGGGCATACAGTTCGAATAGCCGATGGACGTTGGGTCCCAAGGTACTGGAATGACCACCCCGAAAAACGGGATAAAATATAGCCTTCCTCGCTAAATGGGCTATCTTACACTGAAAGAATTTTTCAAATCGGACCAAAATGAATCAGATAATGAAGTGAAGCGTTTCAGCTGACTTTGTGTTAAATGTGCTTCAACATTTATTCCTTACTCTGTAGAGGTGCATAACAGTTTTACCTTCTGTATAAATGTTGGTGAATTGATGACAAATATATACGGTTATTTAACAACTGGCAGACTAGAGCATATCTACGAGTAATATACTAGGTAATATTGTAAAAAAATGAAATTTGCGGTATTGTATTTGGAACTACAGAACCAATTTTAAAAATACTTTTACCACTAGAAAACCACGTCATTTGTAAGTGTTATAGACTATATTATATACCCTCTCACGGGAACGGGAACTACGCGAGTAAAAACGTGGGGTGTCGGCTACTATTTAATAAATAAAGTAAATCATTTAAACTTTGGCTACTTTTTGTGTAAATAACCTATTTCTAAAACTTAATAGAGTTGCAAACTTGCAAATTTGTACAACGTGTAGTTATGTATATCGTATGGCATACCCTAGTTAAAAACTTCCTGCACACCACTGTATGTTATGTGTAGGAAGGCCCGAAAAATAAAAAAAGTAATAATGATTTTGTTATATTCATTTTTTATAACAAATTAAAAATCAATTCGCATGCTAATACAGATATTGTTGTTCGATAATATTTCACTTGGTATCTTAATCGGGAATCAAACCTGAAACTTTTTACCAATTTAGTTATATCACTTTAGCGTATATGAACGTCGAACATTTCCAAATATTTCACCACTCGGAATTGTCCAGCAAAAGTTTCATTACTATTTCTCCCCGAAAACCCTGTCTGTCCCTTTTCGCGGTTTCATTTTGCCCTACAAGTTAATATTTTAACTTAACCCTTGCTCAATGTCCCTCCGAAATTAACGAAAAGCGAGACATTTTCGAGTCTCTTAATTTATTGAATTGCGACCCCGATTGCTGATTTCCAACGGTCTCGCTTCCATTATTCCAATTGGATTTCTGTGTTATCATTATTCATTTCATAAATATTTCAATATTCTAAATGTTAATTGTCATCAAAATCATGTTTGGGTCGTGGTTGTTTTGGAAGTTAGACGGTGTTAAAGGGCCTTCAATTGTCCAAGCATAAAATCTATTTTCCTATTTTATACCTTACATTATAAAGAGGGAATATGATTGTTTAATTGTTTGATGAAAGCAAAGTATCAGTTAGTATACCTAAAGTAAATCTGTCTATATCTCTTCTTATAATAAAACTGTAACAGGTCAAATTCTGTCATCATCACTGCAGGACCTGCATCCAGCGAATCCCAGCGACTCGCTTGATGTCATCAGTCCACCTTGTGGGGGGTCCGCCAACACTGCGCTTACTAGTGCGGGGTTGCCATTCCAGCACCTTGGGACCCCAACGTCCATCGGTTCTTCGAACTACGTGCCCCGCCCATTGCCACTTCAGCTTCGTAACTCGTTGAGCTATGTCGGTGACTTTGGTTCTTCTGCGGATCTCCTCATTTCTGATTCGATCACGCAGAGATACTCCTAGCATAGCTCGTTCCATCGCCCGCCGTGTGACTCTGAGCCTTCTTATGAGGCCTATAGTTAGCAACCAAGTCTCGGAACCATAGGTCATCACTGGCGACACGCACTGTTCGAAGATTTTTGTCTTCAGGCACTGAGGAATTTCGGATAAAAAGATGTCACGAAATTTCCCGAATGCAGCCGAGTTTTGTACATTGAAGATATTTTTGGCTGTCTGTCTGTCTGTCCGTGACATACAGAACAGGTTGAATGATACTTTTTATTGCGAAAATAAAATATGAAACAGGTGAAATAGGGCTTGAAAGTTTGTACGGAAAGTCCTTCATTTACAGTTTTAAAATTTGTTAAAAAATCATAAAAATAATACAAAATATAAATAACTAGCGGACGCCCGCGACTTCGTCTGCGTGGAATTCAGTTTTTCACAAATCCCTCGGGAACCATGGATTTTTCCGGGATAAAAAGTAGCCTATGTGTTAATCCAGAGTAAAATCTATTTCCATTCCAAGTTTCAGCCAAATTGCTTCAGTAGTAGCGGCGTTAAAGAGTAACAAACATCCAAACATCCATACAAACTTTCACATTTATAATATTAGTAGGATGTAATTCAAAAATTTTTAAAATTCAACCCCTGAAGTAGTGAAATAGGGCTTGAAAGTTAACATTACACGTGGACGAAGTCGCGGGCGTCCGCTAGTTACAAATAAGAGCATTTATTGTATCGTGTCATAACAATACATACTATGCGTGTGTTTGTATGTTAAGACACGATACAATAACTTTTACGACAGCACAGACATTAAGAGAAACGTTAAAAAAACTCGCACCAACATTTTTATTGCTATATCAAATTCTCGATCATATTTACGATCGTGTTTTTGATTCTTTTCGCGAAATAACATCATTCGGCGCGTCAAGAGGTGTAAACTTTTATCTGTACCCGAAATCTGAGATAAAGACACCTTAGCATTGAATTCTCGGGTGGATATCCAAATTTATTATTTGAGTATTGAAATCCCTTGTTGGGATCGATTGTGAACTCTCGAGTAATAAATTCTTGAAAGATATATGCAATTTTTGTAATGTCAGCTCAGATAACGTTCTCAACAGGTCCTGGGTTCGATTCCCAGACAGGCTCAGTTAAGGGTTTTATAATATTTTTACGTCCGATAGTGACAATGATGATGATGAGTTGTAGTAATAAAAATCTTTTTAACAAAAAAATTTAACCGACTTTAAAATCACAAAAGTAAACTAAAAAGTGAAAAATAACATTGAATGGGCTACCTTCTGATCACTTTAAAGGCGGTGCAAAGCCAGTGACGTATTAATTAAAGCCATTTCTGAAAGAACCACGGGAAAGAACTGTCTTTAAATCCTAAAAATTACGAATTTATGCGGTAACAACATACCATAAAAATAACATACCTCTCTTAGCCAACTATAAAAAAAACTTCTGCGTCCGATTCTAGAGGTGTGGGTTCGAATCCGGTCCGGGGCATGCACCTCCAACTTTTCAGTTGTGTGCATTATAAGAAATTAAATATCACGTGTCTCAAACGGTGAAGGAAAACATCGTCAGGAAACCTGCATACCAGAGAATTTTCTTAATTCTCCGCGTGTGTGAAGTCTGCCAATCCGCATCGGGCCAGCGTGGTGGACTATTGGCGTTACCCCTCTCATTCTGAGAGGAGACTCGTGCTCAACAGTGAGCCAAATATGGGTTGATAACGAGTACATAAACTCAAAAGCAATACATAAACGCAAACAAAGCAGCGTAGATTCATTTTAAAATCATTCATCATATCCTTGATCTTCCTCTCGGATTTATTTGTGTTTACCGAGGGCCCCTTTGTGCCCTTAATGGCGGGAAAATCGCTGAATCAGACGCGTAATGCATCCCCCATAATATAATGGTAATGAAAAATTGAATGGCATGTGCCACCCCTGGAACGATGACCGAGAAAATTTTATGTCGTGATATTTTCTACACTAACACCAGTGGCGTAGCGTGACTTGGATGTATCAAAATTAGTTAGGTGGCCCAATTGATGAAGGGATTTCTCACAAAAGAAACAAAGAATGCTCGCTTAAAATAAATATGTCAATGACATAACCTATGTAGGATATTTCTAACATTTTGGCGGATGCTAATTTTTGTTTTGGCTTTCGCACGGAACCCTGTAGTTCGTTGGCCCCGTATCATTGATATGGTATCACGGATACAAGGCTAGCTACGCCCCTGACTAAGACACATTTCAGGTAGAGTGTACAAAGTCTTCAGAGAATTTCTATGTTTTTAACCGACTTTAAAAAGGAGGAGGACAAATTTCTCAATTTCACCGGTATTTTTTTTCAAATACAACTTCCAGGCAAGCGCGTTCTTCAATACTGTAAAGCAAGTTGTCATATTCAAATTTAATAAAAATAAATAATTTTTATATTGTAAACTCATATAAAATTTAATAATTTAGGAGGGAAATAACGTTTATTTTCTGATGCTTGATGGAAATTAACGATGAAAATAACATTGGAGCGTGATAGCCTAGAATGTTTCGAATGTTTGAATTCACAACTAAAGAATTGACGGTAGAAGAAAATATTGACGCCAGAAAATATTGACACACTTAAGATAAGGCGATAAGGCCGCCTTTTGTATTCTACTAACAAGCAAAACAGTAATAAAAAGATGTTACTGTTTTGCTTGTTTCTAATTGTGGCGTACAAAAAAAGAGTAATAAATATATAAATAAAACTTAGCTAGGCTCAAAAGAGCAGAAATCATGAAATTTATATCAAAATTGAACAACCTCTTATCCCATATAATAAGTACCAGCATAGGAGTAAGGTGATTATACACGACACCTCTGTTCTGGGCCCGCACAATAGAGTATTTACCTTACAAGTGGCATCTTCCGGATAAGGCTTTTAAGTCTCAGCAATATAGCGTACAGACCTTTTGTTTGGGGGCAACTTTACGCAGACTTAGACAAACTAAAAGGTACAGGAAGTTATAAATTTAAATCAATAAATATATTTTTAGCAAACATAATTATTAACAAATCAAACTGCTACCAAAATAAGATCCTAGAATGGCAGAAAATGACCTTGACTGGAGTTTCGGACTGGTGACCGTTGTATGTAGGGTTAACTAACCCATTTCCACTCAAGTCTTTATTTATTTCCGCCTATCCCAGTCCACTCGTGGCTCGAACGCCACGAGAATACTGAAACCGTCCTTACGACGAGCATGTTATATCGCAAGTCGTTCCCGTCAACCGATCGCTGCCACTCTCTAACTCCCTACTCTTTACGGAAACAAGTCGCGCTACCTAGCGTCGGCACGAGCGGACATGAGATCGGGTGACTTCATATCCGTCTAGGACTATTACTTCCTACAATATTATAATCAAACTTAATCTAATACGAGTTATTAGATTAAGTTTGATTAAGAATCCGGGCCGGCGATGCACCTCCAAATTTTCAGTTATGTGCATTTTAAGAAATTAAATATCACGTGTCTCAAACGGTGAATGAAAAACATCGTGAGGAAACCTGCATACATGCATTTTCTCTACATGTGTGAAGTTTGCCAATCCGCATTGGGTCAGCGAGGTGGACTATTAGCCTAACCCTCTCATTCTGAGAGACTCGTTTCCAATAGTAAGCCGAAAATGGGTTGCTAACTATTAAGCAACTAGTAGACGCCATGCAGTTTCGCCCACGTGGTACCTGCTCCCATAGGAATACGGGAATAAGATATAGTCAATAGCCTTCCTCGATAAATGGGCTATCTAACACTGAAAGAATTTTTCCAATCGAACCAGTAGTTCTTGAGATTAGCGCGTTCAAACAAACAAACTCTTCAGCTTTATAATATTAGTACAGATTAAATTATACTATTTAACTCGGATATGCAGAACTACCACTTCCAGTATTCCTATCTACGTTAATCCCTTTGTGTTAGGTCTCGCTTTGTGGGCCAGTTACAATAAGAGTGTTAAGCGTCTGCTCCTGGGATCGCAAGCCCTTTACAAGTGACCTATCCGGTGCGAACTGCTTTAAACTTTGAGAAGATGTGATTATTTAATGAAGATTATTTAATTTATTTACATTTATTTAATGTCTTCAAGTGTTTGATGTTATAATTATCTGGATTTGCCCTAGAAAAGAACGTTATGTAATTTTTCTAAGAAAATAAAAATCTTAAACCGTAAATTTAATCACATCTATTAATTAACACGCTTAAATTAGCTTCACTTGTAACTATGTCTGTAAGAAAATCAAACCTTAAGTCTTAATTTGACCCACTTCCCGGTCTTCGATTAGGATGAAATTTTGCACACGTTCTGAGCCTGAGAGAGTTTCTGAGTTCCGATGATGACATACATGACAAGCTAAGAAACGTCATTATAAATCCAATATGGCGGCCTTCCCATGATGGCGAACTGACTGTTTGAAATCCACCTCCATGACACGGAAATCAAATAAAGGGTTTGCTGTCAGGAGTACAAAAAATAAATGCCTAAGCGTGTTTTTAGTTTTTTAAACTTATTAAAGTTGTTATAGTACTTAGTGTATAAACATCAATATGTGCTTACATAATATTATAACTATGTTATTTACTTTTTAACGCGCCACAACTATAAAATTTATTTGTCTGTAATGGAATGGAGATACATTATAATCTGAATTAACACATATGTTACTTTTTATGCCGGAGAAATTCATAGTTTCAGCGAAATTTGTCAAAAACGGAATTTAACTCGAAGTCTACTTTTGCATTTAAAAATTTTAAATGCAAAAGTTTGAATCGGTATTTGATACACAATGAATTGAACAAATAAACAGATTTGGATGAAATTTTTCACATAAATAGATTTTAGTCTGGAATTGCATAGATGTTGCATTTTATCTTGTCGTCCTAACAGAAATTAGACATACGCGGGTTATTTAAAAAGTCTAAAAAAATCTTACAATTCAGAAATACTAATATTATAAAGCTGAAGAGTTTGGTTGTTTGTTTGTTTGATTGAACGCGCTAATCTCAGGAACTACTGGGCCGATTTGAAAAATTCTTTCAGTGTTAGACAGACCATTTATCGAGAAAGGCTATAGGCTATAAATTATTCCCGTATTCTTGCGGAAACGGGAACCACGCGGGTAAAACCGCGCGGCGTCAGCTAGTATGTTTATATATGTGAATTTAGCTACAGATAAACATTATTTAATGCCAAGAGTTTGTATAGACGATGACAGTGTACTTTGTGATAAATAAATGACAATCATCAGTCGAAGTGATAAAAGCAACACTTAACTGTTCTTGAAACAAAGTTCTCATTGATCCTTACAGTTGCTTCGCCGAACGCTTACAAAAATGCCGCTGACAATCTATTATCAACACTGCAACAGTGTTATGTTAGGTAGAATAATTTTCCCACCAACTAACTTGCCGACTTCTCGGAAGCACTTGGGAATCCCTTGCTTTGTAACGTTCAAAATTTATATAAATACTGTTATCGCCGCGTTTGCCGCTTTTAAATTTACATGTTGTTAATAAATAGTGTAGGAAATAGTAGTCTGTGACAGATATGACGTCGCTCGATCTAGTGTCGGCTTCAGTGTGCTCGTGGCGTTCGAACGGTCCACATCTCTTGTTGTGTAATTATTTAGGGGTTACTTGGGATAGGCGGGGAGAGTGACTTGAGTGGAAAAGGGGAGTGTTTGATATCAGTAAAAGGCGCCTTTAACCCTACATACATCGTTCACAAGTGCGTGACTCCACTCAAGATCATTCTCTGCCATTCTAGGGACTTATTTTGGTTACAGTTTGATTTGTTAATTAAGTTGTCCTGACAAGTGTTGTGAATCATAACCTTTGTTCGACATTAGTTTTCTTATATTTGTAATCACCTTTTGAGTCCTATAATAATACCACAATATGGGTGAGATAACTCTGGCTGAATTCGTTGTGGGCTCTTCTCGAACCAAGGTACGTTTGGAACCTCGACGGCCTCCGTGGCGCAGTGGTATGCGCGGTGGATTTAATGACGGAGATCCTGGGTTCGATCCCCGGCTGGGCCGATTGAGGTTTTCTTAATTAAGGCCTCCCGCCAGCTAGACCTCCAGTTCGGCTCCTATAAGTGGACTCGTCAACACCCTAAAATTATGGGAAGTACTCCAGAGGGCTCAGCCCCAACAATATTTTTCAAAATATTTTCAATGTACAGAATTGGACCAATACAGATTTACTATAAGTAAAATTAGATAGATTAAGATAGATAATTCAACTAAAATTATCATTAGTATTTAGATGTTTACAATATATCTTAGACCATACCGAACTAACCACGTTGTAAAACTAACAAAAAAACAAAAACCACTACCATTGTCCGACAGGCACGTGAAATCGAGTGTCCACAATTAGAACACAAAGAGTTATTGGCGTGTAAATCATCTGCGACGTGTTTATTTCTCGAACGAATATTATCGGATATTCACTGTTTGTTGCACGCTGTAAACTGCGAGACGGTAGTAGAATTTTAATGGAAATTTTCATATAAATGTAGCGCACCGGCCCGGTATTATGCTGCTTTTTGACCAGGGATATTATGCTAAGCTGTATGCTAAGGTTGAGGTATAATATATTTTATATTACCAACCAATATAAACTTTTTACTTTCAAACCTTAGCTTTTAACTTAGCTAGGGTAAGTAAAAGGATTTTTTTTCAGTGCTAATTTCCTTTGTGATTGCAATTGTTTTAAGAAAGTTACAGAATAAAGATGATTCAGAATGAGTCTTTACTAGCAGCGTGGTGAAGCCGGTGAATTCCATAAAAAGAACGAACGTCACGCGTCTTCTTGAAATACGCATATACGCATTTTTTCATAATGTATTTCAAAATTTAACACTAACAATAATTAGGTAAATTAATATAACAATCAATAATTATCAATTAAAAACACTCCATCTTAAAAGGATGGCCTTTATGAGGCCTGGACCTAATAGCACAGTATACAATTGACTTTGATTGAAATTGAGAATGTCCCATACCTATATTAACGGGTGTAGAGCAGATGCTGTCCTTAGCGGTGGTTTTCCAATTTTGGCTGGTGGGAGGCTTCGACAGTATCTAGTTACTACCACCCTATCGGCAAAGACGTACCGCCAAGCGTTCCGATACGATGTCGTGTAGAAACCGAAAGGGGTGTGGATTTTCAACCTACACCTACCAAGTTAACCCGCTTTCATCTTAGATTTCACTTACCATCAAGATTGTAATCAAGGGTTAAATTGCAAAGAATAAAAAAAGCAGAAATCTATTCAATCATTAGTGGAAGAAGTCATGTATTTACTTGTCACAGGGAAATCCCTTTCTGAGATACCCGACTTACTGGGGGAGAAAATGGGTTATGTGAGGGACTTACCATTAAACCCCCCCTCGGGGGCCACCGTCGGTGCATTGGTAGGCTCCGAGACCTCACTCCCACTCGCTTGTGCCCCCGTTGTACTATGCATCTGGTGCTCATCCAAGAAATTACTTCTGCTACTACTACATATAGCAGCTTAAGCCACTCTTACTATCTTCCCGGTGTCAAAGATTATAAGCAACCAGAGCCCCCTCTCTGGCCGCTTGCAAAACGGAGGTCCTTACTAAAGGGACTATTACTGGCTGACATTTACCTAGCATTAACTTCGTTCACATATCAGGTGGGTAAGCAGCTTTATAGTTCGTACATAACATTATTCTTGCCTTCCGGACAGGTTTAGATTAAGGCGACGGAAAAAATGTTGTGACGGTATTTTAAGCACTTTCAGTAATTCTAGATGTTTTCATTTAATCGTAGAACATAAAGATGTTGCACCAAAAATAATTTTAAATAGCAGCAGCATTTTTATTTTTAAACATATTTGCTGCTTTTAATTGAATTTAATTCACTTGAATTTGTTCATATTTTTTTTTATGTTAGCTGTGACGTCACACGGGTCTCAGCTGAAAATCAGCGCCGTGTATTATGCTTGTATATAGTAGGTACACGGCATATGCTGAGCTATACACCCTTTCTTTTCTTAGGGTAGGATACTGTTTGTAATTTTTAAATCTGAATAAATTTATTTCTTTCATTTAAAAAGTCTCGCTTTAATATAAAGTTGTACAGCTAAATCTACTAGATTTTTTGTCCTCTTGGCTATAACTAATGAGTGGTTTGCAAAGAGCCGATTTTACCTGTTTATTTTTAATTCTAATTTGTATATTATTTCTTTTCAAAAGTCTCTGTAAAAAAATATTTACATGCAGGGTTTGCGTTTGATACTTAATGTGCCTGATTAGACCTTCATAAGAAATGAAAGCCATCCGGGGGAGCGTCAAGCGTTTTTTTTAAAGAAATTATTAGCGAATATTTCTTGTGATTTATATATTTTTTTTCTATTTTTAATTATTTCGCGGTAAATAGGAGAAAGGGGGGACATTGGGCATGCTTATAGACATGGCTATTTTCAAAAAAAAAAAACCTAGGTGGTCATAGATTTCTTTATTTGTGATTTTAACAGGCATAGTTCTTTACTATGTAATGTTGTGTTGTGCCATAATTAATTTGTAAAACGCTGACAAAGTTGCAAGAAATGATATCATAAAACAAACAAAACGTTGCCGCTATAAAAAAATAATTTGAAAGTATAAACAGTACAGGATACCGTTCATCTTAAGGTGGCTTCCAACGAAGCAGCTTCTTCCGATTTCAACTCTTTTTTATTTTAGTACCATACATGTACCTTATAATTTTACCATAGACCATGCTTAAAGAAAACCGCAGTGAACGTAGCTTCCATGACCTATTTGGGTACCAAACATTTATGGTCATCTCAGTGAACTACTCAAAATATAAGCCACATAACGATTTTTCGTTTTCAATAAAAAAAAAAAACATTGTTGTGTCCATACCTTCTCGTACCTGTGGTTCCAACTATAAACATTTAGCTTTTATAAAAAGATTAAAGTCACTAATAGATAATTTTGTAAACTGTATCGTAATACAGTTTATTTTATGAAGGTACTATTTTTGGAAATAGTAATAATTATTATTGTAATTGTTGAGCCGTGATAGCCTAGTAGATATGACCTCTGCCTTCTATTCCGGAGGGTGTGGGTTCGAATCCGGTCTGGGGCATGCACCTCCAACTTTTCAGTTATGTGCATTTAAGAAATTAAATATCACGTGTCTGAAGGTGAATGAAAACATTGTGAGGAAACCTGCATACCAGAGAATTTTCTTAGTCCTCTGCGTGTGTGAAGTCTGCCAATCCGCATTGGGCCGGCGTGGTGGACTATTGGCCTAACCCCTCTCATTCTAAGAGGAAACCTGAGCTCAGAAGTGAGTCGAATATGGGTTGATAACGAATTGTTGTAATTTAAGGATTACATTATGGTTCATTTAAGCCGATCGTTCTTAATGTGATAAACGGTTGTATAGCAACTTAATATTTTATGCCAGCTATGAAATTTTCGATGGTAATGTGTGGGTTGTAAATATTTTTTTGCGGACATCTTTGTGTTCTGAAGACAGTACGTGAGTCAGTGATACAAAGAAGCTATTGAGAAGATGAAACAAAATTATTTAACATTACTTAGCCTATGTGCTAATCCATGCTATAATATATCTCAATACCAAATTTCATCTAATTCGGTGAGGTAGTCAAGGCGTGAAAGAGTAACAAACATTCATATCATTAAAATCATCAGTTTTCGCAAATCTCGGGAAACCATGGATTTTTTCGGGATAAAAAGTAGCCTATGTGTTAATCCAGAGTAAAATCCATTTCCATTCCAAATTTTAACCAAATCGCTTCAGTAGTAGCGACGTTAAAGAGTAACAAACACCCAAACATACATCCAAACATCCATACAAACTTTCGCGTTTATAATATTAGTAGGATAATTTATTACCTGACGTTTTGAAAGTGCTTGTAAACTAAGCCTAATTATAACAAATGAATATTGACTATTAACTAATGAATTAACTAATGAATGCTATTGGAAGTTTAAAATTATAAAACCCATCTAAAAGGCTATGGTGTAAACAATACCATAGTATGATTGCAGAATCCCTGGGCGTGTATCATACTCATAAACAAAGCGCTACCAACACGGAATGTATGAATGAAGTAATGCATGGTGTTTGGATTAAGATATAAGAGTTAGGGTTCATTTACACGAGCGGAAACTTTACCGACGACAACTGCAGTCGGCGACATCTCGGCGGCAGGCGACGACGTCGTTGACTGCAGTCGACTCCCTGCAGCAGTCGGCGGCGGTCGCCAACTGCAGTTGACTCCCGTTGGCTGCCGCCGAGACGAGGCACCAGAAATAAAGAAGCCCAGCATTGAGAAGTTGGTGGTCTCATATAAGAAGGAGATCTTATCTTCATCATTAGATAACAACCCATATTCGGCTCACTGTTGCGCACTAGTCTCCTCTCGGAATAAGAGGGGTTAGGTCTACGACGCTGAATGAATGCGGATTGGCAGACTTCACACACTTAGAGTATTAAGAAAATTCTTAGGTTTCCTCACGATGTTTTTCCTTCATCGTTTGAGACTCGTGATATTTAATTTCATAAAATGGTCATAACTGAAAAGTTGGAAGTGCAAGACCGGATTCGAACCTACGGCCACCGAATCGAAGTCAGAAGTCATATATATATCTACTGGGCTATCACTGCTCTAGGGTCATATCACTGATCTTTGCTAATTATAGTGATGATGTTTTATTCGTGTACCTAACGATATTTTTTTTCAGCGAGACGCCGTGATGAGCGGCATCCTTTTGTTGTCGACATCCAGTCAACCCACACGAAACGTTTTGCGTCAACGTTCCTAATAAGAACTACTAAAATGTGGGATACCCTTTCGGCGTCTGTGTTTCCTGACACACAATTTGATCACCAAGCAAGAGTAAAGGCATCTTCTAGGCAAGCGCGCTTCAACTTAGACTTCATTATTGCTTTTCCTCAGGCAAGATTGTAGTCAAGCACAAGTAATTGTGATGAAATGTGTCTAATGTGATTTTTTCATGCGTCACACATGAAATGGTACTAAGTGTTGCTTTTATTCGCTTATCTATTAATGGATACGTCACCTGTTGATCTATTATTATTAATAGATGTCCTGATAACCTTTGATGTTCAGTAACAGGTCAATCAACTAAATGAATGGAAGGTAGCCAAGTTGCTGTTGATTGTATTGCATGTATGAAAACAAATCGCAAAACTGAAGTGGTATTGGAAGAAGCACGAAGTTCGACGAGCCGATGGACGTTGGGATCCCAGGGTGGTGGACTGGTGACCCCGCACCGGAAAGAGCAGTGTTGGTTGACCCCCCACTAGTTGGACCGAGGTTATCAATCAGATTGCAGGGAGCAGTTGTACTGGCAGCTCAAGACCGTGTTGTTTGGAAATTCATACAGAAAGCCCATATTTAGCAGTGGACATCCATCGGCTGATAATGATGATGATGATGATAAAAATATAATAAAATCATTACTAAGCACAAATTTATTTTATAGAGTAAAACAAACAAACAATCAAATCTTTCCTGTTTACAATCCGACTAGCTGACGCCCAGCCTAGGTTTCACCCGCGTGGTTCCCGTTCCCGTAAGAATACGGCGATAATATATAGCCTATAGCCTTCCTCGATAAATTGGCTATCTAACACTGAAAGAATTTTTCAAATCGGACCAGTAGTTCCTGAGATTAGCGCGTTCAACCAAACAAACAAACTCTTCAGCTTTATAATATTAGTATAGATGCGTCCAATGCGTACGATGCGTATTAGATTTATTTATTATATTTTCTACCTATCATGAGAAATCACGACATTTAGCGACGACGTCTAGCGATTAGGGACTAGTCCTTAGATACAATATAGGTGTCAAAGGGTTTCCCTAATTTCTAGACATATAGTTTCTTGGCAACCCTTCGCTAGAGACCTTAATTACTTTTTAAAACTTTTTTTAGAACTTAAATTTGATTTTATGCAGTGATTTTCAAAGTATTTAAACCCGGTATAACGAGTATTTTTTGTCAATTTAATTAGATAATTTACAAAGTCAGATTTTTCACAGTCGAACTGTTATAAATCCGCAACGAACTGTCATCCGCACGAACTTGCTTGTGCGAGACAGTATTACGAGCTCTGTCAACGAACCGACAGTAATATTTTAAAATATTCCATTCCACGAAAATCTACCGACTGTTATTGAATTAATAGGGAAAATATTCAATAGTTGTATCAACCATGTATAATGCGTAAATTTTAATTTTAAATTTAAAAAATAATAATAAATTGTTATTGCTCTATTTTAACGCATTAGTCTGTTGTTATGATGTAAAAATATCTTAATAGTACACAGTTTTGTGAAAAATTATACTTCGATGGTTAATAACATATTACGCCTTTGCAAATCCGCAATTCGCAGTCATCCGCACCACCTCAGACTCGTTTGCGCGAGACAGTGTTACCAGTTACGGTGAGTCAATTAATAGATACTTTCTTATAATAAATATTGGTTACAAAGGCAATATTTACTTACAGAGTCTAACATGATGGGAAGAGACACCACCTAGCCACCATAATAACGCATTTATATTATACGCCTTTGCAAATCGGCAATGAACTGTCATCCGCACCATCTCAGACTCGTATACGAGATAGTGTTACGAGTTACGGCGGCTGATAGCCATTGCGCGCACACAATGCGTCAATTAAATACGTTATTTTAGCATATTAAAACTATAGTATCTAGAGTAAGGATAATAAACACAATATTTACAGCATCTATAACATAAAGGGAACAGATCCTATGAAATACACAGCCACTAGCCACCTAATAACGCATTTATATTATACGCCTTTGCAAATCCGCAATGAACTGTCATCCGCACCGTCTCGGACTCGTTTGCGAGACAGCGTTACGAGTTACGGCGGCCGGTAGCCATTGCGCGCACACAATGCGTCATATAGAAGTCATTATTGTGCTTTTTGTTTTCGCCACTTAAATTATGCGTATGTAAATCACTTCTCTTCAATTGTGTAGGCGTTAATATCCGGTTATGATCGGAGAAATGGTACCCATTTGTAGTTGAGTTATAACTCAGTATGAAAAGAACGTTGATGTTCTAACTAATGATCTATTTATACGATTTACTCGTGTAAGTCAATGGATTAACTTGTAAATGTATTAAATAAAGTTCACTGGTTTATTGTGGCAAAAATATCGCCGTGAAAATTAACAATTTGACACCCATTATTAAAACTAGTAAGTAGTTAAAACTAGAATCTAAGATTACGCTTCGGTGTTTATAGCAATATTCCATTAATACGCATTTTAAAACACGTATCTCACACGGTGAAAGAATAAATAGTGAGGAAACCTGCACACCAGAGAATTTTCTTAATTCTCTGCGTGTGTGGTGAAGTCTGCCAATCCGCATTGGGCCAGCGTGGTGGACTACCGGACTAACCCATATCATTCTGAGATATACTAATAATCTATACTAATATTATAAAGCTGGAGAGTTTGTTTGTTTGATTGAACGCGCTAATCTCAGGAATTACGGGTCCGATTTGAAAAATTGTTTTAGTGTTAGATAGCCCGTTTATCGAGGAAGGCTATAAGCTATATATTATCCCCATATACCTACGGGAACAGAAATCACGCGGGTGAAACCGCGCGGCGTCAGCTAGTTATATCAATAAAATTTTAAGCTAGTATTTAATCAGGTAATCAAGTTACCGATTAACTTAAACACAATGAGCTATACAAAGGATACATGTGTTGAAACCGAGTATGAAATTCATTATAAATCCATCCATACACATCAATAAATCCCGGGATCCCGCCCACAGATAATTTCCGTTGGCGCGGACACGCTCTATTCAGCGTAACCACGTGTGGGATGTGATAATGCTTGCAAATCTACAAACGCTATCGTATTATGTTCAAAATACACGTAAATATGGGGAATGTGGTGCCTGTGCAACGAACTTATTGTTTACTAGCAGACGCTTACGACTTCGTCCGAGTGGAATTCAGTTTTTCACAAATCCCGCGGGAACCATGGATTTTCCGGGATGAAAATAGTCTATGTGTTGATCCAGAGTAAAATCTATTTGCATTCCAAATTTCAGTCAAATCGCGTCAGCAACCACAGCGCGAAGGAGGAATATTTAGCAGCATGTGTCTATAATTACATCGGCAACCATACCCTTTAGAACGTTACACAGCAATGCTGTTTAGTCGCAAAAATACGCATCGTCACAGTACGTCACTAGCGGTGCTAACATATGACCAAGTAACCAGAAATAGACAAAATATTGCCCAAAGGCGACGAATTTGTCCCAGTACCATCTCCTTCGTCCCAACGCAATGAGTAAGATAGCGGTATTTTTAGTTGCACCGGCATTGGTTGAACTTTGTCTATTTCTCTTCACGAAATTATCTGATTGGTTGTATGTTAGTGCCACTGAAGAGTTCTGGTACAAATAACTGTTACTAAATTGTTCTAAGGGCTTTTCACTTAATTTATGGAGAAAGCGCTTATGCTGGTCATCTCCTCTGGGTATTCTTGTGGTGGACCGAGTACGGGATTCCAGCCTTACCCGGGTGAAGCACGTGACCCGGGTAAGGCTGCTTTACCGGAAGTGTATTGTAAAAGGTCATCAAATATGAAAAAAAAATATTATTCAATTAAAAAGAAGTCCGATTGTTAAAAATCTGTGGTCTGCGATGGCTCTTAGCATAAATCCTTTTTTATTAGCAACCTATTTTCGTTCTTTGTTGTTTGTCTGTATAAACGAGTACACTACATACCTGTACATTCAGCTGGCTTTGTGCACTATAAATTATGTTAATCCTTGACGCACCACAATCTCCTAACATAATATGGCGTGGAATGGTCGATAAATATTGTAAAAGACGTGTACACTAATTGGATGCTCCATAAATGCTATTAAAAATATGCAAGCAGTAGGCTCTCTACACACGTATGTGTAGGTATAAGATCGTGTGTGAATATCTTGACCAATATTAACTATATCTATATAATATATAAAGCTGAAGAGTTCGTTTGTTTGAACGCGCTAATCTCAGGAACTGAGTGAAGCATCACAATAGTAGTAGCGTAGACAGAGAAGTAAATAGACAACTGATTACTGTCGATGAAAGTCCAAAGAAAAGGGGGAGGAGGGGAGGTCCACTAGCCCCTAGAGATATAGAAAACAAATACAAAACTATTACAACTACTGCAAAGTGATAACTATCGTTGTGTGACGCTCTCCAAGTTGCATGCTCTTATTTCTACCTATAATTAATATATTTCTCATAAATCTAATATTCTCTATAAAATTATCAACTTTCGTGAATTTTCGTTAAAGTAACATAAAAATATTAAACAGTTACACACAGTTACAAATAATGTGCCATTGCAAAAGCAATCTATACTAATATTATAAAGCTGAAGAGTTTGTTTGTTTGAACGCGCTAATCTCAGGAACTACTGGTCCGATTTGGAAAATTCTTTCAGTGTTAGATAGCCCATTTATCGAGGAAGGCTATAGGCTATATTTTATCCCCGTATTCCCACGAGAACAGGAACCACGCGGGTAAAAGCGCGCAGCGTCAGCTAGTTATTAAATAAATAAATTGTTTGAACAGGCTAATCTCAGGAATTACTGGTCCGATTTGAAAAATTATTTCTGTGTTAGATAGCCCATTTATCGGGCTATAAGCTATATATTTATAGGGCTATAAGCTATATATTTTAATATATATAGATAATACCGAACCTAAATAAAACCTAAATAACACCGAACCTAAATAATATAATACCGAACCTAAAGGATAAAATCGAACCTAGCGTCAGCTAGTAACTAAATAAGTAGCAATAACTAAACAAGGGCCCGCTTTTCTTTGGAACAAAATCTAGACTAAAACCAGGTATGAAAGTAGCCTTTTCCAACTTTAAAAGCCAATACATTTGAGTCAGAGCAAATCACTGGAATAAACTACTGAATATTGTTATTTAACACCTGTAGTCATAGTTCAGAAGGGATTGAGTGTGAAAAGAAAACTTTTCCACTCTATTACTAGCTGCATAGAGTTCATAATAGCACAATGTAATGCGATTTTAAATTTAAATTTCCCGAATATGGAATATGAAAAGGATATTCTTTGGTCGGAGCTAGTTTAAACTTTTCAAGAGTATAGCGGGCACTGCTTTATGTAATATGTTGGTAAGAATTTCTTTGGACTTACATATGTTATTCAAAAAATATAATGAGCTAACCGACGACTTGGAAAATGTTTTTCAGAAAAACTAAATTTTCGCAACAATTTTCTTGGTGGTTGACTTGTATGTTCTGAATATTTCTCGTTCTCGTTATCAACCCATATTCGGCTCACTACTGAGCTCGAGTCTCCTCTGAGAATGAGAAGGGTTAGGCCAATAGTCCACCCCGCTGGCCCTATGCAGTTTGGCAGACTTCACACACGCAGAGAATTAAGAAAATTCTCACTCACTAACTCACGTTTTAACACTCACAATTAAATATGTGTCTCAAACGGTTCACCGTACATATTTAATTTCTTAAAATGCACACAACTGAAAAGTTGAACGGAGCAGATTCGAACCCACTTCCCAACACCCAGAGATCATGTCCACTCCACCATATCACGGCTCACCCACTGGGATATCACGGCACATTCTGAATATTTACTTGTTACAATCAATCGTTAGTTATGTTTTATAAGATTATGTAGTTTGCGTATGAAATATATTACCGATATTTTAGATTAGATACTAGTAGATAGATAGTATATAAGAGGAAGTCTGAAGGTGGCGCCAGTGACAGAAAAATTGAGGAGTAGAAGGTTAGCTTGGTATGGACATGTAATGCGTAGAGAGGAAAGTCATATTACTAGAAAAATGTTGAATGTGCAAGTGGAAGGTCATAAGAGGAGAGGAAGGCCAAAGAAGAGATGGTTGGATTGTGTGAAAGAGGACATGTGTGTAAAAGGAGTGGATGATGAGTTGAAAAGATTGACATATTTTTCCGACCCCACTTAAGTGGGATAAGGGTAAGGAGATGATGATGATAGATAATTAATAATTAAAACGTTTAAAAACTCTAGTACAGAGAGCTCTATTGTTGCTAAAAACGGCAGCAGTCAGTCAGTTAGTAGTCTAATTCACTAACTTTGACGAATGTTAGTTTAAATATACGAACGTGGATATCATACATTATATAGATGACATTTCTCAGTGCCTATACCATAGGCTTACAGTAGGTACTACAACATAAAGTAATCCAATTTATCTTCAAACTCCCCTCAAAATGGTTGCTTGTCAAATTTGTG
The DNA here is from genome assembly GCF_947172395.1 of Bicyclus anynana. Classification (NCBI taxonomy): domain Eukaryota; kingdom Metazoa; phylum Arthropoda; class Insecta; order Lepidoptera; family Nymphalidae; genus Bicyclus; species Bicyclus anynana. Next base: position 12,134,716 of record NC_069103.1, on the reverse strand, counting down.
TCAATTGTATGTCAATTGGTGATACGGAATTATGTAATTGTCATCAATTTGTCATCGCTCTTTGGTACAATAATGGGATATTAAGTGCCATTGTAATAAATTTGACAAAATGCTATTAATTCGTCCACCTGCTGGCCTATTTACTATTTTGGTCTTTGTTATAAACCTATTAAAATTAACATCAAATCAATTTGACGGCCTCCGTGGCGCAGTGGTATGTGCAGTGGATTAACAAGACGGAGATCCTGGGTTCTATCCCCGGCTGGGCAGATAGAGATTTTCTTAATTTTTCCAGGTCCGGCTGGTGGGAGGCTTCGGCCGTGGCTAGTTACCACCCTACCGGCAAAGACGTACCGCCAAGAGATTTAGCGTTCCGGTACGATGCCGTGTAGAAACTGAAAGGGGTGTGGATTTTCATCCTCCTCCTAACAAGTTAGCCTGCTTCCATCTTAGACTGCATCATCACTTACCATCAGGTGAGATTGTAGTCAAGGGCTAACTTGTAAAGAATAAAAAAACACATATAAATCCTTCTGAGTACCTATATCTTTTGAAAACAACGTATTATTCTACGTGTATCATACGTTTTCTCTTACTTCACTATCTAAGTGAGAAAAGTCCCTCTACGTCAACGTCCGCAAGATAAATGGCATAGATACCTTTGCCTTTTGCTTCTGTTGAAAATTTTTACTCCCTCGAGCGACACCTTTACTCCGTTTTGCAAACAAATGCACTCCATCTCTATTCTCTAACCTGTGCAGACGAAACCCCTATCCTCGATGCAGTCTCCCCCTACCTGCGCAACCGTCCCCCTCATACTGGAGTCATCCTTCATCCTTTTCATTCACACTTCAAAATTACATTCGGCCATTTTCGTTCATACTCGGATGCAATAGCCGGTGTGGCCCGTAGCTAAAACATAATTTTCAGCCAGTCGCTTTCCGGCCGTCGGAGGAACCGCATCGCTGCCGGTCGCTTCTCCCGCGCTCGAAACATCGCAACTGATGCGTCCTCGTATTTGCATAGGGATGTTTATTCCCAGATAGTGTGCCCTAAAAACCTGACTATTATCACAACGGATTGCTATCAGTGCTGTGAGTTGCTCAAGTGCTTCGGACAGAGGTAAATCAAAATTAAAAAAAAATCGTAAAAGTGCTGCGGTTTATTGGTCCTTCGTATGGAAAAAGTGGTTTTCATGTAAAACGGATGTGGTTTCGATGAGATTTGTTTGTAACAAATTAAATATAAACACACATCAGTCGAACGGTAATATTAGATGTTGCCGACTTTGTTGACGTCTGACAACGTTTAATGGATCGGGAGGGAACTCAGAAATGTAACTTTAGAACGGAAACGTGAAATGATTTAGTTTAAACCGAGTATTATGACTTTGTGATACATTTAGTTAATGTGGAATACGATATTGGCTACGAAATGGGTTCAACCTTTATGGGACTTTGAAACGTCGATGGAGTTGATTAAAAATTGTAATAGAATCTAATGAGATGTAAATGAGATTGAATAAGTAATAAAAAAGACAATTCGGTATCAATCAAAAAACCTGTAACGATGACAATAATGATGATTAACACATTTGATGTAAAAAAGGTTCTAATGAACAAAAAATTGTAGGTGAAGCCATTAATCTAATGGGTACCGTACAATAGGCCATTGTTCGCTACACAAACAACACAATTTTTATCGCTTCCAACAAAATAATATCCGGGGAATGAACAATAAAGTCAATGTTTACAAAAATCAATTAACGGAAGAGTGCGGACAATATCAATTGAACTTTCGTAACGGTTATTGGTTAATGATCCGTTGCGGTCAGCTCATTACTGTTGTGTAGTGTTTAATCATCATTATTTTCATAGTTTACCCACGGGGAGTCAAATTTCTCTATGCATCAAATGTTCTCATTCGTCCCACGCATCATTGGACCAGTAAACCGGAGGCATTCGGTCCAAATCATATAAAAATCACCGTTCACAGCCCCGATAAAGAAGGCAATAATTAAATTAGCATGAGTTTTTGTAACTGAAACAGAAAGTGCTCAAGATAAAGTGAGTGATACAAAGTTGAGAACACCAGAATTTCCAGCCGAAGAGATAATAAGCCGCGAAGTAAGTTTAACAAATTTTTTGCCAAGGCGCTATTTTCTTTATTCCGTTTATGTTAATTTTTGTCGTATTCAAGAGATTGTTGAAAGGAAATAGGTGTTTCGCTAAAGTCACGTTTCGCAAAATCGTTTTGTATTGTTCGGTCCTTGACTTTTTAAATGTTATCATAATAATTATAACATTTACATAATAATTATAACATTTACATAGTCGAAATTACAAAATCATAATAATGTTTTTTATAATATCGAATAGCTCATTATTTTCTTTAATCTTTTGAATTTATTACCTCATTATTTTTTGTTGTTATCGTTTGATTATGTCATACAATGAAGTGATATTTTCATTTCATTTCAGTGTTTATTTTTTATGTTCTCAGTTTTTCAGTTTTCTTATAGGCACATGTTACAGAATTGATTGATGTTCGTTGGTTTCGCCGCTGAAAGTCAAAAATAGATTAACCTATTTGATTTATTTGTTACGTTTAATTGAATACAAAACTATACATATATTATTCAAAAAATAATAATTTTCTTTTTATAACTATAATACTCCAAGCTGACGATAAATTAACAACGCTTTTAAACTGAGAATAATTTAGCAGGGCATGCAAATGTCAATACAATCAAAGGAATACCCTGAGTCCATAAACCTGATTCCTGATAGCCCGTTATTGCACCAGTAAACTAACCCTTATATGATCGAAACGCAGTAATGATACCTGGCCTTATGTTTGTAAATAATATTTTATTCTGATACTTAACTTTCGTTCCTTTTCTATCTCATAATTGATTTCTAATATAGCCCAAACTACATCTACCTCCATATTTAATATGACTCCAATAAATATCTCATTTGAAAGGTACAAGAAACCATTCATACCAAAAGGAAGTATTCCCAAAAGACTGGTAGCTTTCTCATAAAACGATCTCTAAGTAGTCTTTCATAAATTCCAACCATATTCAGTATTCAAACGATCCACAAATATTATTTTATCTTCACAGATATGATAAAGAAGCTCCACATACCGAGTAGATAAATCATTTCGAATATCTACTTGCTTTTCAACTTCGGTCTTCACTAAATTGGTATGTAGGCAGATGCTACAGCTTGGATAGTCGACTAACATTCTTTTTACTGACTAATGACCTGTATTTTAACGATTGTAATGGTTTTCTAAATAAACAGTTTTTAAAAAATGAGACTACTCTTCCGTGAGTTTACTTTCCAATTGTATTTAACTGTGACAACCGCAACGTTCGTATACAGTACAGTAGTCTGATTTGAATAATTTTTAATTTTGCAAAACTTTGAAGTATCACAGATATATAAAAAGTCGTAGCTTAAGTGCTTTATGTTCTGTGATACGAGTAGGTCCAATAAAACTTAAACGAGTAGGTTTATATATTGTCTAAACTATTACAAAACAAGATATCATATTACAAACGACTGCGTAGGTGGATAATGATTGTGACGACAACAAATAAAATATCATTGTGCCAAATATTTATTTGAATGGAAACATTTGAATCTGTATTATTTAAGGTTTAGATATTTGGTCTACTTTTGGAAGTCGGTTTGGCTTTGGAAGTAGTGTAGTCCAGTTACTTTATACATTTGAAAATGCAAAACAACCGAGAAAGCTTAATTTTGGTACAGGCACAGGAAATTTTGATCGAAAATTTGAAGTTAATCTTTTCTAGGCTTACCCCACGTCATATCCAAAATTCAACTTTCTTGGTTCATTTTCATTTCTAAACCAACTTTCCCGGCAAAGTGTTTGTAGTAAGTTGTTTGACAGTAGTCCGCAACTGACAGATAGAACATTGTGCGGGCTACAGACCTTCAGTTTTAATTGCCCAGTTTTAACTTTACAGTTTGTAGCGCGGTTAACTGAACAGTTCGGCTGTACAATCAAAACTACAGGTCTGTCGCCTGTATTAGTATTAGTATGTAAATCTAAAGAAACGTTCTTTATCGAAACTAACCTTAAGTTTATACATTTTGTCCTTACCATTCCATATCACCACTATGCTCAATGCCTATCAATAATCATATAAAACTATTTGGAATACTTGGATTTAAAGAAATATATTAAAAACACTTGTCTTAAAGCCATTGAACCATAGATAATGAGGCAGCCATCTTGAAATGAAACATCGCGGTAGAGAATCAAGTTGGAAAAAAAATGTGGCCGTATCGGCTTCTTTTATTAAAGAACATTAGAGTTTCGAGGATGAAAAATGAAAAATAAATAACGGAGGCCCACAATGTAGGCTTCTGAGGGAGCTCGGAGGGCAATGCTTTTATTTGAAGAATTTTTGTGTAGACAATTTTTCAAGACTACTGGCATGGCTGTCTGCTATGATTTATTTTTATCGGTTCGGAGAGAATTTTTGTTTAGAGAAAATGAACACAAATACTCATACTTAATGTAGCTAAAAGTTGTTTACGACGTGTCCCGTGTTATTAGGTACATTCGTTATTTTAAAAATAAGTCTGATAACGTGTTAACTTGATAGGTATACCTTTTCAGATTTAATATATTTTTTGACATGCTAGCTATAATGGTTATACTTAAAGTAATCAAAACTTAAATGAGAAATCGTAGCCAAAATGTGTCGTTATCGAATTGGTCGACAAAAAAAATGATATCTAAGTGTGTGCCAAATTCTATAGAAGTACTTATAATGCATTTATGCTCAAGATTTGACTTAGCTAATTTTTGTATAAAAGTATCATTATATTAAATTCTATATTTATTTTTTTTAATTCTTTATTTTGAGGATTTTATTTGCAGGCAAAACTAACCACTTCAAAGCTTGAGCTTCAGATCATACAGACAAATAATTAGAAAATGAATATATATTTTTGGCTCGATTCCAAAAATTTTGAAAATAATTGTGTCAAAAACTTGTGTCTTCTATTCTTAAAAAAATTATCGACCTGCTTCTCAATTATTGTAAATAATAAAGGCCCATTTTGGGAAATGTCTGTTATCAAACGAGCTGGCACAAAAACCTACTGAAATCTGTACTTAGTTTAAAAGATAGAGAGAGAAGTTTACTCGTAGTTAGTACAAAATTACTATTATAAAAACTTAATTTTTACATTTAATTTTTATTCATTTTACCTGTCACTTATAAGTTTATTTTGAGCTGGAAGAAAATCTAATAAATAAATTACTATTCTCGTCTATTTAAAAAAAAAACCCCACAAAATGTTGTTACTAAACCAATAAATACCGAACTTCCAAGAAATCGATACAATTCTAATTAGATAGTGCATTGTAACGAGAAAAATATTCAAATTGGTACTGAAATTGGAGATAAAATGACAGTTTCAAAAGGTATCGTTACCTTATACATACAATCTGGTATACGATTACCAAACAAGGTTTGTTGTTTCCAATATAGAGTTCTCCGGCCAATAATAACTCACGTATTTCAGTATCGGATTTGAACTCTGTCCGAAGTGAAGTAATCAGATATCTGAGTAACTTCGAATAGTTAACTGCTAAAGGTATTCGCTCACTTGTTACCTATATCACAGAATCTATACTTATAAATCTGTAGCGGTATCAATTCTGTACATTGAAGATATTTTGATTTCTTTGTTGGAGGGCTTTATAAAATCAATACTAAAGCCGAAATATTTTTTTTTTGTCCATTCGTCTTTTAGTTGACAGGGCATCACTATGAAACTACTGAAGGAATTTGAATAAAACATAGCAGGATTTGAGACTACAATAAGAATAATGTTCTAAGGTATTTTTAGTTTGCGAAAATTAAATCAAAATGGGGTAAAATAAGGGTTGAAAGTTTGTATTGGACATCTCTTATTTTCAAGTTGCATGTGTAAAAATATAATCTAATAGAGCCTAATGTTGTCACCTTAATTTAAAAAAAAGTTAAGAAATATGTTATCTGGATTGACCATGCAATTTCATATAGTGAAGAGTTTTCAACACTATCGCCTTTGACTTTTGTGCACTTCTTTCATACCCTTACCTACCCTACTCCAACCCTACACCACGTCTACCCTACGTGTACCCTACGTCTACCCTACCCCTACCCTATTTTTTAAATTTCTCGCCGTAAAAACCATTCTAGTACTTCAACGAACATTTTAAAAATAATTGACCAAATCCAGGCGTTGTTGAGTTAGTATGCGCTTACCAACGCACTTTGCGATTCATTTTTAAATTATAAGATTGTATTTATCATGTATGTGCCTAGCCTTGGATTAGATTTTCGTATAATGTAAAATGATTATTTTCAGGTACGAACATATTAATTGAAGGTTGCTTTTTCCCATGAAAAATATTATTTTCCATGATGAATATTGCATGAATTACCCATATGAGACCAGCGGTCTTAGCCTAATAAATGCGCGTTTACCCTTAATGTTATTCAAAACGTGTCCCTACATTTATCCTAAGTGAAAGATCTAGCACGACTCCACAAACTAACTCCATATAAATCTCAAAGTATTTCAACTTGGTAATGGCTGAAACGAATCTCATTGGGATGCTGTAAGACACTCGGATGCAAGTTTGTAAAATGTTTACCATTTCTTTGCATAAATTCTATCTCGGCTTATCAAATTACTTTGTGAGAATTTATGTCCATGCTAAAATTATGAGAATTTTCTCGGAAAACTTTAAGACTAAAAACTCACTATCTGTTATGGAGTCAAAAGGAACTTAGACTTTCTTTACATCAAGATTTCTGCTATAGTTTATTTTGTATGAAAGTCGTGATAGCTCAGTGGATATGACCTCTGCCTTCGATTTAGAGGGCCGGGGCATGCACCTCCAACTTTTCAGCTATGTGCATTTTAAGAAATTAAATATCACGTGTCTTAGCGGTGAAGGAAAACATTGTGAGGAAACCTGCTTACCTTCCTGAGAATTCTTAATTCACTACGTGTGTGAAGTCTACCAATCCGCATTTGGCCAGCGTGGTGGACTCTCTCTAACCCCTCTCATTCTGAGAGGAGACTCGTGCTCAAAATTGAGCCGAATATGGGTTGCTAATGATGAATGATAATGATGATATTTTGTTAACCACTAGTTAAAATCCGTTCTAAAATTTTTACTTTATTGTTTATTATTGAATTTCTTATTGGTTCTAAATTTGAATGTATAACTATATCATTTTAATATTGTAAGAGTCTGAGTAAGTCAGACCGTTATTTTATACAAAACAAAAAGAACGCGAGTTCATGCTTCTACTATTGGTATTGGCGTGTACAAGATTTTAACAAGGGTAAGTACGATACGTACTATTTATACAAAATTTAAATTCCATTTCCAGTACAGCTTCGTAATGAGTTTTCAGGATAGGCAGTGCATTTTCGTATCTATGCAATGCACAGACAAATCCTCTTGCACACTCTTCATAAATCATATCTTCTTTGAACTTCCTCTTTTTTCTTGTGTCCTTCCAATTGAAATATTCTTCTGGTAATTTGACTAATCAAAATATAAACGTACCTACTATTTCTTACATTACAGATGTTTATATTTTCAATAGACATGTTGAACTTGTTTAACTAAAAGTATTTTTAAGTCTTTTAGTTAGTTATCAACCCATATTCGGCTCACTGCTGAGCTCGAGTCTCCTCTCAGAATGAGAGGGGTTAGAGGGGTTACCACGCTGGCCCAATGCGGATTGGCAGACTTCACACACGCAGAGAATTAAGAAAATTCTCTGGTATGCAGGTTTCCTAACGATGTTTTCCTTCACCGATTGAGACACGTGATATTTAATTTATTAAATTGCACACAACTGAAAAGTTGGAACTGCATGCCCTAGACCGGATTCGAACCCACTCCCTCCGGAATCAGAGGCAGAGATCATATCCACTGAGCTATCACGGCTCTAGTCTTTTAAACGTTTCTAATTATATCATCTCAAAGTTATTTCCCGCTCTAGGTGTTATGTCTCCAACTCCTTAGTCGACCACACGTAGATACGGTGTGTTGGCAGGATTATCAACTTTATATTCATCATTCTAAGATACATTATTCCTTGAGATAGGCTCGCTAGCTGTTCGATAAAGGCGACATTTGCCATCGCCTGTTTGAATAGATAATGCCTTGTCCGGAGATAATGACGCCGAGACTGGTCGAGGACTATTTCCCTCATTAGGGCGATCTAGCGGTTAATGCTTTGGCGAAGGGTTTGATAAATTAATTACTTTGTATACTACTTGACACAGCCGTTGGATGAAAAGTAAAGATCATTAGCATCACTAGCTATGGTTTTTTTTTATTCTTTACAAGTTAGCCCTTGACTACAATCTCTCCTAAGTGATGATGCAGTCTAAGATGGAAGCAGGCTAACTTGTTAGGAGGAGGATGAAAATCCAAACCCCTTTTCGGTTTCTACACGACATCGTACCGGAACGCTAAATGCTTGGCGGTACGTCTTTGTCGGTAGGGCGGTAACTAGCCACGGCCGAAGCCTCCCACCAGCCAGACCTGGACCAATTAAGAAAATCTCAAACAGCCCAACCGGGGTTCGAACCCAGGACCTCCGCCATTAAATCCACCGCGCATACCACTGCGCCACGGAGGCCGTCAGAATTATAGTATTTGCTATTGTCATTATTAACCCATATTCGGCTCACTGCTGAGCTGAGTCTCCTCTCAAAATGAGAAGGATTAGGAGGCTAATAGTCAACCACGCTGGCCCAATGCGGATAAGCAGACTTCACACTCGCTGAGAATTAAGAAAATTCTCTGGTACGTAGGTTTACGTTGTTTTCCTTCACTGTTTGAGACACGTGTTATTTAATTTCTTAAAATGCACATAACTGAAACGTTGGAGGTGCATGCCACGGACTGGATTTGAACCCACACCCTCCGAAATCGAAGGCAGAGGTCATATCCACTGGGCTATCACAGCTCAGTATTTAGTACTGGTTTCTTATAATACAGGATTTCAAGATATAGAACTTTAACCCACCAAAGTTCTCGTTTCGTATTGTAATGACCCGATCATGAAAAAAGATAATTGAATAGAAGCAGGCGATAATTATTTTGCATAAACACGTGTAATCCATACTGAATGCGAAATAACTTTGTTTTTTACGCTTTCGCGCTCGAACTATTCAACCGATTTCTATGAAATTGTGTCACATTGATAGAGATACAAAAACATAACGTATCTGTAATATAGAAAAAAAATCTGTTTCGTTAAATATGAAATACTACACTCGAGAGAAGCTGAGTACTTATTGCCTAATCCAATAATTTGTTACTCAATAATTTAAAATTGGTTAAGAAATTACGAAGTTCTGAGATAACAAACATTAAAAAAAAACACGCGTCGAATTGAGAACCTCCTCCTTTTTTGAAGTCGGTTAAAAATTTATGTAAAAACCCAATGTTAAATCTTGTAAATCAAAGAACGGACGGGCGAATAATGAGACAGAATAACAAAATCTTGTATGGTTCTATTTTTTCGTCAAGGTTAAATAAACCCCATTAAACAACATTTTTCAAATATTGCTTAAATATAATTGAGAATAACAACATTTCTGAACAATTTTATAAATACAAAACCGCTTAAACACCTTTAAACAGCAAACTATTCATGGAATAATAAAGGATAATATTACCTAGATTCAATATTCGTTGTCTAGAATATCAGTGATTCCGAACAGTTGTTTACAAGTCGGCTCAATTACGAAAACGTTTATTATTATCCAAAGTTTAAGGTAAACTCGTTCTATTTTTAATTCTTTGATCTGCCAGTACTGAATGGAATGCAGCGTTATTAAAGTATAGCTAACAGACGATCACAGAGAGCGCAACTTGGGTTTGAATCAGAAACTGTGTATTAGTATGCGTAAACAGCTATGAAAAGCTTTACCGATACAGAGTTTTAAAACAACAAACTGTGTATTTTTAAATTATCGAGAGTTGTTATCTGAAATCCATTTAAATAAATGTAAAAATAAAGCATTATAAGTTATTTACTCTAACTAATCTTTCTATGTTTGGAACAAAGGCTATTAAACTCATCATCATTAATAACTATCCATATTCGGCTCACTATTGAGCAAGGGGCTCCTCTAAAATTAGATACAATTGGCAGACACGTAGAGAATTAGGTATGCAGGTTTATTCACGATGTTTTTCCTTCATCGTTTAAGATACTTGATACTTTTGATAATTCTTTTACCGAAAATTAAAGGCGAACATGGTCGTCGTCGTCGTCGTTATCAACCCATATACGGCTCACTGCTGAGCTCGAGTCTCCTCTCATAATGACATTCGATTGGCAGACTTCACACACGCAGAGAATTGAGAAATTCTCTGGTGTGCATGTTTCCTCACGATGTTTTCCTTCACCGTTTGAGACACGTGATATTTAATTTCTTAAAATGCACACAACTGAAAAGTTGGAGGTGCATGCTCCGGAATCGGAGGTAGAGGTCATATTCACTGGGCTCTCACGGCTCTGAAAAATGGTCATATAAACAGAATTTCATGCAAAAGAATTGGCGCACTTTTGTGATAAAACAAAATAATTGATTTGACACACACTTTCAGGATGCATTATCAGGGATACAACACAAACATGACAAAATGTCAGGGTATTTTCATCTAGAGACAATATATTAATTTCGAGAGAACAAAATAACATCTGAAGGTATGTCGTCGTAACTCATTGCACTACCGATTACGACATTTTAAACGAACGCTTGGCACGTTCGGAAAACTTTGAAACTTTCAAAAGATACGTAAAATATCCTCACAATAACAACTACTTTGAGAATTGTCAGCGATGTTATTGGACAAGTGTTGTTCTTCCACACAGTTTAATCTTCCGTTTTGAAAAATCAGAAGTGTGATTTATAGGACAAACAATATGGTTTTATGAAAGTTGTAGTTAGTAGTTGACTTATTTATGTACATAATTATATTATATCATTGGCAGTGGCGTGCACTTCATAGATGCAAAAATGCACTGCCTACCTTAATTATTCAAAACATAACTATGTTGGACCGCAGAATCCATAGTTGGAAAATGAATTTTCCAATTTTTACTTTTAGTGCATACTCTTTTTGAAAACCGCTGATCGTTGGGGTTCCAAAGTGGCGACCTCACACTAGAGAGCGCAGTGTTGGTCAACCTCTCATAATCACGCGTTGTTGTAAAAATGTTTTTTACGATATTAGGTATTAATTTTAATTTAACATATTACACACCCACAAACATATATACACACACACAGTAACTCCACCAATTTCCGAACACCGTACTCAGAATTTAAACTGAAAATTCTTGAAAGAAAGAAGCTCTCAGTGTATCATACTGAGAGTTTGTCTTCCCTACCCAGAATTCGAATTTTGAACCCCGAGACTCGTAATCCAAACCACATAATATGCTAACAGGACCAACGAGGCAGTTACGGAGTTACGGAATCGTAATAATCCGAAATTATACGATCAAAAACCTCTGGGCCGTAAAATAGTCCGGACGGCACGGGTCGCCTTATGTCTGGTCGGTACATATTTTATTAAAAAACTTTTCGCCATTTCGTCACCGCAGTGGCGAAGTTTGTTCAATGTCAATCTTCTTTATGAGTGTATTATAATATATATGAGTATTTTGTTGCTCCGTCTTTTAGTGCATTTATTAAATGGTAGCGGATGTCCGTGACTTTGTTTCCGTACGTCCGCTTTCAAAGAAACAGAGCAAAAAGCTTTAATCTACCTGCAAAATACCTATGAAAGTCTTTAACTTAACTGTTATTTACTTTAACATATAAGTATGGCAGACTGTTATAATTTTAGATTTATCTCAAATGTTAAAAGCTAGAGCACGCTCGCGACTTCGCCCACGTTTGTTATTAAGGAGAGAATCATGGATTTATTCGGAGGAATCCTTCTAGTAGTTTTTGCAGAAGTTTTAAATTTTTGCTAAAAACATAATATAGGTAAACATATTATAACTATCCATTTCAATTATTGTTGAGATCCCGGTAGTATTAGGGATCAAAGGAGAGATTAATAAGCAACAACTAAACAACAGTATTTCTAAGCAACGATATTTTTCTATAAATGAACTATTCTATTCTACATAAAGAAACAAAATGTGACAAATATAAATACAAATACTATCAACAGTAATGGGTTTATTTATCTTTTTAATCGCCTATAACCTATTTTTCTTCTTAAATTTTGATAGAGTATGTTTTCAAAAACGAAAGACACCTGTAAGTAACAACCCAAATGAGTCAGCTAGTAGCATATGTATTATATGATAAGAATTTTAATATTTCAAAGCGTGGAATTTTCTCATCTCCATAATTTAATAAAGTCAAAGTTGAAGTTGACAAAGTATATGAAGGTAACCACGCGCACAAAGGCGCAGTACATCATACAAGAATATAGCAAACGTCTCCAGTAATTCGCTCGGAGATTTAAAATGCTTGTCACGAACTAGAGTGCTTTAAAGTTGAAGAAACTGCGGTCTTGTATGCTTCTTTAGTTTTAGAACTACATGATAATAATATTAACATACATGACGTAAGTTTGAAAATAGAAGCTTTATATGAAAGGGAAGAAAACCTGACTTATGTTTCATCATCATAATGTTTATATGTGAGATACTCGTAGCAACAAAAACAAGGAATTCTGTGATTATATTCATTAGCACCAGTAGTATTCTTAGAGTTTGATATTTATAAGTAAACCAATATGTGATTGGGTCAAAAACAAATAAAGTAGATTATTCACTAGTTTTACTATCATTAAGTAGTAGATACATGGGCTTGAAAAAAAAACGCTTTTAAAATTCATTTTGATTCCTATATTGGTCAAAAATTTGAAGTTACTTTTTTTGTTGTTCTATCACACTTCTTTTAAAATGTCTTGTTTCATGTAGGTATAATGGTATTCGCCCACGGATCCGTATTGGACGAATACGATGTGGATCTGTGGACGCTTACGTTATGTGGACACCCATATTCTTCAAATTATCAATCAATTCGGCTCACTGCTGAGGTCTCGAGAGGTGTTAGGCTAAATAGTTCACCACGCTAGCCCAATGCGGATTGTCAGTCTTCACACACGCAGAGAATTAAGAAAATTTTTAGGTATGCAGGTTTCCTCACGTTGTTTTTCCTTTACCGTTTTGGACACATCATATTGAATTTTTGAAAATGCAGATAACTGAAAAATTGGAGGTACATGCCCCGGACCGCATTCGAACTTACACCCTCCGGATTTGGAGGCAAAGGTATTAATAGTATCTGAGCTATCACAGCTCTCACCGTTAAATAATAAAATTTGGATACTTTTTTACTATAGCCAAACCGGATACAAGAGTTAACATTCTAAAAGACACTCCAAACTGGGGTGACATAATAGAATAACAATTGAAAGCAACTCAAAAACCCGACATGGAGCGTAATAACAATAACACACTCGACCAAAATACTGAAAGACACTTCAAGCGCCCTTTTGTGAAGCATCACTATTGTTTGATAGTAAAATGTAAAAATCACTTAACACTACGTTTCTTTGGAGTTGTAAAAACAAATTACGTAGAGCGTGCCTCTGTTTTGTTCCATTCACGTGAGTTTTATTGACTACCTCCCATTGAAGAGCCTCGCTAATGAACCGGTGTTAATGGCAACTTCCTTGCCACAAATTTAAGGCTTAAAATTTACACCATAGCCGTATTATCCGATACGTTTACCTTCTGCTTAGGAGAGTGATACTAATTCCTATGTTTGTACTTCTAATTTTCTATGTCTAGGCCTTTTAAATTTCATTTGTTTAAAGTTTGAGCGTCGTAAATAATGCAGATGTGCCTCTGCATATGGTTTAGGTCTTTCAAATTTTCTGTCCTGCCTGTTGGATTATTATTGATTCTTAACTCAGTTTTACGTCTTTTACGTTAAAAGCAGAGGAAAAAGATGATTAAATTCAAAAGACATGGCTCATTATTGAAATATTAAAAAAATATATAACAATTAAAATTTATAGATGGAGAAAAAACTCATCATAGGCATGAATTGTAAATTACAATCATTTACTAAAAAAAATACGAGTAGAGAACATATAGTATGATAGAACCGTGAATTAATGAATTTAGACTTAATTCTTGTAGGCAGACATATATCACGTAACAGTGAAAAGATACATATCCACAGAATAGTTTTAAAGCCTAGTTTGTATTGTACCTCTATTTTAAAAGGACGAAAGTAGCCAAAACACGAAACGATTCCAAAAATGTACAAACAAAACAACACTGCCACCAAAAGTGCAACTTTTTCCCACAAAACGAAAACCTACAGAACAATATCTTAAAATCTTCATCCTTTTACAGTTATTTCCCATTACTTTAAATGTAGGTGGATCATGGAGCTTGCTTCTCGTTTCGCAAAATAACTCTAAAATGGCTACTAACCGTTATCTCGGCATGGCCCAATTGTTGCTAAGTAACCACGTTTTATTGCACCATCATGAATTAAGGTAGAGCTAATAGTTCCGTACCCCATGCAGCTACGAGTACAAACTGCCAGCCTATTTAGCTAATTACACTAGATCTGGGATTAGCTTCCTCAATTTGTCCGCCTGTAGCTTAGTTCTTTCATCTTCATCTTGTGTCTTCCAGTCTTTTTAATGAAAACTTATGTTGCATTTTAAATAATTAAAAGAGTGCAATTCGATTGTAAACATCCTAAAGTTCGGGAGAACTAAAATAATTATTATCAAAAACTAAAATAATTATCATTCGTTTTAGGAGAGCCTAGAACCACAACGCTATTGCAATGGTTAGTAGGCTTAGCCCTTCGCACAAGAGTTATTTTAACGGACGTTATAAGGTCGTTCAAATATTGGTAGTATGAGGTTAAATGAAGGTCAATTTCCAACGCCTAAAATTGAAAATGCAACACTGCTCGAAAAGCGTTGTGTTTTAAAAACGCTGTCTAGTGAACATAATCTCGAAATTTTTAGAAACTTTAACCGTTTGCGCAGCGCACGCAGGGTAAGCTCTCAATAGGAAAGAATCCCTCGATTTTGAAACATTTTTCTTTAGTGCTCCGCTCCTATTAGTCTTAGCGTGATAATATACAGCCTATAGCATTTGTCAATAAATGGGCTAACTAACACTGAAATTTCAAATCAGACCAATATTTCTTGAGATTAGTGGGTTTAAGCAAACAAACAAACAAACTCTTCAGCTTTATAATATTAGTAAGTATAGATAAAAGCTTGGTAACTGCAAATGTGCGCATGATATTTCACGTCGCAGGTGGTAAAAAAGGCGTTAGTAACATGAGACATAATAACCAGCAGATACATATTCAAGTCGTAAACTAACTAATAGTTGCCTATCTTGATTAACTATCATCCAGATATCGTTTATCGCTATTTCCATTTCACATTTGCATAAGATCTACAGCCAAGAAAATTGCATATGAATCACTTTATATCTAATTTCAATACCCGCTGCGTATATCTTGTAATTGAGTACTAAACGGTATCTATGTGAAATCGATGTTGTCTGTAATAGCTACCGGGTCGATTAATTCAATAACGTAACCAGGATAGCAGGTTGTTGCAGGCTCAAGTTGCTTGTTTAATTCATTAAACTGTAATAAATCTTTTAATACCTCAGAATAATATAGAAGTAATATGATAAATGCGAAAGTTAGTCTGGTACGCTTTCACGCCTAAGTACTACTGTGCATATAGGAAACTTTACACTTTATCAATTAACGGTGTTTTATCCTCTAGCATATAGTACGAAGTGTTCATTCTGTCAGCTTTTCATTAAACATCAATTGGGCCACCCAATGGTTCTGTCATGTCAGGTAAAACCCAGTTCTTTTAAGCTTCTTATTAAATTGAAATAAGAATGTAAATGAGTATGTTTATTGCTCACTGATATTTTTTGAAGCATCGCCTGATGGGGCCCAAAGGCAGATGCAGAAGAAGATATAGTCGGAACGGCTCTTAAAGGACGTTTCCTCTGAGATTGGACCACATTAACTACTTAATCCTGCTCTATCTACTCGACAGTAGGGAGATATACTGTGCTCAGTAACACAAATGAAAGTCATAAAGAAGAATTGAATTGAACTTAATTCTGATGCTGCCTCAGACCAATTATAGAAGGACCTGTCTCGCACTCATAGTCACGAACAAAATTGTCTGTCATTTTCTGAGGAAAACGGGCTTAGATTTGGTATATATCTTGTACTAAACTAGAAGTTTTTGTCCGATTTTTACACAATTCTATTACACAAAAAGGTATTTTACGGAGCTCTTTAACCGATGAACACGATTACAACTATTTAACACCGATTATATAGATACACTTTTTATAATCGCATTAGATCGTTGATCATATACTTTGACAGAAAAGTAACATCCAGCGAGGCAGGTCCTATATAATAATTGGTCTGAGGATGCCGCAGATGTACCTGCTCTTGCTCTTGCTACTATTAGAAAGTGGCAATATGAACACCCGACATAATTGCTCCTTGGTAAAAATGCATTGAAATTGCATTGATCAGAATTGATAACTGTGTAAAATTCTTAATTCAAAATTAGGGTATATTTTTAAATTAGTTAATGTATCCTACGAATTTATCAAATATTTATGTGATGATTGGAGTTTTAAAATTTATTCGGGTTTTTAAGTCTGGTGTCCTACATTTATAAACCTTTTATATGATGATTAGAGTATTAACGATGTTTTCGAAATAAACCGTAATCAAAATTTACTAATCACTGAGGTACTCACATCGAAAATTTTAATGACTCGCGTGAAGTTATCATCAGCACGATTTTATTGAGACATTAGAACCTTAGTTATATTTAGCTGATTGCTAATCTTTACTAATGGTTGTAATATATCTCTGATTGCCACATCCGTCGAGATGAAATCTGAATTTATTACCACGTGGATTGCTATTCATTTAAATATTAACGTTGATTATTTTTTCTTTACCGACGACAGGTTTGTGTTTTACTGTAAATTCACTTGATGATTTGTTGCGGTGCAGTTTATAATAATTACTAACCTGCGGTTTGACTTGGATCAAATAATCGCATATAAAGCCTCATTCGCAGGCTAGGCTTCTAATACTAAAACAATTTTTCATTTCAGCCACGCGTTTTATTTTGAGACTAGTCAACAACTCAGGAGATATTCCAGTATAGGAGATAGTCCAAATAAAGTTAAATTAGCTTTAATGCTTGTTATTAGATGACACTAACAGAAGAAAAAGAAGCAATGTAGGTACAGAGTGTTGTCAACGGTTGCATGCTTTTGAGATGTGGGGGCTAAGGAAAATGTTTAAAATTTCCTGGAAAGACTTCGTCTCGAATGATCAAGTTTTAAAAAGAGCAAATTTTGACCTCATGACAATCATTATGAGGAGGAAAATCTCAGTTTTCGGGCATCTGCAAAAGGGATCCCTCTATGAGTTTCCTAGGTTGATCCTAGAAGGTAAGACACCCGGAAAACGTGCTCCAGGAAGACAGCGAAGAAATTGGATAGTTGATGTCAAAGATTGGATCAAGTTAACATACACACAGTTTAAAAATATTGCAAAAGACCAGAAGAGTTTTCTACACATGACCGCCAAACTTCATCTGGAAGATGATGATGATGTAGGTATAAAGACATACACAGGTGTCAATTGTGCTTATTGTCACTTAAAATCACAACCAATCTTACGAACCTCGTAAATTATGAGAGTTTCAGCTCAATTGAATATCACCACTTGGTGTAGGTACCTACTGTTATGTATGAACTTTCCTATTAAAAAATAATTCAAATTATGAGTTCAAAATCTGTTTTTAATCGACTTAAAAAAAAGGAGGAGGTTCTCAATTTGACGAGTATGTTTATTTTTTAATATTTGTTACCTATTAACTTCGTTAGTTATCAACCAATTAAAGAGTAATTACTTCCAGATTGGTCTCGTTTCATTTTAATGAAAATCTATTAAGTAAGTTGTGTTAAATCAAAATAACTGGATTCGGTTCCATTTTTATGTTAAAAAGATAATTAACGTTAACACTTATGCCTCTATTTGAACTAGAGTTGTGTCATTAATGTATTTCTTCATAATCATACGTAACTGAAATTTAAACAGAATCTTTGAAAATAACGCTGTTGAGTCTCAATATAATAAATTCTGAGTGAACTTCCAAAATACAATAATCTTATAAGGAAAATGAGATTTTATGTTCAATGTTACATACGTGAAGTTACAAGTAATATTACGTAACGAGAAATTCAATTGACTGAGAATTATCTTATACATTTATTTATCCTTCCTTTCATGTTAATGTCAAAGTTTATGGAAATATATTGAATGGAGTAAGTATACAAGAGGAATCAAATATAATAGAAGTAATATTAATAATATTAGTACGAATATAGCGTTTTATTATATTATTAAAACCCCTAGAATTAGAGAAAAATACATAGATTTTTTTAGAAATATGTTTTCTGTTGACAAACATCATTATTTTTAAACTAATACATTTTGGAAATGAAAGAAAAGGAACGGATGGATGGATATCAGGTCAAAGTTACCAAATCACCAAAATACCTTACCTAATTTGCAATTTCTTGAAGAATAAGATGAACTTAGGTAAACTTTAAATTCAACATTATAATTATATTGCAAGGTATCTATTTAGATTCCTTTCAATATAACAATAATGTTTCAATATAAAAGATAATGTTATAAATAATATTCCAATACAAAATAAAGTTCTTTCCAATATAAAAGTATTTTATGCTTTCTTGTTAATTTTAACAGGAAAGTATTTATGAAATACTGAAGATAATTTGCAAAATGGAATGGTCTTACAGCTCAAGTAAATTTAAAAATCAGAAAATATAAAATAGGCTGATGATGATTAATAATTTCAACTCTATAAAGTCGAATAGATAGCTCGAAAACTTTATAACATTTTCTCGTTCGAATAAATCCAATGTAATAAGGAAGTTTCAAACCAGTACCATCAGGAAGTACCTTCCAAAGATATAATGCTCAAACTGACCCGGGGGTCATCAAAATCAATAAAAACCGAAAACAGCACAAACAACAACACCGCAAGTCGTAACCATTGGACGTCGCACTGAAAATTCATAACTTAGCAAGCATTCAGGTCGACTAAAAGCCTGCGATAGTCAGATATATTTAATTTTTAAGCGACTTCAAAAAAAGGAGGAGGTTATCAATTCATCGGAACGCCGTTTTTTTTTAGGACGCCTGAATCGATTAGAAAAATATTTTTTTTTGTTTGAAAGGGTATGCTTTCCAATTGGTCCCATAGTAATCATGTCAGGATCTGATGATACGATCCTGGAGAAATCGAGAGGAACTTTCAAAAATTGTAAGGTCAACTATAGCGTTTTATATTTTTTTCATTATATGCATATTACATACATAAGTATGCCAGCGTATGCTCCTGCCATTGGTAAGTATGGTAGCCAATTATAGAGTTTGAACTTTGGTGGCTTTGGAACGTAAGGATTTCAAGGATCCAAACTGACTAAGTATAAACCGTTTTTTTAAAGATTTTCCTCAGCATAATAATATAAATCATCATCATCTCCCCAATCGCCAGTCACTTAGCTTCGCGGCAACTCCTCTAAAAACGCCGTTACAGTTTTACTTTATAGTTACGAGTATACTTTTAGGGTCTTTAGCGAAAGTTTGCCACTTATGCTTGATTCCTTATGAAATCCCGTAGAAAATATCAAAAATACGTTTCATTCTTGACAACTAAGGATCAGTAGGGTCATTATGTACCTTGGTGTACCATTGAAATAATGAGTCACTACATAATTTTTATCGTATTTTTGTTTTAGTGATCATCTAACATGCTTATTACAACGAAATTACGTAAATATCGTTTTTCATTAAAATATTGTTATCTACTACTTGCTCCACTACTATTTCGTTATTGTAATTTCGTTGCAAAAAAAAAGAGCTACTGTGAGTTCTTCGCCGTTTCTTCTCAACAGAACCTGACCTTCGAACCAGTGGTAGAATCTTTACAAATAGTCAACTGACATTTCAAAAGTGATTGTAAACTGAGCCTACTTGAAATAAATGAATTTTGAATTATCATATTTTTTGGAAACCTGATTAGATGAAAATTTCAATATTTAAATATTTATTTAACATTACCAGCCAAAACACTGTCGACCATTAAGGTCTATATTTTATATTTAAACTGTTTCATGACATTAGTTAATCCTTAGTCAAACGGAGCGTTGGACAAAAATATTAATTAATAATTAGTTTGACGTTTAGTACTTACTTATTATGTTATATTTACGTCACAATGTGTCACAAAATGGACGACAGCGTTTTTGGAAAAAAAGGAAAAAAAAATACATGAATTTTAAATTAATTTTTATAAAAAATCGTTAAATTTTATTATTTGATATTGATATTATATTCCATACTATACGAAATTTATATTATTTATGTTAAAATGAATATGAGTCAACTACCATAATGGCTAGTGCTTATGCACCTATGATAGACTCGAACTTTCAACCTTCATAAAATGAGATTTGTCTGGCTCTCGCAGGCATCGCAGGCTCTCGTTCCAAGGGTATACGTTCTAAAGATAAGGATGCGTGCAATTTACTTTATATCTACTCTAAAGAACATTCCAGAAAGCGCTGAGGAAACAGAAACGACTCTAACAAAGGTTTATCGATACATTGGCTACGCTTTCGTTTTTATCGAGCTCTTGTATTACGTATCGGAGGCTGAAGTGCCTACATTGCTGGAATCATATTGTAATTCAATTAAGCGAAAATATATCCCAGTACTTATCGCTTGCGCCGTAATTTAGATACGTGCCTACTCGTGTAGGTATATTTTCTTTCTGTATTTTATTTTGTTACATTTATATTGTTTTTATATCTATACTATAAAAACTAAAGAAATCTACACTAATATTATAAAGCTGAAGAGTTTGTTTGTTTGGTTGAACGCGCTAATCTCAGGAACTACTGCTCGGATTTGAAAAATGCTTTCAGTCCATTTATCGAGGAAGGCTACAGGCTATATATTATCACCGTATTTCTACGTGAACAGGAACCACGCGGGTGAAACCGCACGGCGTCAGCTATTTATGTCATTACAAACAGAATGTTAAGTTTTTGTAATATCTTAGTAGGTTTTATATGTTGAAAAATTACAGTTTTAGTTGGTTCGCTTGGATTATTGATGTTTACATCTACACATAACAAAATTTAATAAGATAGCCAATTTTATATTGAAGATATTTTGAAAATTTTTAATAGAGAGCACACAAATGTATTTTTCAATTCCTGTCAGTAAAAAATTATATTACAAATAAATATATCTCATGTTTCTATTTCAAATAATTTTATTTTATTAATAATAATTTTATAACCCCTCTCATTCTATGAGGAGACTCGTGCTCAACAGTGAACTGAATGGGTTGTTAATGATGCATAATAATTTTCAGCAAAATTTTCGCCTAAGCATTTTCATGGCGTATAATTTTCAACGTAGTATTTTTATGTTTCGTCTTGACTCAGAGAGGCTCTTCTTATGCATTTAGCAACATGACAAGAGGGCACTAGAGAAAAAAGTTCAAGGTATTTTTCAATGTCAAACATGAAAACAGTGACATAATATCATGACTTTTAATATCTTACTTGCGATAGAATATGCAAGTAACTGTTCTTAGGTAGAAATCTACTATTTCACTTGTACGTTAAAAGACATAATATTGCATACGAAATAAAAATACTTTGGATAAGGCAGCAATACACAAATTAATTAGGTATAGTATATAGATAAATCATAAAATCTATTGTGCTGATTTCGAGTTTTTGCTACACTGCACATAATGTTATGTAAGTACTTAAATTAAAATATTTATAGGTAAGTTTTTTACTAAGGTTTTTTTAAGATTTTTATTTCATATTAGCTCGAAAATATTTCAGAAAATTTCACAAATCTCTCCAACATTCATAACCTTTGTACAAAATATATGCGTTATACAGCATACAAATTGAAATCAGAGACGAAGGAAATTAAGCTTTTTAGTAAGTTAATAAACCAACACAGTTTTCCCGGAACATAACATGATACTTTCACCATCAGGTGGGCAATTATAAATAAAAACTCAAAACAAAATATAATAACGCATAAATAAAAAGCGTTGATAACGATAAATATACATGAATTCGTTGAATTTTTATATTTCTCGACTATCGAGTTTCAATTAATGTTGGGAGATTAAAATGATAACCATCTCTATTCGTGTAACCAGTGTAGTTAGGCCTGTGAGAGCCAAAATGACGATAAGGCACCCCACGCACTAGGCCCATGTACACGGCTATAGCTTAGAAAGGTACGATGCCGTGTAGAAACCGAAAGGGGTGAGGATTTTCATCCTCCTCCTAACAAGTTAGCCCGTTTCCATCTTAGACTGCATCATCACTTACCATCAGGTGAGATCGCAGTCAAGGGCTAACTTGTAAAGAATAAAAAAAAAAAAAAAAATTCGTTCGTAACACAACCGATGGTCCGCGCGGGATTGGTGTAGCGACTCTCCGCTTGCACGACTTCAGACCCGCGCCCCCCGTCGCCCACATATCATGGGAGTGTCATCAACGAATTTGCCAAGCTATAGTCTGTGGTCGTCTTTGGCTAAGCTATAGTTGGACTGCGCTGCTATCAAGTATACGACCACGACCACGACTATCTTGACACGACCAATAATAATTGGTCGCTTTTAATAATTATTGTCGGACTGCTGCAAGCTGTTGCAGGGTATTCTGTCCGCACAACACTGCTGGCTGGGCCACATTTACTGTAATCATCATTATCAACCCATATTCGGCTTACTGCTGAGCTCGAGTCTCCTCTCAGAACGAAGCCAATAGTCCACCACGGTGGCCCAATGCCGATTGGCAGACTTCACACACGCACAGAATTAAGAAAATTATCTGGTATGCAGGTTTAATCACAGGTAAATTATCTGGTATGTATCAGGGGTCCCAAGGTGCTGGAATGGCGACCCCGCACTACAAAGCGCAGTGTTGGTAGACCTCCCACCAGGTGGACTGACGACATCAAGCGAGTCGCAGGGATTTGCTGGATGAAGGTGGCTCAGTATCGTGATGTTTTGAAGTTCCTACAAAAGGCCTATATCCTGCAGTGGACAGTGGATGATTAAAAAATGTAATTGTAGTCGTAATCGCATAGTGCGCGAGGAGCCTTAAAATCTATCTGCATATCGGAATAGTTATCAGAACGTCAACATCATTATTGCCCTATTTGAGGCTTACTTTAGGTTAAGGCCTATATGATATTGAATTTGGAGCTTAGAGCTTAGACCCACAACGCTGCTTTTACGCAGGTTGGCGGGCTTAGAGTAATAAGTTTTGACTCTGTAAATAGCCTACTTAAATGTTTATATTATAGATTTTTTTTAATATTGAAATTATTTTTTATTTACGTAAATGAATATAATTTTACAATAATTTAAAACTGCTATTATATTATATTAAATAAATATTATAAAAATAAAAAAGGAAATATACTAAATTTATAGAATGTATTTGAATTATATAATGCTGTTTTAATATAATCTTAATATGTGTATAATTAATGTAAAAATATCGGAATCAATTAAGACATGGCTGAAATAACAAGTGATATCATGAAAAGAGGTTTTCAATTAAAAACTTTTTAATTTGATTAAAAGCTCGAAAACTGGAGTTAGTTACAAGTAGGTACTTGTACAAAGTAAGTAACGAAGCTATCTCCAAAGTTACAACATTTTGACGACGCAACAGTACTTCGGACTTCCTAATAGGCTTAATAAATAGTGCATTTAGAATTGCTAAGACATTTTCATAAATTATGTATAATATGCACTAGCGGTTGACTCGCGGTTTCGTACACGTAGTTCCTGTTCCCGTGGGAATACGGGGATAAAATACGCCTCCGTTGTAGGCTAATAATGTAGCTTTCCAATGGTGAATGCATTTTTAAAACCGGTTTAGTGATTTAGGCGTAGAAAAAACAAACACACATTCACAGTTTGACGGCCTCCGTGGCGCAGTGGTATGCGCGGTGAGGAGAGGTGCGGAAGAGGAGGTTCGATCCCCGGCTGAGCCGATTGAGGTTTTTCTAATTTGTCCAGGTCTGGCTGGTGGGAGGCTTCCACCCTACAGGCAAAGACGTACCGTCAAGCGATTTAGCGTTCCGGTACGATGTGTAGAAACCGAAAGGGATGTGGATTTTCTACCTCCTTCTAACAACTTAGCCCGCTTCCATCTTAAATTGCATCATCACTTACCATCAAGTGAGATTGTGGTCAAAGGTTATCTTGTAAAGAATAAAAAATAAAAAAGGCATAACAGATAATAAAAGCAAGTTATTTATTTATTTTGAGTCCATGGTTTGAAAATACAATTGGAACCGTTAGATGACGATTCATAAAAATACCTACTTAAGGATTTTTGAAGAAATAGGATTTTGCTAAAGTAGTTGTAGGTACATCTGTAGCTATGCTAATCAAAAACAATATATAAAAAAAAAGAAAAATTGTAATTTGTTACATATAAACTTTGTACATGTCTGGGCTCTTATATTTAGATTCAACATTATTTTATGATTGTTTTTTAAATCCATTCAATTTTAAGACAAACAGGTTCTGATTTACAAAACAATGGAAATTGAATAACGACACAAAACAATCTCACAAAAATATTATTAAACAATGGAACCAATTGATCTTTTAAGCTTGGAAGTTCATTTTCATTTCCAACGTCTCGACTCGGCTCGGGCCGTCCGATCCGTTTCCCGAATACTAATAAGTTAATCTTTTATATCACGTTTTTCGTGAAACAAAGAGATGAGAGCAAGTATGGGATAAAACGACCAGCGTAACTTGAACTCCGGTTATATATGGTCCACTTTGAAACGCAACCATTCTTGTGTTGCAGTGCTATGGTTAAATGGGCGTATTGATCAAAATTCTGTCTTTGGTTTTTGTGTTACAGTATGAGCTTTATTTCGATATTCGAATATTCGAAGATTTTTTACAGTCATCCTGATTTTAAATTCACTGCAGTGAAAATGCCTCTCTTTTTTGCGTGATATTACGATTAAGGAATAAGTAGTGGTCTATCTTTTACAATTTGTAATACTGAGTGTATTATGTCACGCGGGTTTATCATGGGGTTGATAAAAAATAAAAATAAAACTATTATAAAATGTTTATTAATGACAGTTCCATTTTTGATTACATTTAATTGCCGTTTAACTATTAGTATTCCAGTCAGAAACCCGCGTAATGTGATATAGTTAGTTGTCTAGTGGACAATTTTATTGTCAATTCTGACTACTCGTACAATAAAATTTAACTATTAAAATAAGCATAAATTGAAATAAATTGACTAAAATTATAAAGTTAAAATAAATTAAAACGAATGCTTAAAAATACTTCCTATAAATAATTAATAATATTGCCCATCACGCAGGCAGCATTGCTGCGTTGAATTCCGATTAAATTCTATGCGCGAGAAAACTGCCCGCCCGACGGTCATTTTGAAATTAATTAAATACACCAGATAAACTCTAAGAATTTGAACAACTAAAAAGCCAAGAGTATAGACAAAATTATAAGATTAATTTTTGCCTTTTTTCCATTAAAACCCCATTTTAACACAGCTCAGTAGCATGACGTAATGAAGCTCGCACGTTTTCAAATCTCAACATTTGTGTGCCTGCAATAAGTAGTGGAATTATGAAGGCATATGTTCTTTGAATACTAAACGACTGTTAACTGTTGGACGAACTGGTGAGAGGAAGCGGCTCTCTCAAAGTCAGAGCATTTTTACTGGAGATTCATATGATAATCGAGGTGTAAATGGCGTCTTTAGTAGCTACGTGACTGGATGCTGATGATGTTTAATGATAAAATTAGTGGAGTAAACACTGAGGGCCAGGTTTGCGTCATTGTATCATCATCATTTTAAGCCTATGTTAGCATTACACACGGACTTGTCCTATTAATTTTAGATGGACAAGGGGTCCGAATGGACGTGGACGTTTACTCTTTCTCCTCGTTAATCTGGCCCTCTTGCAATATCCATTCTTAGCAGACACACTTACCAACTACCTTCCTGTCAAATTTCATCATTTCGCTTTTCGAGATATCGAGATATGAGTGACCTTCCGCATTTAGGTATATTGTATTTTTGCAATTTATTTTGATTAGTGGATACAAATTTGATATTGGACTGATTTTGTAAAGTATATTATTTATAGAGTATGGATCTCAAGCTCACACGGCTTCAATATGTACTGGCAGTATCAGAGTGATAATGTTTGATTCTATAACGATCAGTAGACTCGTAAATGTTAATGATAATTTCATAACTAAAAAGTTGTTAAGGTCGATACGGTACCATATCATACAGGTAGGCACTAATGAGAGTGGACCATGATAGCTTTAGTAGTTAACTACTAGTTATAAGGGTTAGGACCCCTAATTGTCCAAATATAAAACGTATCTATGGGATACTACGAGAAACCATGTTCTCAGTTGCCAGACATTGTACTTTTAACCTTTCGCTAGATACCCTTACAGTTGATATTTAACAATGCTCTTTGAAAGGTTAACTTGAAGGTCCTTTGAAAATTACAGAACACTTATTTAATAAACAATAAAAAACGTCACGTGTCACAAATCTCCTAATTCGTATCAATCAGTAAAACTCATCGCACCTAAAAAAAACTAACCGTAATATTTCGCGTAATTTATATTCGCGTATTCTAAGAGCCTAAATAGTGCAAATTACGAAGCTTGACAAGAAGGTCACAGTTTCTTTATTTATAAACAATAAAACGTCTCCAGAAATAGAATTTAATTTACATAAACGTTTAAAAAATGAAAACATCGAGGAGAAAATTGGGACAAATCTCCTAATTCATATTCTAATCAGTTCCTAACAACTCATCGTTCTTAAAAACCGAAACAAAAAAATACACATCCATATTATTTCACCTAATTTGTATGGACACAATGTCTCTAACAGGCCTAAAGTTTGATCTATAAGAATGTTTTGCAAATTAAGAGACAAGACAAGAGGGTCACAGTTCCTTTATTTAAAAACAGTAAAACAACGTCTACAGAAATAGAATTTAATTTCCATAAACATTTAAAAATTGATAACGTCGAATTAGGACAAATCTCCTAATTCATATTCTAATCAGTACCTAACAACTCATCGTTCTTAAAATACGAAACAAAAAATACCCACCCATAATATTTCACCTAATTTGTATGTACAGCGTTCTCCCTATAAGCGGCAGTACTGTTTTGAATAAATCTTCTTAATACTAACTCAATAAGAGAAGCTCGTTTGAGTCGTGTCGAAAGTTACCGTTTACTGAATTGAAAAAAAAAAGGTTAACCTGATTTGCATTTCACTGGAGATAATTTTCTTAGATGTCCCCGTGGTCCCTTTGTAGGGATTGGAGATTAGCTAACGAGATTTGTAGATAACTCTGATATTTAAAGCGTTTTATAAACTTGACAATTAGACGAGGGACGTGTCTTGATTAGTTTGTATTCGAAATATTTTGAAAACAGTTTCGGCTTTATTAAGTAAATCTTAAATCTTATAATGTTTTCTAGACAATTTAACACTAAGATTTTGTTTAAAATTCTAGATATAATTAAACGAACGTTAAAGATTGTATAAATTACTGATTATCTTAAAATAATTCATAATAATTAACAGCCGATGGACGTTCATTAATTGAAATAAGTATTTTGTTTTTTAACATTTTAAGAATTGAAAAATCACATATTTCACCAAAAATAAATGATCAAATTATAATGAATAAGTAAAACATTAAAAGGCAATTAAATCTAGAACATTAGAAATTATATTGCAATGTAGATAACATAGTAGTCAGAATGAAAGTCAACGCAAAAATCTGGCAATCCAAAATAAGTAACCATACGTACGGGTACATATTTTATTAAAGTATACTTAGTACAGTCATTCAGTTTCAAGAAAAAAACAGCATACAAGCCTCTGGTAATTTTGTGTTACTCAAAGCTGTATTTGCCTAACATCATTAGCAAATACCTTTCGCATATTGTCATCAGCTTAAACTCAAAATTCTAAAGTATTACCGCACATACCACCTTCACCACAAAAGTAATCATTGTCATTAGCGAACAAAGTAACCACTGAGTCATCCCATACAATCACACCTAATGAATTGTCTAATTTTCTAATACCTACTTGGCCTCTGACAGTGAATTAATAGTCGTTGTTTCGGTGGGTATAAATTGCGTCACACCTTTCAACTTTTGACCTAAAATTTTAATTTGAATTTAAATATAAATTTACAATAACATATTTATCAATCTGTTCAGAAAATATACACTGGGAAACCATAGATGTGACTTTGTGAAATCAAAATGAATAGGTACTGAATAGAAGAAAATAATTTTGAAGAGGGGTGTAGATGGTGATTACGTCAGCAATAATTATTTTATTTTTTAAGACAAATTGTCTTTTTGAAAACAAAACGCATTTTCGGCGCTATCCACAAGTAGGTGACTGCAAGCAAAAGAAGTTTTTCAAGTTCATGTATGTCGGACATGCCTTCAGAAATCCGAAGGGAATTTATTTCTATAACAGATAAAAGTCAAATAGCTCAGATTATAAAAATTGCATTTAGAATAACAAAAATATTAAATAAAGAAAATATCATAGATAACATAGATAATGCAATGTTTGTGGAAGATCGTTGAACCGACATAATATTCCGTAATATATTTAGTTGCGATACAGTTACCAGCAGTTTTTGTTCAACAGCAATTTTATTCGCCGCGTGTCTAGGCTCATAAAAACGCAAAATGTACGGATAGTAGGCAATTTAAATAAATAAAAGCATCATAAGCAATTCCATCACGCGATAAAAATGAAACTACATTATTTACTCCACTCCATTTCGGTCTCCATTGTGAACGTTTACAAGTACTCAAAATAAGCGATTTCAAGGTCATGTCTGCCATATTATGTAGCATTTGATTCGGAATAACCTCTAGTTAAACTGTGATTACACCAAGCGCAATAATTCACTTTCGTGCTCGATTGCCTCACAATAGATTTATGATTAAACAGATTTATCTGAAAGATACTGATCTTCAGAGAATAGGTTTAGCAACAGAGCTTACAGTTTTCTCTACCTATGATCACACAGATGTTTTTAACCTTCTGCTTGACAAAAATAAGCTTAAAATGTGAGCATGTTAAAATACATTTTAAGTCAGTTGTTAAATTTCTCAAGATGCATGGAGGCTATCGATCAGCTTTCATCTCCACTGTATAAGCAAAAAAGTTTCTTTATTAAGAGCCATGACTGATTTAGTCGCTTCTTGTCAACTCTTCTCAGTCCAATCTGCTTTCTTAATCAATTGTAAGTAGCGTCACTGTAAGGACTTCTAAGATTTGCTTTTAAACTAAATGAAATAAACTACTTAATTTAAATTTGAAACTTTATAGAGATGTATATATTCTATATATTATATTATATTCTATATATTTATCGAACTATATCTATATTCTTGAGGTCGTATCCCTAAATCCAAACTATAAAGTCAAACAGTCTTCCCGGAATACATTGTCTTTACCATTCCATGCGCTTGGTGTGACCACAGCATCACCTGTGGTTATTTCGAATCAATTGACTGTAATAAAGACATTAAAATCTTGTAGATGTATATCTGACCAAAGATAATCGCTTAGCTCGATACAGTGCGGTACCGTTCGTTTGATCGTGCGTTTTTTATCGAGCCAATAATATGAACTTTTTGTACCTGCTGTTCTGAATTGAAATCGATTTGAATTTAAACGTTCAGTTCGTGTCTTCAGTTGTTGCTTGTCAATCAGTTAACTGGGTATAAGTATAACAGCTAATAGAGTTAAATTATGAATGTAAAACTAAATTAGGTATGTAATGATTATATAATAATACTAAGGTTTATGAGAAAGAGAGTATTGTAATCTAAATGCTTCAAGTCAAGTCAAATCAAGTTAAGTAGACTTTTTGGTACGTTTATCTACGGATATTTTTGTTTTTGCGTCTTAGTTCAATGTTATAATATTTTGGAAGGTCTATAGTTTTTATTTTTCTAGAAAAAGAAAACTTTAGAGCGTTTGTCCGATATTTTTAGTAGGCTATTAATATTTTTTTTAATTAAACAGACCATTTCTTCACACAGTGCATGCAAATGATAATAATCAGTTGAGGTATAGCAAACAAGTACATTCACATTTTTTTAACCTGTATCAGGTCGCGGAACCGCTTCCATACTTCCATTTGTACTACTTAAACTCGGGCTTTCTAAAATCATCATCATCATTATTATCTGTCTTCTGCTGGACGCCTCTTCCCTCTTGTATCTCTCGCAGCAACACTTATTTGGGTGGATTCCTTTACAAACACACACACACTTCATAATTTTTGTAACAGATATCTTTAACTACAACTTTCGGATCTTACCAATGGTCGAATATATATAGAACATCTTACCTTTAAACAAAAAATACAGCAAATTTTTACTACACACTGATTTCTGTTATAAAATGATCCAATTTATCCATGCTCTTACTTTATGAGAGTGCAATATTTAAGCACATTGTATCGGCTGCACTTTGTATAATGTGTATATTGCAGGCAGCTAAAAATAGATTAAGGCTCTTCCACAACGAAAGACAAGCAAAGACGCGACAATTTTTTTTGGAAACATCTACCAATAGTTATAAAAGCATTGCTTTAAAGATTAAAGATTTTGTACCATAATTCAAGTACTCAGCTGACCTACCGACAAAAAATAGGTGTAGATAGTGGCGTTCATTTCTAATACGCACAAATGCATAACCTTGCCTGGCTTACCTAGAGGACTCATTACGAAATTCTTACTAGAGAATAAGATTTCCATTTAGTTTACTTTGTAATTATATTGCCTACCTTAGCTAAAAACATTGTTGACGCCATTGTGTATGAGACATTATTTCAAAGAATATCTTATTATATCTATACTAATATTATAAAGCTGAATAGTTTGTTTATTTGTTTTCATGAACGCGCTAATCTCAGGAACTAGAGCCCCGATTTAAAAATTATTTCAGTGTAAGATAGCCCATTTAACGACGATATGTGAACCACGCGAGTGAAACCGCGTCAGCTAGTCAAAAACTATAATTATTATTAGTTTTGTGTCATCCACAAATAAAACATTGGAGATGAATAGAAAGAAAGAAATAAATAAATAAAGAAAGAAAGAAAGAAAGAAAAAAAGAATGTATTCTGGAACTTCTATGTTGATGAAACAAAACTTGCGATACGCATAAGTAAGACGATTCCGTCTTGTGTGAGGAGGTGCCCTTAAAAGAGGATCAAGTCGATTGTTCAAGCATATAATTCTCGCGGCAATAATCGGAATTAGTTCCCCGATGTAATGAAGACATTAAGTTCAGAAATAGCAACGCAGGAGTTAATAATTATGTAGTTTCGCATGCACCGCTGCACGTCGGCGGATTAATTTAGCATTTTATGTTTTGTTTTTAACGTTTTTATGTCTTCTTTTTTGCGTTTCTGTTTTTTATTTTTAGCGTTTTCATGTTTTCTTTTTAGTGGCCGAGCACTCTGATACAGGATGGTATCAAATTAAATTGGCTTAATTAAATAATGTCGCTCTGTTTATTTGCTTTAGTTTTATTTGTTACCGGGTATTCTTTAGTGTATAAAGTGTCAGTTTATAATTTAAATAGAGTTGGCATCAAGCGATTTTGCCGACTGAAACCTTACTCTCCAGATATTGGAATTCAGTAAGAAATTTTATACTCGTAATTATGAAAGAGTGAATGTGGTAATTTAAATTAATGACTTTTAGTGAAGCGGTTAATAAATATAGATAAAGCTTATGAATCATCTGTTATCTTACATAAAAAAGAAGAAATAGTTTGCCACAAATAATATTCTAACTCAATAAACAATAAATAAACTACAAAGTTAAAAATACAACTACAAAAAGTAGACAGTAAGCGAAATGGGAAACAATGGTTACAAAACCTTCCACTTATATTGTTAACTAGCGGACGCCCGCGATTTCGTCCGAGTAGAAAACAATGTTCAATGTTCAATCTTCCGAGTAGAAAAAAAACTTTCAAGCCCTATTTTTGAATTTGGTTGAATTTTAAAAATTTTTGAATTACATTATATTTTGTATTTTTTATGATTTCTGAACAAATTTTTAAAACTGTAACTCTAAAAGTTTCATTTGAATTCATTCAGTAGTTTCAGCGTGATGCCCGAATAACAAAAAAACACGGACAGACAGGCAGACAGACAAAAATCTAAAAAAAAAAATTATATTGCCCTCCAACAAAAATTTTTAAAATACCTTCAATGTACAAAATGTACAAAATGTATTATAAGTTTAGATTCTAGATGGCGCTGTCGTCCGTTATGCCACGCTAACGTTTGTTGTTCCAAATGGTATATGTAAAATCTCAAATTGCGAATAAATGTATAAAATTCGACCAGTTTTATTATAAGTTTAGATATATATAGATTTTGTTTTATTTTTAAAACATTGTAACCGTTCAATACATCAGACAAGATAACCACTATACACGAATCTAACTTCCGTGAACGTACATGATATCAAAGCAAATTCCCTATCAGAATCCAGCAACCCCTATTTGGGTGGATTCCTTTACAACCCTACGCCCTTATTAGAATTCGTAACAAACTTTATGGGACCTTGGTTTTGATTCGTATCTACGTGTACTAGATACGTGCTCCGAAAATCTGATCTACCTGGGTTTGTTAACGCTATCGTCCTTTGATTAGGGTTTCATGCTCAATTATTTATTGGTCTATTAAATATCACCAACCAAAGGTTATCGTCCAATTGGAACGTATTAGTAAGTGTGTTGGGATTTATTTGGAAGCAAAAGTAAAACTTCATAAATTAAGATTAGACTTTTAATTTTTTTAGATGTTTGTCACTAAATCATAAAAGCTAGAGATTTCAATAAAATTAGTAATTTGTTCAAATTCAAATTCGATTTTGGACTTCACTCGTAAGTAGAAGTTCTAATATTGCAAATTAGCTCTGAGACTATTCCTCTGAGATTTTTGAAGATGCCAAGACATTTATTCGAGTAACTAAACCACTGACTAAACTCCAGTCATCTGTCAGAAGTAACATACACGAACTTTTTTTTCATAAAACCTGAATTATAAAATTTAAACTAAGTCTAAAAATAGGCCAAACTCAGTAACTCAATTAAAGCTTGCAACAAACTTATTCAAGATTTTTTTTTTGTATATTGTTAAAATAAAATCGACGGGATCGCCATTTTTCGGGAGAAAACTTAATGTTTTGTAGCATAACAAATTTTGGTTTTTTTTTAATATACCAAAGTTGTACGCAAATTTTCAATCATATACTTACAATGAATGAAAATCATCTTCTTACAATATGAAATACCACTTTCACTATGATTCTTACATTCTATGAAGACAACACAGCTTTTTAGATACAGATAAAAACTATGTCATACGAAACAAAAGAATAATCAAACACTGACTGACAGCACGGTTTTCATATAGGCACTCCACAACTTTCCTTGTAACAAATACGGTGCCGACATTACACATGCATACGAGTGCAGAGCAAACAAAAAGCGACCTTAATACAAAGCCTAAAAAACTAAAGCAGCATGCCTAAATTAATAACAGAAAACCTCTTATAGACAACCGTACTACATACCAAATTAACAGACAACGATGACAAGTTACAAGTGTATTCGACAATAGACTATTGCAGGTGGGTAGTTGTGTTTTTGTTTCCGTGATTCCTATTGCATTGAGATAAGGTCGTAATTTGCACTGATCACTTGATATGAGATGTAAATGGATTGTGATATGCTTGTAGGACCATTGAGGCTTTTGTGTCTGTTTCGAAGACAATACGAAGACAAAGCGCTCTCGACGAGTGGTCAACATTTCCAACTCCGGTACTTAGAGATTACACCGCTGTTCCACGAAAGACTAAAAACATTTTAACACTGTATTGCGAATGTTTTTTTGCTTTATAACCCTATAAAATGACTCAAAACTTGCGTTTTTGTGCTTTTTTTTGAGCTTTTCAATCTTATAATGTGTTATGACGATGCAAGTTATAAAATTTTTATTCATCTGTACTAATATTATAAAGAAGTAAAGTTTGCGGTGTTTTAGGGTAGCTACTGTGGTGTTGTTATACCTACCTCTGGAACTACTGAAGCGATTTTGAAAATTATTTTAAAACTAGAAAGCCACCTTACCTACTTTTTAGTGCAAAGGATATATTTTGTCTCCATATTCTTACGGGAACTATGTAGGTGAAACCACGGAGCGTTTTCTAATTTAAAATACAGCCTAACTTTCATACAAAACAAAGGATAATTACAGTCTCCTAATGTTGGAAGTTGGAAAACTAGGCATACTTCTCCTTTCAGATGGTCGGTGAAAAATCTGCTTTGACGTATCCGAAGCTAAAAGGGTAGGTGTTTAATACGTCGTGAAAATCTGCAAAACAAGACAATCAATCCACTTTCATAAAAGAAAACAAAACTCACTAATCGAGTTTAAGCCCCCAAGTCTAACGCGCTCCAAATTCGCTAACACATAACAAATGATCATCCGTTCACTCTAACGTTGATTGAGATAAATAGAGCCATATTTACGCCATTAATAAATATTAACACACAATTTGGAGTGATTTATAATGGCGATCCAGTTAATAAATACCGATCGTGACCGTTCTTTAGTCTGTTTTATCGAGATAGTGGGGTAGATCGTGATTTTGTTCAGCACGACGTAACCGTGTAACATGACAGCTGTACCTCTCTATCAATCGCTATGATTCAGAGAGGGATGTGCGATGTTATTGATTCATTGGTAGCGGTAATGGCTTCGCTACGGCTATGAATCAATTAGAGTATTGACGATCTCTCGCGCAGTTACGTTGCATATTGCAATATAAATAAAAATTAATAGCCAGAAAGTACGAACACATATTAGGCAGTAATCAATATTATTGGCTATATAAGAGTTTATGGTAAAGCGTAAGCTAAGCTAGCTAACTATGGGCCTTATTAGAAGGCTAAAAGTCACTCAGCCGACGATGGAGCGAGCTATGCTTGGAGTTTCTCTGCGTGATCGAATCAGAAATGAGGAGATCCGCAGACGAGCCAAAGTCACTGACATAGCTCAGCGATTGGTGAAGCTGAAGTGACAATGGGCAGACCACATAGTTCAAAGAGCCGATGGATGTTGGGGTCCCAAGATACTGGAATGGCGACCCCGCACTGCAAAGCGCAGTGGTGATCGACCCCGCACTAGGTGGACCGAGGATATCAAGCGGATTGCGGGAGCCGCTGGATGCTGGCTGCTCGAGACCGTTGTGCTTGGAGGTCCATGCAAGAGGCCTTTTTCCAGCAGTGGACGTCCATCGGCTGATAATGATGATGATGAATGATGACTTTCAGTAAGTATTGTTTGCAATATGGAGGGTAAAAATGCTCTTAAAGAAATAATACACTCAATATTGTCAGAGTTTGACATACGTACATGATAATATATTAAGACTTTATTTAGTTAATTATATTGTCAAAATGAACTTAGAAACAGAGTAGTGGGCTTAAACCCCAACGACAATCAATTGAATTGTAATGTGATCGTCATTATCAGCAAAATTAAATTTGTAATTATGCCATAGCCATAGCTCTGCGCATTTTTACTATTTTTCATATCAATAAAAATATATTCAGGTTCATTCAAATTAATAGCATTAAATTTTTTCCCGACCATTAAACTTTTTTGTAAGGCTTAAACCGTTGGACCAATCGTAAGCAATAACCAATTTACCGTAAAAGTACATTAAACGGCTTAAAGATATCGAGTGTAAAATACCGGTAAATACCCTGGGGGGAGGGAGTATTGCAGCAAAAAACACAACTATTTAGCAGCCAAGCGTGAGTTACATTTGCGGTATCTACGTTTACTCTATTTTAATTAAAAAAAAAATAGGAATATAATTTATGATCCTTAGGAAATATTAGGTACATACGTATATTATCTACATACTAGCAGACCGCGACTTCGTCCGCCCTTAGGCCTCTCTAATCCGGCTCTATTCCATTCTATTTTCTATTCGACTTTCTATAGAAACTTTCAACCTCTATATTACCCCCTTCTCCTTTTATTTTAGGGATAAAAAAAATCCCATGTTCTGTTCCAAGGTCCCATTTCTCGTAATACCAAAATTAATTTTGATCGATTCAGCCGTTAATACGCGAAAAGGTAACAGACAGACAGACAGACTTACTTTCGCATTTATTATATTAGTGTGTATGTTCGTACTTGGTAGACTTGACTTTAGACAGTCAACGTCTTGAAAGCAGTGTGAATGAATAATAATAATTATTTTTTTTTTCAACCCGAGTTTAAAAGAGAGTTGGTTAAGTTGTCTTGTCTGTATGTGTAAATCTGTGTCTGTGATATAGTAGTTTATGAACTAAATACCGATTATAATTTCAAAGGGATGGGATCAGGGCTAAATCCTACTTAACTGGTACCTATCCGGTGTCTTGCAGAGTGATGGAGAATAGTGACCGTGGATAATTATTGTGCACAATGTCCGAAATATATTCGATAAATTATTTTTACCACATAAGTGCTATTTACTGAGGGGTAACACTAAACGGTTTTAGTGCAAAAATATACAGTAAATGGCTTAGATAGATAGATAGATATCAGGAGTAGAATATCGGTAAATACCCAGGGGAAGGTCAGACTAATACAGAGCAATACAAATTAAGCAGCTGGGACTTGTATTAGTAGTGTAGGTACTTCATTTTGAGTTAAAATGTGTTTATATTTTAACAAAAAGTATATGGGTATATTTACTTTGTACTAATAGTAATACCATAAGCTTAGCTAGTAAAGATTATACGTACAATGTGTGGTATAAAAGTATAAAACAATTTATCACTTTTTTATCGATTTTTTAATAAAACTCAAACTTTCTTTTGATTAAAAAAAAAAAAAAAAATCAAAACTATAATCAAAAATATAATTAAGATTATTATATTTATTTGATAATACATAAATATCTTTAGTTAGAATTGGTCACAGAACAGTTGTTTTTTAAGTTTAATAACTTCAAAAAACAATTTTGAACTACAAAGAATATTTTTATACCTTGAAAAAAAGTTTCCTCTTTAAGGAACCCTATAAGTAAAACATCAAGTTGTTTTTTAACTTGAATGTTTCTATTCTAGTAACTTGATCCCTTTTTGTCAACTTCAATGGATCGGACATAAGCGGTGTATGGGATTAAAGATTATTTTTTTGCCAATTTTTTATATAATTCTGGCTTTACTTTTTATGGGACGCCTTCCTGTTCAGTGAATTGAAAGTTATTAAATACTGTTGTAAAATACTCGTATATATGAATAATTTTTTAAAGCAGCTGGTTCTTAAAGTTCATATTATAATACATTTATTATATTTTCAACCGAGGAAAGCCAGAGAAGTTTAACAATTTGATGTGTATATTTTTCTAAATATGGACATCTGTAACTTTTTACTATACTAATAGCATTAACAACTGAGTCTTAGGGCCATAAATCATTTCTCTATATCTATCTCGCTTGCACTTATGGGTCTTATGGAGCCGTCTAGTGAAGGGTGTAACAATGAAAGACATATTATCGATAAGTAAAGTTTATTATCGTATCTTGTTCACAAAATTAAAAAAATTAACAATATTTGATTTAATATAATACATATTTCATATTATATAATTATTAACTAAATAAAATTAATCTTCATCTGAGTCTTCATCATCAGAATCTTCGTCTTCTGCCAAATTTATTATATATTAGTATCCATAGTGCGCAACGAGTAACACATGAATGTATTTATTTAATTGCAGTAAACACATTTATAGCAAAAAAAATACGCAATGCAATTACATTAGAAACCGACCAATCAGAATCGTCCAAATCATTATTGACTCATCATTAGCACGTGCGCAGGTAGCCGTTTATCGATAATTAGGGTGCGCAGGTAGGCGCGCTGCACATTCCTATCTTTTTTGACTTTTATGACCGGACGACTCAGATGATAATGCGCATACTATAAGTAGTTCTATTTTGACAATTGTTTTTTATCAGAAAGGGTATATTTCAAATTAGGTCCCATTTCGAAAAAAAGTAATTAATAGGTAGAATTTTTTTTAATGTAATTATTCCCTTTTTAGTTTCGTAGGTACGTTAATGTTTTGGAGTGGGTTGTATTTTTTTTTAAATAATTATAGCGTATGCGAGTTTTCTTATTAAGTTTTATGTTGTATTAAGAAGATACTAATTAAAAAATAAAGTACTACCTACTATGTACTAGGTTTACACTCGTAGTTCTAGATATTATTAAGTTAAGATGATAGTTAAAGTAGTAGGTAGAACATGATATTTTTTTAATATTTAACTCAAAATTTAGCATAGTCCAGAAAAGAAAACTAATCCATAGTAATATTGGAAAGAAGTAAAGTTTGTGGTGTTATAGGGGTAATCCCCAAATCTATCAAACCGATTTTGAAAATTTTTTCACCATTAGAAAGCCACGTTTTTCGATCATGTCACAGACTATATTTTAACCCTGTATTCTCACGGGAACGGGAACTACGCGTGTAAAACCGCGGGGAGTCTGCTTGTAAATAATATATGTGCTGCCTTTATTTCTCCGTACTTTCATACCTTCACCTTATATAAACCGAGCATGGTAAATACATCCGAAAAACATCGGCTTACGTCACGGCTCTTTGTTTACCGTTCGTTTTATATTTACCGAAACACGGGAGCGGATAAGCGGTTATACGTATCCGTGCTTACACTAAAATGTGTATTCATTATGTTTGTGGGAGCCTTACTGTTATATTATATACTAGCTGACGCCGCGCGGTTTTACACGCGTAGTTCCCGTTCTCGTGAGAATACAGGGTTAAAATATAGCCTGTGGCATGATCGAAAAACGTGGCTTTCTAGTGGTAAAAAAAATTCAAAATCGGTTTGGTAGATTCGGAGATTACCCCTATAACACCACAAACTTTACTTCTTTCCAGCGTTTTACGCGCGTGGTTCCCGTTCCCATAAGAATACGGGGATAATGTAAAGCATATAGCTTTCCTCAATAAATGGGCTATCTAACACTGAAAGAATTTTTTAAATCGGACCAGTAGTTCCTAAAATTAGCGCGCGCGTATGATTGACACAAACAAACTCTTCAGCTTTATATTATTAGTATAGATGAGGCTAAAATTATGCCTATAAAATACTGGAAATAAAAGATTCGTGCTATTTTTGTTTGTTTAAAAAGTCCCCCAAATCGCATTGGAATAGCATGATGAGTCTAAGCTAAGGAGTATTGTTTTATATACATAATGTAAATAAATAAATATCATCAATACACATAAAATGGAAGTGTTTGCCTGTGAGTTCAAAATAACTTGTTTTCCCAAGTACTTATAGCTTATTTACACGAAACTAAAACAAAATCAAGTTTTTTTTTAATTTTTGTCGCTCTGTCTATCTGGCTGGCTGTTTGTCAAGAATAATCCCTGGAATGGCTGGATCAATCTCAACAGGAATTTTATTGAAATATAGGAGAATAAAGGCCCCTAGTTACTTAGTTAGAGCTGGTCAGTTTTGCCGCGTTGCAAGAACTAATGACTATGAAAAAGTATCAAACATATATGGGGTGTGTTTGATACTTTTTTTTTACTTTCTACAAGTTAGCCCTTGACTACAATCTTCCCTGATGTTAAGTGGGGATGCAATCTAAGATGGAAGCGGGCTAACTAGTTAGGAGTAGGATGAAATCCACACTTCTTTCGGTTTCTACACGACATCGTACCGGAACGCTAAATCGCTTGGCGTCTTTGCCAGTAGAGTGGTAACTAGCCACGACCGAAGCCTCCCACCAATTAAGAAAACCTCAATCGACCCAGCGAGGAAACGAACCCAGAACCTCCGTCTACTAGTCATGCATACTCCGACGTTGTATCATGTGCGTTTTAAATTAATAATCTGTCTGATATTTATACATATTCTAAGTTGGCGGCATAAATATCCTCTTTATGACCCTATGTCAGCGCCATCTTTGTTTGGCGATTATAAAACTCGTTAACACATAAAAAAATAAGCTCATTAAAAACACATCCGGTACGCGTTTCACCTCGCAGGGTTTTATTTACCGAAACACAAAGGGGATAAGCTGTTACAATTTCCCTGGAATGTGAATTTTTAAAATCGTGCGAGAGATCCTCCTGCGTTGGGATTATTATGTTAGACGTACGCACGAGCGAGCACTATACTTTTGTTCGGGGAAATGTTTAACGGAAAAAATAATATTTTCGAGTTATGACGCTTCCCTGGAGGTGAACAATGTTATTGTTTTCTATAACAAGTCATAGTAAAGCTTCACATTATTTTCATAGTTCATAGGCACATAGTTCGAAGAGTTCGCACGTTGGGGTCCCAAAGCGCTGGAATGGCGACCCCGCATTAGCAAGCGCAGTGTTGGTCAACCCCCCACCAGGTGGAAAAAACTACTACCTCATATTGTGATCAAGGAATAATTAAATTATTCTGCTATACTCTGCAGGAAATCCAGAAAATCAGAAAGACATCAACCAGACCCATTAGAAAATCCTCTGCGTACCTTTCACTCCAAAACAGAATCATCC
Organism: Bicyclus anynana; assembly: GCF_947172395.1. NCBI lineage: Eukaryota > Metazoa > Arthropoda > Insecta > Lepidoptera > Nymphalidae > Bicyclus > Bicyclus anynana. Next base: position 12,093,688 of record NC_069103.1, on the reverse strand, counting down.
ACGCGACTCATAACTAAAACAAAGCAATTACTAATTTTAATAAAGAAAATCATCATCATCATCATATCAGCCGATGGACGTCCACTACAGGACATAGGCCTTTTACAGGGACTTTCAAACATCACGACACTGAGCCACCTGCATCCAGCGAATTCCTGCGACTCGCTTGATGTCGTCAGTCCACCTGGTGGGGGGTCGACCAACACTGCGCTTACTAGTGCGGAGTCGCCATTCCAGCACTTTGGGACCCCAACGTCTATCGGCTCTTCGAACTATGTGCCCCACCCATTGCCACTTCAGCTTCGCAACTCGCTGAGCTATGGTATATATATAAAAAATAAAAGCTTTTAAAATAATAGAATACAAGACAAACTTAATTCATAAGCAAGGAGACAGTTGTACAAAATAACTACTTCATAATATTTTAACAAATTTGCATAACGCAGTGGCGCAGTCCGACGAAACACAACGAGCTACAAAGAGAGAAATGCAAAACGTTTCGCTGTATGAATAGCTCAAAGAAAACTATCATGCGACTGAAAATAAAGCCCCATTCATACGAGATATTTCTCAAAAGAATTCTTATGTCATATCCCTCGATGTTTTTTCGTCTTATACCGGTTTCATTGTGAATTTATAAAGGACGTCCCGTAGTAAAGGAGCCATAAGGGTGAGTCGGCACATGTAACTCGATGCCGCGGTATCGCGCTGTTTATTTACCAATGGGGCAACACTATCCTTTGTCCTCCTTCGCGAAGTAGGTAGGGTCAGCAAATTCAAACGACGACCTATAACTTTTATAATATTATACATATACTCGTATATTATAAAGAGGTAGGTTAAGTTTGTGGGGTTGTAGGGTCTCTAATCTCTGAACTACTTAAACTGATTTTACAAAAAAAAAAATTACCAGTAGAACCTTTACGATCCAAACGATGACATGACGACCGACAATGCTTCCTGGGCAACACAATCACAAGCTACACAGCGTCTTCGCTGGCGAAGACGAGGTCCCCGATATCTAACGTCACCCGAACGTGGGTTTTCTAACTCACGATCTTGGGGGCGTCCGGACTGATTCACGGTTACCCCCTCCCGAATGGCCCCATAGCCGAGGTCCGAGTGTCATAGGAGATGCCCTTAGAGAGTCGTCCCGTTCTCTATCTTCATTTCATCAACACTTACTCAACACGAAAAAGAAAAAAAAACTAGTAGAGAAGCACGTTATTTGTGAGTGACATTCGTTGATGACACTCCCATGATATGCGGGCGACGGGGGGAAAGGACTGCGCGGGTATGAAATAGTGCGCGCGGGGCATCGCTACCCCCGTCCCGGCCCGCGCGGATCGTCGCGGAGTGTTACGAACGAATTTGCTAAGCTATACCATTTACTTGCAACTCCGCTTGCGTCGATATAGAATTAATTAGACTGTGAATAAGTGTGGATGAACAAACGCAACAAAAAAACTTATACGCATTATAATATTAAAACTTGTGTCTATACTAAACCATGATTACCTATTATAACAAACAAACATTACCTATTATAACATTGTACCTACAATAATTGAGAGAGCCGTGATAGCCCAGTAGATATGACCTCTGCCTCCGAATCCGGAGGGTGTGGGATCGAATCCGGTCCGGGGCATGCACCTCCAACTTTTCAGTTGTGTGCATTTTAAGAAATGAGGAAACCTGCACACCAGACAATTTCTTAATTCTCTGCGTGTGTGAAGTCTGCCAATCCGCATTGGGCCAGCGTGATGGACTATTGGCCTAACCCCTCTCATTCTGAGATGAGCCTCGAGCTCAGCAGTGAGCCGTATATGGGATGATAACTAACCTACAATAATTAAAGGTACAATTTCGTCATCATAGTTTCAACTGATGATCGTTTTAATTGTGGGCTATTTGTTTTGGCCCATAATTATAACGATCATCAGTTGAAACTATGATAACGAAATTGTACCTTTAATAATACAAACTTGTTTATGAACCAAGCCTTTTAAAATGAAACCAGCTATCCCGAATTTCGGCAAAATTACCATAAGAACACTCGGTTCCTGAAATACATAATTAAGCACATTACACGTTTATTATTATAGTAACCATAAATTTCCCCATTTCTGGAAACAATCTATTTTTACTTATGACAGTATTATTTAATAAATTAAATATTTACATATTAATAATATTTAATTTAATCAATGATTATGAGCCGTAATATTTTCTCTTTTATTACATATCTACTTGGTTTTTGCTTTACTTGCCAGCTTTTTGTTTTAGATATAAAACTTGTCAAAGCTTTTACATTAATTTAATACTGTTTTATTGTTATTAGTAAGCTGTAAGTTATCCTTCAAAACAAAATGAAATTTTAGATAGGCGTTGAGCCGCAATCTCAATTACCAAAATATTTAGTTACAGTCACCCGAAACGTTTCTGCGAACGGTACTTCAACCCTCGCTTAAACTTGATATCCTCGGAGTGGATTGCTAACAAAGGACTGTTCTGATTTTGTTTTGACTAAAATTGAGAGATAGATCTGATTTCAGCAAACTCGTTTGCGATGATACACAATATTTTTCGTGAACTTTGCAAACTTTGGCCGTTTGACTTCGATTGATTGGAGGAAGTTTGCCAAATATTCAGATAGATTTGAATCATCAAAGTTCTCGACTTTATATAAGTCTAAAGAAGGTATTTTTATACCAAATATCTACCACCTTACTTCTACCGAAACAGAATTGATATTTTCCGGTGTGATGGAAGGTTATCTGATTAAACTACAGACACGGACGGACAGCTTTTTTCATATCGTTTTTGGCTTTTCCAATGAAGTGTTACTTTAGATTTCCACTTACCATGATGCCCTTTAATAGGCCCTTTGCAGGCTTTAAATTTTCCGGAGCAATTTCTAGCCCATTACGCGTCATCCATAACATCACATTATAAAGGGTCTCATCGCCTTCTTACCAGATCCACACTATCTTTAACAGTCACTGACACTGCTAGATCATCAGCTGCAAAGAAAAATGTATTTATTTCAACGTTATGCCACACATTACAATATCTTCAATACACCCAGGACCCTTGCGATGTGTGGCATAACCTAGAAAATTGTCCTAGCTCAGCATAATACCACATGACCTTTTAAAGTAGGGTAAACAGTGCTGATTTTCAGCTGGAACCACTGATCGGGTGTCGCCATAGCAGACCAATTGAACCCAAGAGAGAATTTAAGGTAAACAAGGCTCGCGAAGTTGTGGTTAGCTTTATGGCAGGGACACCAGCGTGTAGAAGGAAGGAGGGTTTTGAGCAGGTAAAAGTCCGGCTCTACCTAACACGGATGTCCATGATCAGGATTTCCCTCTACGGAAAAAGGCACTAAATTTACTATTTAATAATATTTATGAATATTGAGTCAACTATTATTGTTCCGATAGTTTTTTAGTAGTTTCAGTCAATGATCTTATAGCGAAAAACTTCGACCAACATCTTTGCTTTCACTTAACTGTTGGATCAAGAGTCGGATACAGAAGGCAGTGATTCTTGAGACGGCGCGTATTGTGAGGAGGTTCCTCACTATGGAGCCCTGACCGCCGGTTGCTTGGGCACTCAAATGTCCAGCAGCGGGAGGGTTTATTTTATTTTTTTAAATTTTTAAAGTTTTAGAATTAAAAAAGGACAAATAAAGCAAAACTCTTACACAGTTATGACGTATATTATTTGGAAGTCCATGCAAGAAGCCTATGTCCAGTAGTGGACGTCCATTGATTGTTAGTGATGATGATGGTAATAAAGGCTATCGCAAGAGCTCCTTCTATCTTGCTAATCATGAGAAGAAAAATAATAAATTGCGCTGAACGGTTTTAAGAATAAGGTCTAGAAGAAGCATCCTTTCATATGCGGTTTGCTAAATGTGTCCCTTCGGTGTAACCATATTGTGTTGCCATAATGCGCCGGAAGTCCGAGTTTAAGAAAATTCAATAAAATATAAATGACAGCAAATAGATAGGTGGGCTCTGTATCCATTATACTGAAGGGACAATGGCGGACGATACAGTCGGAATCAGTTCCGAATCACTGTTGCGGGATGGTATCTTTAGAAACTTGTGTTATAGCGTAGGAGACGGTCACTATTATCTCGGGATTTAAATAAACATGAGTATTTTCTATAACATTTAAATTGACACCCATAAACGGATTAATTGTCCTACTTGAGTTTGTCGAAAATAGTTACAAATTCTTCTTCTTCTTCTATTATTTGAAAATCTCATGATTAAGAACGATAGGTAGGTATATAGATTTTTAACTTAACTTTACTTCTAAACAAAAGTCTTTTCCTTTGACTATCAATAACAAGATGTAACAGTGCAAAACTAACTATAAACTAATATTTTACAGCGAGTAACACTAACTAAGAATTTTAGAATTTAAACTATCGTGAGTGTTATTCATATTAATTGATTATGAAACACGGCTAAAACTCACGTCGGAAGGTCGGAGTATGCCCGACTAGTTTCGAACCCATACGGGGCCCTTAGTCATCTAAGAATTTACCTATCTATTCGTGTATTAACAATTTAGCTACGGTTGTTAACCCGTAAAACACAAATTCCTCCAACGCAAGTAGTGTAGTAGTGTTAATTTTGTAATCTATGGTCTATACCTAGACAATAATTTTTGGAACAACAATGCTGAGATCATCAGATCAGAAATATTTGCCTCGCACAACTCACACACACACATATGCACATGCACTCACACACACCCGCATGTAGGTACACGACCACAAGCTATAAACACAAAAAGAAAATGGTTTTTTTTAATTATTGTTTTGGTGTTTTTAATCATCTATTAAAACATTTAACGATATTATACGATTAAATTACGGGCCAGGGCGTCATTAAAATAATATACTTACTGAGTATTTCAAATAAGCATTTCTTATTCTTACTGTCTCTTGTACTATACGCTTCCTTAACTTATTGTTTGCCGATGTGTTACACAAGTATTGCTTAAACTTTTTTTGATGGATTACTGTCAGTCAATACGCTGTTTTTTATTCACGGTTGAATGGAGCCCTTTTTTCATACGCATCTCTTGCGCTATAAATCCTTCTTTTTTGTATTCCAAAGATAGATTTAGCGGAACAAATAAATATTGGGCGTAACACTATCGATTTTGTTTGTAAGGCTATACTTACAGAGCTGTATACCGGAAACATGCGATTAAGTTCGATATATTTATTACTTGGAATAAGATAAACCTAAATGTATGCTTAATATACCGACATAGCTCATCGAGTTGTGACGCTAAAGTGGCAATGGCCAGGGCACATAGTTCGAAGAGATGCTGGACGTTGGGGTCCCAAAGTGCTGGAATGGCGACCCTGCACTAGTAAGCGCAGTGTTGGTCGACTTCCCACCAGGTGGATGGACGACATCAAGCGAGTCGCAGGGATTCGCTGGATGCAGGTGGCTCAGTATCGTGATGTTTGGAAGTCCCTACAAAAGGCCTATGTCCTGCAGTGGATGTCCATCGGCTGATAAGATGATGATGATGCTTATTCATAATTATCTGCTTACTTTAATCGTCCATTAATAGGGTCAGGCCTTACAAGAGAGGGGATTTGACGGCCTCCATGGCGCAATGGTATGTGCGGTGGATTTACAAGACGGAGGTTCTGGGTTCGATCCCCGGCTGGGCAGATTGAGATTTTCTTAATTTGTCCAGGTCTGGGTGAGAGACTTCGGCCGTGGTTAGTTACCACTAGTTACTGGCAAAGACGTATCGCCAAGCGTTTTAGCGTTCCGGTCCGATGTCGTGTAGAAACCGAAATAGGTGTGGATTTTCATCCTACTCCTAACAAGTTAGCCCGCTTCCATCTTAGATTGCATCACTTACCATCAGGTGAGATTGTAGTCCAGGGCTAACTTAAATAATTAAAAAAAAAATAGTTACCACCCTACCGATAAAGACGTACAGTGGTACGCGGAGCGTCAGCTATTAAACATATATTAAAAAAAATCTCAATGTTATCTTAAAAAAACAGACGCCCTTTTATAAATAAACTATAAAAATAATAAACGAAAAAGCTCTCCATTTTGATAACTAGAATCTTTTTAACTATGATTTATAGTTTTCATAAGTTCAGTTGTTTTCAAGTGCTGTTTCAATTAGGTAATGGCCTCTCAAACGGCGGCCCCTAAATCATGAGATATTACAATTAGTTCGAAACTACTTCCATTATCTTTGCTTCTGTTTGTAATAACAGCTTACTTAGCTTTTTAGGGTTCCGTAATCAACACTGAATCCTTAGATATTGTTTCTCTATGTCCGCAGTTTAGTTCAGAGAACATTACTTCTAAAAATCAATAATTTAACATGATTAAAACATAAAGTCTTGAAGAATATTTTATTTAGTCCGATTGTCCCAGAGTGTGGAGTATCGCTATCGGTATTTTTGTAAATTTTAAGTGTATAAAGTGATAATTTAATCTACAGAACCCTATATTACGGTACCGACACGCACGCCGATTTTTTATTACAATAGGTGACGGAACAAACAGATGTTTCATCTGATGGTAAGTGGAAAATCATCCTGTAACATAGCCACTAATTGCCTTCATGGTCCAGTGGAATATAGTAATTCTATGTAGCCCCGGGTCTTGGGTTGTAGTCCTGGGACGGATTATAAATTAAAAAGAAAGAAATGTTTATTTTAGACTAGCTGTCGCCGCGCGGTTTTATCCGCGTGGTTCCCGTTCCCGTAGGAATACGGGATATAAAATAGCCTATAGCCTTCCTCGATAAATAGGCTATCTAACTTTAAAAGAATTTTTCAAATCGAACCAGTAGTTCCTGAGATTAGCGCGTTCAAACAAACAAACAAACTCTTCATCTTTATAATATATAGATGGTGTGTATCTTTAATAAACATTTATTTCATTGTTGTTTTCGTGTGCATACTGAAAACAATATAACTCAAAATATTTCAAAATTCTACCCGTAAAGGGAATTGAAGTTTTTTTTTTGAATTGTTCATGTTTTGAGTTATCTTTTTGTAAAATCATTAGTGGACTGTTTATTAAAACGCGCGAAAATATGATTAAAAGGGGGTAAAAAAGGGGTTCAAAGTTTACGCTAGTATATAATGTAATGTAATTATATTTTATCATCTGGCCTCCAATATTTTCTTTCTATTACTCGGCATATATCAACGCAATTTGTAAATTTCTCCAAAATACCTACGCGTATGAGAAAATAAAAATATGGAGCCATATAAAACTCAATTCACGGTATGATAAGAAAATTAAATTCACCGTTACACGGCTATATTGAAACAGAATGTCTTCTCGATAAAACAAGGGTCGGAATGCTTTTAAGAGGTACGTGAGCAATTTTCAAGTAATTTTCAATACTAAAAGCGCTTAGCTTTCTTTTTATTATACGTTTTATTTTCCATAACTTTATTGTCACGGTCCAATGCGTTTGTCTAGTCAGACATGCTTTTAGATAAAAGTGAATTGTAGAGTTAGGTATATGCATCATTAACAGCCTGTTTTGAAAGGACATCTTCTGTGTCAGGCCTTTGTGACAATCGTTTTTGAACAATTAAAGAGCAATTGTACGTAGTGCATAGCATATGCTGAGCTGTACACCCTTTCTTTTTAAGGGTCTTTAGGGTAAGGTACTGTCTGTAACTTTTAAATCTGAATAAATTTATTTTCTTTCTTTTTAATTACTTACTATTAAGTAGATATATTGCCATCCTTTCTCAGCAGACCTGTCTTCCGTACCGATGGTAAGATTCTGTACAGGGTATATTTCAACAAGTCCATTAAAATCTTCATTTACATGGAATTTTTAATTTTTAAGCTTAAAAAAAAATGATTCGCAATTGTTAACGTTTTTGATAATGTAGGTATGCTTAATATAGCAGACAACTGAAAAAAACTGACGAGATATACAAGGTTGAAAATTTCGTGCCACGACGTCATAACATGCGTTCACGGCAATGAAACAAGCATCCACGACAATGAAACAAGCGTCCACGACAATGAAACAAGCATCCACGGCAATGAAAGAGCTGTACCGAATGACAGATGCAATCCACGGAAATGAAAAATCTGAGTATAATTAATAAACAAACTTGAAATAAATTTCAATTTTATTTCTTTTAATTTTATAGTCTATGGAACTTTCATATACGTCACGGCCTAGACCTGACCCACAAAATACTTATTTAATCAATAGTTCATAGGAAATATTGATTAAACAAGTATTTTGTGCATCTATTTTCAGTTTCAATACAGTGAACTGTGACATTTTTATTTTTAACTCACAACACACTCAGAGGGGATGAATATTTTATTTGCTCCGATTTTTACCTGTTACCTGCACACGTTTGGTATCCAAGCATAGACCGTGTCAACGTGTCACCGATGTGAGTTGGGACTGAAAAGAAAGAAAAAATAGCACGAATGACAATTTGCTACGTTTACGGTTGACGGACCAAATTGATGGCAAGAAAGAACTTTTGTGACGGTTCCCTTAAGATTTATAAAATATTAAATGGGATTGAATGGAATTATTGATGTGTGAGCCGAGTACAAATTATTTTTGTACGTATTTCTTTTACGAGTTTTTCGGTAATGGTGTGAGTAGGTGATTCGTAGGTTTCGTTTCTCGGCTCGAGTTCATTTAAAATCTACTTTTTTGTCTTTTGTATGGTTCTACGGTCGACTTATTGTCTTTTATGCGGTTCTACGGTGGACTTATTGTCTTTTGTATGGTTCTACGGTGGACTTATTGTCTTTTATACGGTTCTACGGTGGACTTATTGTCTTTTGTATGGTTCTACAGTGGACTTATTATCTTTTGTATGGTTCTACGGTAGATTTATTGTCTTTTGTATGGTTCTACGACGGACTTAGGTAGTTGATACAGTTAAACAATCTGTTCTTTGGTTTCGTCTTTCAACGTCTGTGTCTGTCCAAGTCCCAGTCTTATTCCTATTTAATTCGCATCGGATTATTATAAAGACAACATCATCTGAGGTTTCGGGATAAAACACGTTTCTGTCGGATCTGTGTGACACTGTCGCTTTTACTCGTCGATATATCGCAGTTAATAGCAAAATAAGTCACTGTTTATAATGACATACCGCTAAGTAACGTCTACTTCTATTCTAGTCATAGTCATAGTCATAGTTATAGTCATAGTCATAGTCATATTCAGTCATAAATCTAGTAAACTGCTTGACGTAGAACGATAAAATTTGGCACTTATTTAATTTTGCGAATTTCGCACAAACTTTCGTTTTTATAATATTAGTGTGATAGTGTGATAGTGATGCCCAGTGGATATGACCTCTGCCTTCGATTTCGGAGGGTGTGGGTTCGAATCCGGTCCGGGCATGCACCTCCAACTTTTCAGTTGTGTGCATTTTAAGAAATTAAATATCACGTGTCTCAATCGGTGAAGGAAAACATCGTGAGGAAACCTGCATACCAGAGAATTTCTTAATTCTCTGCGTTTGTGAAGTCTGCCAATCCGCATTGGGTCAGCGTGGTGGACTATTGGCCTAACCCCTCTCATTCTAAGAGGAGACTCGAGCTCAGCAGTGAGCCGATTATGGGTTGATAACGACGATAGTGTATGTTCATCAGAAAAAATTAAGGATTTTAATGTTAAAAGAATTTTACAAATCGTTCCATTAGTTTCAGAGCCTACAAACAAACAATAAAGTATTTTCTTTTTATAATATTAGTAGAGATAACAGAAGTTACGTTCAAATTTGTAGAAATTCGTCGTAAAATACAAGAGCTTTTGTAACGACCACGCAATATAGGGAAAAGGTTAAAAGCTTTCAAAAGTATCATTTGCTCAGCTTGAACATACAACATTACAAATATTGAATGGATTCAAAGTTAACTGGCAAACATTACAATACACAACCGTTTGTTCGAAAATAGATCGTAAATTCATAACAATAGGGATGTTTATTGTGTACACAGTGAAACAGATGTTTAACCGTTCACTGTGTACTTAACTGGAGTTAACAATTTTCTGTAATAAAGGTCGCATTTTATTAAATGTTTGATCAGAATTGAGATTGTTTTCCAATTAATATAAAATAAATGATATTTTAACTACATGTTAATTAAAAAGACAAGTTGCAAATTATTAATTGAATAGTGACCAGTATGTTTTCGCATAAGTACAAATTACAGAGCACAATAATATACATATAAATACAATTAAAGTGTCTGTCCGCGACTTCAAAATAACTGTCTTTTTTAAAGTGCATACATACAGCTGTTCACACAATGGTGGTGGGTGGGTGGGATGGTGGGTCTAATTTCCAAATAACAAATTAAATGATAGAGAGAGATGAATGTCCTGGCATTCCATGAACTCACCGCGAAATTGGCGGGTCCATCGCATTGAGAGAAAAACACCGAGCAGAGTTGTGGACTTGTGACCAATGGATGTAGGGTTAAGGAATTCCTTGACAATCGATTAATACTCCTCTCCTTCGCTTGTGTGCCTAGCCAAATTTGGTAAGATCCTACTAGAGCAGCTTTGGATATTCGCTCGTTCTAGAGTGGTCAAGGTCTTTAAGCAAGTTACACAGAGTTTTTAGGGTAATACTCTCACATCTAATAATAAATAATAAATAAATAAATAAATCTACTTCTACGGCATACAGAGTACTAAAGTCGAGTTTTAAGTTTTAAATATAGACGAATATCTTAGCATTCCATGGATTCACCGTGCAGGTGCCGGGTCCATCGCGTGGTAGAGAGAAAAAACACTAAGCAAAGTCCAGGACTTGTGACTTCTGGATGTAGGGTTAAGGAATTCCTTGACGATCGGTCAACACTCCCCTTCTCTGCTCGTGTTATTCTCCCTACCTATCCAAATTTGGTAAGATCCTATTAGAGCAGCTTTGGATACTCGTTCTAATATAGAACTAGCTGCACTTCTAGAGAGGCCAAGGTCTTTAAGCAAGTTATAGAAAGATTATGCTGGTAATCCTCTCGCACCTACTTCTACGGCGTACAGACTAACCACACAGCCATTTTTTAGTTAGTTCATTTGTTAGATTATAATATTTATTCATTTTTATACTGTGGTCCTTCGGAATGTTAGTCTCCCACGGCACAGTAAGCTTTACAAGTACTATAGACTTAGTTTGTTTGGAAAAAAAGAAAATGTCTAGATCTTGAAATAGCGACATCCTCTGGGATTTTATAAAAGTTTTTCATACCTATTCATTAACAATGTCCAATCAGGTGCAGAACCTAGGATTGATTAGGATTTACTAGAGGAAAGAGGTTTACTTGAGCCTGCTTTGACGAAGTGAAGTTGTAGTCAGTCAGTTTGTATCCTTTTTGAGCTCTAGCTACTGGAGGCTTGTAAGGCTCTAGCTTTACGTATAATTACGTATAATTTGAAGTAGGTACTCTATCATTACGACGTGAGTAAAGACCCCTTGCATCTAAAAGCACCTTGCATCCAAAAAATAAGTGTCTGGCTGTTCTAATTGCCTCTCTATAGCAAGATTTTTCAGTGGCTTTCCCCCATCGTACTAAGTTACTCTGATCTGGAAGAACCCTAAAAATACGTAAACAATATCATTTTCAACACAAACAACATATCCTAAGTAACATAAAAAGAACAATCCCAAATGGATTGATAAAAACATATTAGCCGATCGTGAAAGCATACATACAAATACATCCCAAAAGGAAGTCACGAAAGCCATTTTATAAATTAAACGAAACGAAATGGAATACAAACAATGAAAAAACACATTATACAATGAAATGCAATCGCCTTATTTCACTCTCTTAGATCCTTTATTTACAATATCATTCCCATCAGGCTTATTTGTTGGAAATATTAAAATATAAAAGTGCTTCTGTTTTTATAACGGTAGTATTGTACAACACTGCATATTACTTAGTTAATTAACACTTTTTTGAATATATTTTTTTCAATTTCGTATTGGTAATGGAGACCCTTTTGGGATTATCCCACACCATATTTTGTATATACAAGTACGTTGCGTAATATTACTGTATTTATTTAGTTTTTTTGTAATTTATTGCTTTGTTGATCATATCCTTAATTATCCTTTATGAATTTGAACATTGAAGGGTAATTGATTTATGTTTCATATAAACTGTATCATTTATAAGTATTTTTATTCTTATTATTACAAAATACAACTTCATTATTAGAAATCAAAATTTGTAAAACAATATTCACTCTTAACTTTTTTGCACACGTTAGGTGCACTTTGAAATATTGGAATCATCCATAACTAAGAATTATAGTAAAATTATATAACCGAGGATTAATTTCATACACAATATAATTATAATCGACAGTAATAGTTTCATTTGCTGTGACCACTTTTGGACCATGGTATCGCGGTGCAAATTTTTTTTATCGATTTACTTTACTGCGGTTATTGCCTAGACAACAGAAGGGCCTGGCTATTTATTTCTATTTTTTCATTAATTTCATTATATTTCCGCGTTGTACAGTCAGGTTGATCTTAAAAGTTCGGCCTTGCTGTCCAACCTGAATATACAGCTGGTATTTTGCCCTTTATCTTTCTCATGAGCATGATTCATTGTATCAATATTTAAGTTATCTTATCTTAATATATCAGTTACCTTAAGTTTAGCATTGTATTCTTTTTCAATAAAAAAGTATTTAATTTTAATTTCCTGTTTGATTTCTTCGTACACAATTTAAAAGGCAATACCAAAATACTTACTAAACTGTTTATTTTCTGATGCCTCTCATCTTCACAAGTTTAACCAGTTATTTTGATGTCTGGAATATCTAGACCGTCATTGTTAGCGGTTCTATTCGATCGGTCTTAAATTACGCGAGAGACAATATCGTTTGTTAGCAAAGCTTTCGTTTTAATTGCTTTGCAAGATTTATTATTTGCATACACGGCTTTACTTAAAATTAGAAGTGTTGAGTAAGTTATTGAGGTAATTAGTAAGAACGTTGGCGTTAATTAACTTGAATAATTAATATATCTACTTTCATACATAGCGCCTAGATATCTTGCTTAGATTGTAAAGTCTTTTAATTCATTTGTATCTAGAAAACTTCAGTAAATCTGTTGTTTAAGTCAAGTCTAAAGAGCCCGAAACCCAACATTTGTGGTTTTTTCTTTAAATTACGTTTTATATTTGGAACAATGAGGGAATTTTGAAGCTGTCTACTTTCAAATCCTTTCAAAATTTACATACTTGAGCATGTTTGCATGAGCTGACAAAATATCAGCTTTTACTAAGTCATAATCTATTGAAATTTGCATCCACGAGTCTTCATTCATTAGTTCAATGAGTTCCATGAGTCATTAATGAGTCCTTTAAAACATTTACTCACCTAAACAAATAATTATGTAAAATTAAAATACTCATAGAAGCTTAACCTAAATTCGGCTAAGAGATGATACTGAGATTGTCTCGAACACAGAACATACAATGCTTAAGCTATCGCTTTAGGTCTTGAAGTTAAACAAATATACACATACAAACATACGCTCGAAAAACATTACCCTCCTTCTGAAGCACTCAGGTAATAAATGTAATCTTCAAAAAAATTTAAAATCTCAATTCATCAACATCTTCAAAATGATGTCTGAAGGTCTTTGTACTAAAAGTTTTTCTGTTCTAACTATACCGGTAGTTGTTCAAACTGATTAATTTCAAACTGGGGACTTAGATACAAAGGAAGATGAAAAAAATATCACTGCATTATTATTCTGGTCGCGACTACTTAGTTATTAATTGACATAAATTTCAATCAGATAATTTATTGCAATATACTTTGAAAGACCACATGAATAAATATGATTCATTGGAACGAACGAATAAAAAGTAGCGCTGTTATGAAATTACAATATTAAATCAAGAAGTGAAAAAAATATCACCGACTCTCTAGAGCTCGTAAAATAACTTTAGCTGTAATACACTAAAAACCTGCGAGAGCCAGACATACCTCATTTTATAAAGACTGATTTTTTGTCAGAATATTGCTTCTACCATCTAACATAAAGCGCTTAAGCAGCGTTTAGCGGATATCGTTCATTCATAAAGGTAAGTAGACTCCGCGCCACGAAAGAAGTCCCGAAACCTGAACTAAAATTGACAGCACCCTATACAAATGACAATAAAACCGCCATTACCAAATGACAGTGAACGCCATTAAGATATTAGCGACGCGTGTATGGGACTTGTTTCGTGGCGCGGAGTATACGATAGCCATTTATGTAGTCTGGAGTTTAGCTTTGGATGTCACACATTGTTCGAAAAGCCGATGGACGTTGGGGTCCTAAGGTGCTGGAATGGCGACGCCGCACCAGAAATCGCTGTGATGGTCGACCCCCTACCCAATCAAGCGGATTGCTGGATGCTGGCGGCTCGCGACCGTTGTGCTTGGAAGTCCATGCAAGAGGCCTATGTAAAGCAGTGGACGTCAATTGGCTGATAATGATGAGAGTGGTTAGACCAATAGTCCACCACGCTGGCCCAATGCGAATTGGCAGACTTCACACACGCAGTAAATTAAGAAAATTCTCTGGTATGCAGGTTTCCTCACGATGTTTTCCTTCACCGTTTGAGACACGTGATGTTTAATTTCTTAAAATGCACACAACTGAAAAGTTGTAGGTGCACACCCCGGACCGGGATTCGAACACACACACTCCGGAATCGAAGGCAGTGGTCCACTGGGCTATCACGGCTCTCAAACGGCTCGCTGACAAACTTAGTCTTTATAAAATAAGGTATGTCTAGCCATTACAGATTCTTAGACCATATTAAATCAACAAGTGAAAAAAATGTCACAGACTCCGTTTCTCCATACCGATACGAACTCTAGTGCTCTTAAAATAACTTTAGCTGTAAGCAATAATTGCACTGAACAAGTATTTCTAGATTCATGCGACTCAATGAAGATACCTAAGTACCAGCCACTTAATTACTTAAAACGAAATATATTTCTTGGTACAGTCAACATCATTGCTGCATCCAATTTAGTAGTCACATTCTATTTTGTGTTTAAATACGTTTGCATTAAAATCTATTTTGGTATGGCAATGGTTTCGATTTGAATACGAACTTGCGTTGCTTATTGTGTCTATTTACTGGTAATTATCACATTGCTACCTTTAAATTGTTGCTTAAGACAGGTTCATGGGTTTGCCTATTAGATTAAGTTGTCATTACAATTTATATGGCTACCAGTTAAGATTGCGTGCTTAGCTTTAAATTGTTCTCTCGAGCATGTCTACTTGATTTGTTGTATACTTAACTGCTGGGCGAGAATACTTGTATGTTGATCTATATTCTCTTAAGTGCTTCAGTCAGTGTGTGTATTCAGTACTTAAGTAGCTTTCATCATCATCATCATCACCCTACAAACAGCCTATGTCCACTGCAGGACATAGGCCTTTTGTAGACTTCCAAACATTACGATCCTGAGCTCCCTGTATCCAGCAAATCCCTGTGACTCGCTTGATGTTCTCAGTCTACCTGGTAGGGGGTCGACAAACACTGCGCTTTCCAGTGCAGGGTCGCCATTCTAGCACCTTGTGACCCCAGCGTGCTAGAACTTTCAGTAGCTTTGTTATCAGTAAATGAAATGCACAAAACTCGATTGACATTTAATGGTTTCCACTTATGATGAGATGGGCCATATGTTTTGTCCGTTAATATTAACAAAGAATCTTATTTTACTCTTTTGTACTCTAGCAGGTACATTTGTTGATATATCAGTTGGTCAATTATTGTTATTAAGTATATTTAAATTGATAGATATCGCCGCCAGGCGTTCATTGCAACAAAATAGTAATAAAAATAAATAGCTACTAAACACTACTTTTAAAGCTATCACATTTCTTCCTTTCCTTTTAAAATATTTACGTAGGAGTTACTGGTACATTTCGTACGCTCCGATTTCTTTATTTTATGTAGGTAGATACTAGACAATATATGTATGAGCTTCAACCTTCAAGCTTCAACCAATATCTTAAGAAACATTCGCTATTTGTAAAATGTGAAATGGATTTGTACGCTGTTTCAGGTAATTAATATCATCTGCTTCTTCCTCCAACTCCTAATAAGCCCGTACAAGAAGAAAAAATAGTTTTTTTAAAAAACCTCGACAGACAGAGTACAAGTCATCATCATCATCATCATCATCATCAGCAGCACCTCACACTGTTGAGCACGAGTCTCCTTGCAGAATCAGAGGGCTTAGGTTAATAGTCCACCACGCTGGCCCAATGCGGATTGGCAGACTTCACACACGTAGAGAATTAAGAAAAAAACACTCGGGGGTCTGGGCTCCTGAGAAACCTCCTTACAATACGCGCCGTCTCAAGAATCACTGCCTTCTGTATCCGACCCTTGATCCAACCGTTAAGCGAAAGCTTCTTAAGATGTTGGTTGAAGCTTATCGCTATGAGATCGTTGGCTGTAACAACTATGGGCATATTTGACATTTGTTATTTTTAGTTTAATCGAAATATTATATAGACACCTTTAAGTAATGAAAAGTCATCTTGAAATTTTTAATCAACATATTTTTATTGATACTGGAAGCCGTCAGTGAATTGTTAATCATGAGTTCATTAATTTAAAATTTTACGTGAGTTATCTTTTAAATTATTTTTTTAGACATTTATTAAAACATAATAAGGATAATTTATTGGCAATAAATTTCTTCGCGGTTGTTGATCTGTGTAGTTTTCATTTATCACTTTTTATTTTAACATAAATACCGTTTAAAAAACACGGTTTTATAGTCTCAATGGCCGATGGAACTTATAGTATAAGAGGTGGTGGAATAAATTGCTCACTGCCGCAATGTTGACAGATTTTTTTTTTCTCATCTAATAGTTTGCTTCATAAAAAGTCTTGTCAAGCGTTTTTTTCGGGACTTGTCATTTTAGATTAATTTAACTTCTCTAATGCCAAAGCCAAAATAGAAATGATGTTATGTAAAACTAACGGACGTCAGTGACTCCGTCCATGTTAAACTCGTGCAAATATTTCACGAATACCACCGTGGATTATTCCGGGATAAAATGTTTTCTGCTCCAAAGTCCCTTTTATTCAGTACCAAAATACATCTAAATCATTTAATACAAGCCTCCCACCAGCCAGACCTGGACAAATTAAGAAAATCTCAATCTGCCCAGCCGGGGATCGAACCCAGGACCTCCGTCTTGTATATCCACCGCGCATATTACTGCGCCACGGAGGCCGTCAAAAATATACAACATATAATAATATATAACAGATGCAATTATTATAATATGAATTTACAAATACGTTCACGGAATATAAATTAGATGTTCAATGGTATAGTTAATATTTAGTCACTAGTTCCTACACTATAATTACAAGCATGTTGTTTAACACTAAATCGTTCCGTATCGACGAAATTATTCGATATAATTGCCAATCTACGAACATTTATTATGCGGCAAAGCTCTCCGGCAATAAATTATTTTATAACACAACTTTGCCGTCTCGGCTTCAAATAATGACTTGGAACGGGTTGAATGTATTAGTAGACGGACAAAACAAATTAACGATAAATTAATTTTGTATTTTCATTTGAAAACATTTTACATTAATACCAAAATAATTTTGTGATTTTATTACCAATTCATAAACACAACCAATTAAAGCTTGTTGATAAGTCCTACTTTTTTGTTATATTAAAGTTTCATAAAATTACGATAAGAAATTTAACTATCATGCCCACGTGGAATGGTGGCAAGAATACTGAATGTATTTCCAGGCAGGCTGATCCTTTGCGCAAAAAATCACCACATCTTCTGTCACCAGTCGAGACAATTCATCATCATCATTATAAGTCGATGGATGTCCACTGCTAGACATAGGCCTCTTGCATGGACTTCCAAGCTGGTCTCAAGCCGCCAGCATCCAGCGGCTCCCTGCAACCCGCTGGATGTCCTCGGTCCACCTAGTGGGGGGTCGACCAACACTGCGCTTTCCGATGCGGGATTACCACTCACCTTGTTACGAGACAATACGCCGCGGTAAAATATATAAATAAATATATAAAAACATAAATATAAATCTACTATGAGCTTTTAAAACTGTTACTGCGAGCTTTAGCTTGAATTAGTATATTATAATTATAAATCCGTATTCATTAAAACTATACTTTGTAACAATTTTGTTCAAAACCAAGTGGTTGTTTTTTGTTGCAAGTTCCCAATAAAGCTCCCATGTTGGATTATGATAAAAGATATTGTAATCTGTTCGAGTAACATGTAATGTACATGTCCGATTCCAAACATTTCTCGGCATATCTCTCAGCGTACCCAGATCAAGGAATTAATAAATTGATAACAGATATCTAACTGTTTGTCTCTTTTCCGCTCCATCTATCGTTACTTAAGGAGCGAGATAGCTGTGTCCATGGAAAACTTATACACACGGACCCAACTTACGTATGAAATTCATAGCTTTTTTATCTAAAATAATATTCTTATTGAATAAGAAAATCAAAACTCACTAACTTGAGCAATGAAAGGTTATCTATACAACAACTTCCCCGCCTTTAAGTTTAATTTTTGCCACCAAAACTTAAAGCATCTTTTTTAAAGGTCCGTCTATTTTTGTGCCAATTATCAACTTTACTAAATTTGTCTCGTAGTTTAAGCGGAAAAGTAAACAAGTACCTAGAGTTTGTTTTGACTTAATGATATTATTTATAAAAATTGGTTTCTTCATATTTAATATAATACTCGTAAGAATAGCAAGGTCAGGTTCTAATTCGTAAAAAATAAGCAAAATAAAAATTCGTTTATTACATGTGTGCTTAGTATAAAAGCACTTTTAAAACATCATTTTTTGTAAAGACTACCACCGATTCAGAAGGCAGTTTGGATACGTAAATCGTGTTTCAAAGTTGTGACCGTGTGTAGAGGGTTAAAACATGTCCGCTTATCGGGAACATGTCACCGCGGTAGCTGTTACCTGGTTTATCATATATTTATCAATTTGTAAATAACGTTCGACGGGTGAATTTTATTAACTGGAAAGTTGTAATGGATTAGGATACTCGGACACGTGGGTTTTGATAATATATGATCGATGGATCCTTTATCGATATAGGGCCTGTCGGGAATTGGGAATGTAGGTTCTGTTTTGACGCCCGATGCCGAGAAGTTTGGTGATAACTTGTATCAGGTAGATAATTATTATGACTGCATCTATTTTAACCTGTTAATGCATAATTAAAAAAAATAAATATCTCGTGTCTCGTGTCTCGTGTGTCCGGTGAAGGAAAAACATCGTGAGGAAACCTACACTCCTGAGAATTTTGGACTATTAGCCTGAGCATTCTGAGAGGAGACCCGTGCTCAATAGTGAGCCAAGTATGGGCTGTTTGTGATAATGATGATGAATGCATAATTATCTGTCTTTCTCATTGGTTAGTCAGCTTATGTGGGTTTGGAGGTCCATGGTTCTAGTCGTGGGGTGAGTTATGAAATATTGAGCTTTTCTTTGCTCCTATGCATATGTCACTGGTCATTGTAATTTGTGTACTGAGTTTTATCAAATAAACAATTCTTATTCTATTATTTCTTACCAGTTAAAGTTTTTAGCCTAGGTCTTGTTGAGAAGTAATTAGGAAATTGTGATTGACATTACATAAAGGAAGATTATTTTAAAAGAGCAACTCCTGAGTTGCTCGCTGACTCTACTCAGTTAAATCTGCTTTCTGAGCTGGTTGTATAAAAAAAAATAGCATTTCAAAAATGCTTCTAAAGTAAGTCTATTTAATATGCTGATGTAGGTCTCAGCGCTATTTAGAGTAAGCAAATTAAATTCATTAGTTTTGATTTAAAGAAATCTACTATAGCGATAAAATCACTTAAAACTAGCTAACATTACAAATGCGAATGTGGATGTTTGTTTGTTATGCTTTAACCTTCACAACTAAATATCATACACGTTCACAGGGATAGTGAGAAATATAACGTACCTTGTACTAAAAAAAATCTTTCCCAAGGGTTGTAAAATTACCATAAAGACTTAACAAAGCTTTTTTAAGTTACTTTGGATTAATACTTAATATGATTTTTAAAACGTTGATACAATGAGTAATACTAATTAAGGTAACACTTGCACATATAATAAAGCTTGATATGATGAAGTAAAGCTCCAGATAAACATCCTACAAGATAGCGGAGAGCTCATTAAGATTATGACCTGTAAATCTCATGGTAAACATAATAATAATAAAGTTATCTAAGATATACGGCACCATGATGGCACTGCATAATATACTTGTCGTATAAATCTCATGCAGTGAAATGGAAATTAATTTATAATTAGAAGGATATCCGACATAATACATATAATGAGGATGGATACTAAGGCAGTATATCTAATTACGTAGTACATTGTACTCAAGTCGATAATTTGATTGATGGTTGAATAGCTTGATCATATACCTATCGGTAAGTGGAACAAGGGTGTCTGACTGAGAGATATTTGTTCCTTTTTGTCGTGGAGACCCTTGGGCAATAGTCTCAAATGGTTTGATCATTTTTGCGCAAAGGATCAATCAGACTAGCTTTCCTAGGTGGAAATGCAGTTTTGCCACTAGTCACGTGGGCATGATTTTTATAGCTATTAGTATAACTTAGCTTATGCATCTTATTAAACTTCTTTTCCAATAAAAATCATTATAGGACTTACAGATTTCTATCCAAAGTTACCAACTTTAAAGGCTAAGGATCATCATCATCATCATCATCATCATCATCCCGATGGACATCCACAACTGGACATAGGCCTCTTGCATGGCTCACTGCAATCCGCTTGATCTCTTCGGTACACTTCTTAGGGGACCAACACTGCACTTTCCAGTTTAGTGTCTCCATTCCATCATTCGAAAAGTACCTACAAAATATTGTTCCAACATTATTTAGTTAAACAAAATTTTTAGGTTTATTTATCTCAAGTATTCAGACGCTAAAACTTAGTGCAAGTGCTAAACATTTTTTTTTTACGTAGTATATAGGCTTACGCTTGACCACAATCTAGCCTGATGGAAAGCAATGGTGAGGTCTAAGTTGAAGCGCGCTTACCTAGAAGATGCCTATTCACTCTCGCCTTGAAGGTGCACAAATTATACGTATCAGGAAACATAGACGCCGGAAGGGCATTCCATATTTTGACAGTTATTATTAGGAACGTTAGTAAGAACGTTGACATGGACTTAGTGCTGGTAATTCTCAATTTAATAAAATTTAACACTATACTAACACAACACAAGGTGTATTGTAACTTGAATATACAAAAGCAAAAAGTGAAAATACAGCAACATAAGACATTACAAAAGAAATAATCAAATCGTCAGACGAATAAACCATTGAAGCGGATCAGGTTACAATGCCTTAAGATAGGAAAGATGATAAGAGTGATACAAAAGCTATATATTTGCACGATATCTCACTGGTCCTCGAGGGAGATAGTGAAAGGGAAACCGCAGGAGCACTGCGGGGAAGACGTGTTTGAAAACCGACTGAAAATTTACGAGTTGATATCGGAGGAAATATGAAATTGCATTATGTAAATACTCGTGAAAAGAGTGGTGAAATATTTTAAGAGTATATTCCTAAGTCTGTTTTTATGAATACTTTTTTGATACTTAATCTATATATATAAAAATGAATTGCTGTTCGTTAATCTCGCTAAAACTCGAGAACGGCTGAACAGATTTATCTTATCTTGGTCTTGAAATGTTCGTGGAGGTATAGAAAACGTTTAAAAGGTGAGAAAAATCAGAATAATTGCCGGGATAACCATAGAAACAACCGTTTTCTATTTCCCATACAAACGTTTAAGAGTCAAGGGGTAGGGGTAGAGAGGGGTAGGGCAGGGGTAGAGTAGAGATAGGGAAGAAGTGCACATAAGTCAAAGCGAAGCTTGACTGGGTCCACTAGTAAGTACATATAAATTCAGGCCGAAATACATCTAAATCAATCTAATAGCATTGATATTTTATATTGAAAAGTACTGAAAGAAAGAATAACAATAATAATAAAGTGTTACAAAAAAACAAACTACACTTGGTCACTCATCCGTTTTGTAACGCGCAAATACGTAACTAGTGACGTGTCATTTAGATAAGACCGCTTTGTGCAAGTTGTCTAAATTTCTAGTAAATTACTCTTACGTACAGGTAGGTAACTTATCTTCGTATTAGCCCGATCGCTGCTCTTCAAGAAGCTTAAGCCCTGAAAGCCTTAAATCACGGGCAATCTATCTGAGCACCGGGTACTATAAAAATAATAATTCGTCTGAGTCAAAGTTCCAGTCCAAAGCATAAGATGTAAGCAATAAAAAAATCAATTTAAAAGCGGTTTTCTAAACGTTATAAGTACTTAATATGAAATTGTTGAATTGAAAGTACGTTCCACTGCGCTGGTAGATTGTTATTGTTATGTTAGTGCTTTGATTTATTAACTTATTATCTTGTTACTTATCAAACAAATTTTATTTATCACTACGATAAGAGCTACAATACTCTACAGACTGAAACACAGGTATGCTATTTGGTCGTAGGTATAAAGGGTATTGCCCTGGAAAACTTTGTTACTTTTTTTTTTTCAATACGTTTAAACCTGACATTAAAATATGTCATATAAACTACACGTTTCTTCATGGAGGTTGTTATGCTTATCAAACTGATGCAAAGGTCTAAAGGTCTACGCAAAGGTACAACCAGGGTGCTTAGTTTCAGAGCCCTTTTTATTCGATCGATTGAATCAGCACTTCTCCAGACTAACTCTGCAACAATAGCTTTACTACTACTATTTGCGGTATATAACTCTAGCAACAGAAATGAGTAAATTTCCACGTGGATCTGATTTAGAAATTCATTCAAACGAGATGGTTCTCTGTATACATAATACAATCGATTGAATCAGTTAAAATAATCAAAAGCTTATCACTTGCGGCATACACCAAAACGCGTTCGTGATCCCTGGACCAACCGGGTGGCGCGACCTAATATCCTCCGAGGTAACCGCTTGCTCTCCGAGATATACAATTTTATTCTTTGTACTTATATTTGTAGGTAAACTTGAAAGTGTATTAGGGACGAGCGAATTCTCTTTGACTTAATACTTATGTTCCAATAATGTCTCCATGGGCTTCTACCTTTAATAAATAATCACTACCAATAATATTCCAGTTATTTATTTAGCTTAAATTAAAAATACACTGTGAACACCATCATCATCATCATCATCATTATCTTCAGCCTTCCTAAAATGTTTTTGGTTTGTCTGGCGATCGCAGACTCTTGGCCCATAAAGGAACCGTTCCAAAAGATAGCCTGGAATGTAAAAAATCCATCATCATCATCATATCAGCCGTTGGACGTCAGCTGCAGGACAAAGGCATTTTGTAGAGACTTCCAAACGTCACGATCCTGATCCACCTGCATACAGCGATTCCCTGGGACTGGCTTCATGTCATCAGTCCACCTGTTGGGGAGTCGACCAACACTGCGTTTTCTCGTAGTGAAGAAATTAATGAATGTAATTTGTCATCAGAATCCAGAGCATGAATTTTCAGCTTTATTCTAATACAAATTTGTACCTCTTTAACAAATATATCATTCGGCATAGACAGCTTTTATAATTCCCAATACGTAATATTCGAAATATTGCGTATTGGGAATTTGGATATTGTAATTTCAGTGAACCGTGTGAATTTAGAGATAGCCCTGCGCATATTTCCCAGCGGATACTTTTGATTAAATAGCTACGTTTTCGAATAATTCTAATGGGGATGTATCATGTTGTCTGTCTGCTTTTGTTACAAATTGACTTTTAATGTTATGGAAAACAATATTTTAGTTATTCGTTGTTGAAATATTAATCGAAGAATGTATCAGAGTTGAATGAAAAAACGGACCAGTTAATAATAATAATCACTAAAAGAAAATGGTTTACTTTGTCATTGAATTCCAAAAATAATGAGGCATTTAGAAGTATACGAGTTAATGTCTATTGTCTTGATCGTACTTCATCGATTTCTTCAAGATTATGTGGTCACAAATGCAATTTTTTTAACTGGCTAGAGTAGACTGGACTTAACTCTAGTCTAACTATGCTTCAGCTCTTTTTTATCCTGAGGATAGTTAAGTTTTGATCGCTTTAGATCGCGTTTGAGTGCAGTATTTTGAACTTTAAAGGACTCTTAGGTCATTTTTTTCAACTTGTTTATGGATCATCAGATATCCTAAATTGGGTTATACTATAATATGTAGTAGTAAGTTTTAAAAGTGATTATTTCAAAATTTAATTTAATTTTGATTTGATTTAAATTTAATGAATTTTGATTTGATTTTAAATATAAAATTAGTTTATTCTGTCTTCGTAGAAGATGTTAGTAAATCCTTTAGATCGGTTCAGTTTATTTTCGTTATATCTGATAACGATTATATGCTAGTCGAAAGTTTCCAAATTCCCTCTGCTACAGTGTAAGAAAGGTCCCTGGAGTAGGTCATTAAAACAATTTAATCATTACAATTACCAGGGTACCTATTAGACAATCATGTCAAAACGGTTGACAATTCTCAAAGAAAGTTTCCCATAGTATGTCTGAATTGAAACAATCATGCGAAGTCCCATCAATAACAATCGTAACTGTACCAAACCGCCCGCTGACCTCGGAAAAAAACCGGTTCCTGACGAGAGGCGATTAAGTGATCTCCCCGTTGTTACACCGATTTCGAGTTAATTTCTTCATTTTGTTGCGCCTCGGCCTCGCATTCTTGTTCCTTTTTCTCGGTCATCTCTTAACATTCCCTCGAAAACTTGAACAGCAATTTTTCTAATGGACTTTCCGAAAGCGTACCTCGTGTCGCAATCAAGATGCTTTCTTGGTAATGATGGTCGCCTTTTTTAAAACCAGATTCTTTTTTTTTGGTCGGAGAATTCACAACAAATGTCTCGATGTTTGTTTGTTCTGAATCTCGGAATTAAACCTTACCTCTACTTTATTAAGAATGTAAATAAAGCCAATAATTAAGTGGCAAACTTCGCAGACTAATTCTTCTAAAGTTCGCAAGTTCTACAATTTGTTTTATTGTTCTGATATTATCAAACAGCAAGAAGCAACATATGTAATTATTTTATTCAAATAATGATAATAAACTTCATAAAAATGAATACCATCATACTCATCAGCGTTTTTGTATATAATAGCCTACTACAATGCTAGGCCTCCGTTCTTATTAACGTGCTTTACAAAGCATGGGGATGTAAAGACTGCAAACTTTCTTCTAAGTTCTAACAATAATTCCTTGAAATAAATAAAAGCTTGAAATTTCTACACTCAATCGGACTTAGAACCTAATAGAAATTCAGCCAAATATGCAAATACTGGGTAAACGAGGCACATTGTTAATATAGAACATATGCCTATGGGAAAAATAACAGACGCAAGTATGGTGGTTTCGATCAGCGTTTCTATCTAAACTGCTTAAATACAAAACACAATGTGAACTATATATTGCGGGAAATATCTAAACCAACGGCCAATAAAGCTATGATGGAGAATAGAACGAAGTTACAACGTTGTTTCGTCAACGATCGACGCAATAATATATTATTGGGAAAAATCTCGCAGAAAATAGTTTTGAAATGAGCTTAATATTTGGGAGAAGCAATAATATGAAGTCCCTGCGGGAAAAAATGTATCAACTTTTGTGGGATATTAGCCCGATGTACTGTAAATATAACGGTAAAACAAAAGCTAGAGTCACGAAACATTATTAAACTTGTTATAGAGTTTGCTATTGACGATATAGTTTAGCTATTTGTTCTTTTCTATAATTTGGATAGAAAAGAATAGATAGAACTAACAAAGTACCTAATTTATCATTTATTTGATGTCCGAAATGAAAACGAGTATAAAAAACAAAAATAATACATTCAAGGATATAATTTTTAGAAGTTAGAAAGTTTTCACTGAATTAAACTGTACAGAACAAGGTATGACCTAAATTAATGTTTACTTCTAATTCTTTACTTATTTACTGACTGAGTATGTTTTACCATTGAAAAGGTAAAAGTGCGCCCGGAAAAGAGTTAACAAAAGAAAAAAATAATATTTCCAAAAAAATCAAAAGATGTTAAGGATAATATGAATGATGTGAAACTCTGACAGAACTTCCTTACTTCCTTATTTCAAAAAACGTCGTGTTCAAATATAAAAATGGATATGTTTTTATTTTATTTGTAGATGGACACCGAAGTCAAAACTTTGTGGTTTTTGTGGTTGACGTTGTAACATGGAGGTCTTTTGTAAAATTTTTGATTTTCTATAAATTAGTTAAATAATCATTATCTTTGTCCTTATTATAGATAGCCTTTAGTAAAATTTTCATTTTGGTAAATAAATGAATAGTAAAATTTTGACCCATATTCTTGCTTAAGATATTTAAGGACAACAAATGGATTCACAACATTCGAAGTTAAAGAAATAGCTTGCAATACATTAATCTTGTGTAAGCATGACCTTGTCAGCTCTTGTACGTCTTCGTCATGACAGTACGGATTCCGGCTCGTGATCGAGATGTCGATGTGATGTTTTTATCTACGCTCATGGCTTTTTGAGTTTAACCGATGCCTGTTTACTTTGTTTCTCTCTTTTGTATTATATTGTATTTCGTAAAGAATTACTAGGTATTTTTGTACTTAGACGGTATACAATTTCAAAAATGTGTGACGTCATTTTGTTTTTAATTTGATTCCGTAATTTTTTTAGCCGATGTTTTTTTTATTCTTTACAAGTTAGCCCTTGACTACAATCTCATCTGATAGCTAGTGCTGATGCAATCTAAGATGGAAGCGGGCTTACTTGTTAGAGGAGGATGAAAATCCACACCCCTTTCGGTTTCTTCACTACATTCGGTATCGGAACGCTACGCACGTACCGCTTGGCGGCACGTCTATATCGGTAGGGTGGTAACTAGCCACGGCCGAAAGCCTCACCTGCAAAAAAGATGTAGGTCCATTGCTGAACATGGGCCTGTCATAAGGACTTCGAAACAATAGGGTTTATAGTCGCCTGCATCCACTGGCAGGGCTTGATATCTTTGGTCCACCCAGAGGGTCAACCTAATGAAAAATTCGTTTCTCTCATAATGTGCATATTCGTGTGGCATAATGCTCTAATAAAGATTTTTTCTTTCTTTCTTACCGTTTTAGCACTTACACCACTACTTAGCACCAGGAATAACAACGTTTATTGGTTTGTTGCCCAGGTTGCACAAGACTGCATTAAAAGATGTCACATCGGCTATCCATGAGTTTATTAAGACTTAAATACACTTGTTCTAAAGAGCCCTAGAGCCTCAATAGCTCAACGGTAAGAGCGGTCGGACTCATCATGGTGGGGTGGTTCATCCCCGCTCCGTTGGTCTATTGTCATCCTCCTCCGTGAGTCGTATTCCTCATGTGTGAGGGTCGTGACCACCTCCATCTCTAATCCTTGTCTTTAGGATGGTATGCCATTCTTTCCTATCTCCGGCTACGCGAAGAGCATCGTAAACTGTGGACTCGAGTGTAGTGCGGACCTGGTCGGACCAACGCATCGGGCTGCGCCCCCGCGATCTTTTTCCTTCCACCTTGCCAGTAATAACTAATTTTTCCAGATTATCTCCGTCTTTCCTGGCAATGTGTCCGAAGTACTCTAAAATACGCTTGAGGCATATGGTGGAGAGTCTAATTTTAACCTTGAGTTGGGCAAGTATAGAGGCGTTAGTCCGAAATGCAGTCCATGGAATCCGGAGCATTTTCCTCCAACACCACATCTTGAAAGCGTCAATCCTTTTGCGGTCTGCAGATTTTAAGGTCCACGTCTCAGCCCCATAGAGAAGGATGGAAAAGACGAGTGTGCGAACGAGTTTTATTTTAGTTCTCAGCGAGATGTTACGGTCTTTCCAAGTTTTATGTAGCTGAGACATGGCACTCTTGGCCATCCCAATCCTTCTTCGTACGTCCAGTTCACAGGAGCCATTATTCGTGATGGTGGATCCGAGGTACACGAATTCTTCAACAAAATGTAGGTTGAGTGCGCCAGTGAAACCTAAGGTATGTGATCTATCCATGACCATGATTTTGGTTTTGTCTTTGTTGATAGATAGGCCCAAGTTAATGCTGACTCGTTCCATTCTCTCCAGCAATGTGCACATTTCTGCTTCATCTGCGGCCAGAAGCGTAGTATCATCTGCATATCGGAGGTTATTTAATTTTACTCCACCAATGCGTACGCCTCCTTCCCACTGGTCGCAGGTATGCCTCATAATGTACTCGCCGTATGCGTTAAATAAAATAGGCGAGAGAATGCAGCCCTGACGCACTCCTTTGCAAAATTTGAAAGGTTGGGACATCATTTCGTCAATTCTGACTACGCCTTGGCTTTTGCAATATCAATCTCTCGCCACGTTCGTTCCTTGAACCAAGTCCATAATGTCCCACGGTTTCGCGTAGATGTTCATCGGCCGTTGTGTTACCCACTTTTGCGTTCCAATCACCGAGAATCATGGTTATTTCTCGATTCGGAATTGAGTCTAACGTTTCCTCTAGCTTCCCGTAGAACGTTTCTATCTCTTCCTCAGATGATTGCGAGGTTGGAGCATAAATTGAAACTATATTCAAAGTGCACGGTTTGGTGTTTAGTTTCATTGTAACAATGCGGTCTGATACTGGGTTATATCCAAGGACATATCCATTCAACCTATCCGGCACCAAGATACCTACTCCATTTGAGCTGGAATTATCTGAGCCAGAGAAATAGAAGGTATTCCCCATAGAAGTCTTGTAGTGACCATATCCTTGCAAATGGGTCTCGCTTATAGCCAGTATGTTAATTTTGTGGCTAACCATTTCTTTTTCCACGATGCATAGCTTTCCTGGTTTGAGTAATCCTCTAACATTCCAGGCTGCTATACGCTGGTGTTCGCGTATCGATGTTTTAAAATGTTTAGAGGTGATTGATGCACTTGCTGCTTCTCCGTACGGAGCTTCGGTCGCATATTTCACACCATCCAGCCCGGGTACCGAATGGCGCCGAGTGTTAGTCGGATTGTCCAACAAATCGCTCTCTTTACTTTGTGTCTTCATTGTTGATGTGGTGGTTTTCTTGGGAATATAATCACGGTGGGTTCCCTCGTCCTTCCGGATCAGTCTTTTAGAGGTCATTTACTCCTCTCGGTCACTGGTTACCGCTTCATGGGCGCTAGGTGGCCATGGTGTTGTCAGGATATTTCCCGCCGCCTGAGACTCGGCGTTGACCTTTTACGGTAGGTATGGTCTCTCCTGACCAACCCTCCTCCTTTTGCATCCGGGCTTGGGACCGGCAATGGCGGAGTTACCCACTCTGGTCTATTGTCATACCCACTCTTAATACAGTCTTTCACGACTAGTTGGAGGGGAATGGGAATGGGTCATATTTAAAAATACAGCATATATTCTTTTTGATACAAAAAAAAGAAGCTGACCATTATACATTAGACAATTAAGCGTTCACCTATATATTAACCTTCAACCCGCTTTAAATCTTCAGTCCACCTAGTGGGAGCTTTTTGCATGTTAGCCCTTGACTTGACTTGACTTGACCTTATGGTAAGTGATGATGCAATCGGATGAAGCAGGATAACTTGTTAAGGAGGTTGAAAATCCACACCCCTTTCAGTTTCCATACGACATTGTAGCGGTACTTCAGAAAACATAGTAATAACTTTGATAGAAAATAGTTTGATACTGAGAATGATTACAGAAAATCCGAAAAAAGACATGATTTTCCTAAAAATTCTAGCTCAGTTCATTACGGAAATATTAATGTAATAGTTTTAGATATTCCGTACAAATAATTCCAACGATTTACCTTACAAAGCGGCAGACAAATAAATTGCGAAAGCATATTAATAAATTCTTATGTTACGAGTCAGGGAAGACACGGTAGAGTCAAGTTTCCCATAACGGCTCTTGACGTTAGAAATCTTCATACTAATTAATTAGAAAACTAACGTATTTGTATACTCGACTCTTGTTTTACCAGTGTTAGCTAAGAATATAATATATCTATATTAATATTATTTTTGTTTTTTTTTTATTTAGTCTCTCATTATTCCTGCAATCTGTCGTGAGACATTCAGCGGGATTTTAAGTATTTGAATTAAGGCGTGTTTGATGCGAAATCCAGTGATTTGCCCAAATATAATAATGTAGTGTCTATTTCATGACATCTTGTGGTGCTCGGTCTCATACTAATATTATAAGAAGAAATGATTTGATCGTTTGTTTGTGGAATAAAACTACTGGAAAGAAACATTATTATTAGCGAGTAGAAAGCTTCACTTTATCTACGTATTCTGATTTACGTATGTCAACCGCAAAATGACTGTAAGCCTTCTTATGAGGACCATAATTAGCGATCAAGCCAGCTTGATAGCTTTTGTAGTTTTGTCTTAGAGTTAATAAGTCAGTCAGACAGTTACGTTTCAAAATATATCTACGAAATTAGATAGTTAATGATTATTGCCTATTGTCAAAAGAAAAGCTTTAGTAACTGAAAAAAACTTTTGAACGTTAGTTTAGTTTTTATTACATACACTTTAATTATAATTTTAATTTGAAATACAC
This sequence comes from Bicyclus anynana, assembly GCF_947172395.1. Classification (NCBI taxonomy): domain Eukaryota; kingdom Metazoa; phylum Arthropoda; class Insecta; order Lepidoptera; family Nymphalidae; genus Bicyclus; species Bicyclus anynana. The sequence goes on along the minus strand of NC_069103.1, from coordinate 12,062,919 downwards.
TTTAGTGTGCTTATAACATTCCTTTATCGATCTTCAGTGGTCCGGTGCCATAAAAAACTAAATCAAAGATTTACTCTGGCGCCATAAATAATTCTATAAAAGCACAACCAGCTACGTCGTCCATACAATTGCTCGAATTGAAATAGTAAACGTCGTAAATAAATCTAAAGCGGGCCATAACTGGATAACGATAGAACATTTTAATGACATAATGCCCCAATACATTTACAAGTATATTGCCTCAAATCGTAAACGTTACCAACAATACTATTGAGTGTGGTTCGATTTGTTAATACAATTCCCTTACTTTTGTTTCGGCTCGACGCACTCCGTAATAAACGAGGTGGCAGATCGTAAAAGTCGGCTTTATCGGCATTTGTCCGACTTTGTTTACGGCCCGCAGGATTACCGGCCGTGATTGATTCAACTTCCTCCAAATAAATCCCATTCGGAGAGTTCGTCAGTTTGTCTGTTTTATGCCGGCGTATTAAAATTTGAATTAAAAGACGTCCCGATCAGATTTACGGCGCGATTTCAGATAAAGGAGCTCGGGTTATTAAATCCGTTCCCCGTAGATTTTATGGGACCATTAACAGAATTTCCAGATTGTAGTAGCTTTTATTTTCCCATACACGTGGAACTATTAAAAAATGTTTTCCTTGAAATCAGCGCGCGGCTAATGGATATTACCGACAAAACACATGTAAAGAATCCGCTACCAATGAACTCGATCGATATATCGTTATTACTTCTATCAATCGGAACTATTATTCCCATTAATAGACTTTAAACCTTACAACCAAGTATTAAAGATCCTTTTGAATGGAATCATAAAACGTTTATTCGATTAAAAATACCGGCGTTGGATCTCATAGTAAGAGATCTCATCCTTCCTCTCGCTCGGTTAATTAAGACATGGATTATCAAACGTTTTGAAGCAGTAAATAAAATTGTAATCTTTCAACGTTAGAGCATAGGCGTCTCCATAACACGCCCTTATCTATAAATGGTAAGCCGAAACGCATAACGTTTCTTTTGATCCCCACCTACACGCATTTACGAAGTAACATCCTTCCAATAATACTAATGCACTGTCAATTTTTAATGTTTTTGGAAGATAAGCGACACGAAAGACTAAATATCTAGCATTAAGTGATTTTGTAAACGTATGACGGAGTTTTAACTAATGTGTTTTGATATTGTTGCAGGTAAGTAAGTGATTTGGATCTCATCTGACTTTTCACTTTATAAGTAAGTACGCATGTAATATTTTACGACAGCTAATGCTTGTCACAAAAATGATTTAGATCAGTCGTATATTCAATAAGGTAAACAATCAAATTAGTGTAATTTTTATAGTAATGGTTGCATAATATTATTTAGAAAATCACTACCCTTATAGAGTTCCGCAGATAAAATCTAGGAATAACCTATCAAGGGCGGCGCCAAGGCGGAGAGAGGGGCAGGTGCAAGATAAATTTAATGTTGCTGTAAGATAAAGTGAACCAAAAGTTTGTATTTGATATGCACGGCCTCCGTGGCGCAGTGTCCTGTCCTGGGTTTGATCCCCGGCTGTGCCGATTGAGGTTTTCTTAATTGGTCCAGGTCTGGCTGGTGGTAGGCTTCAGCCGTGGCTAATTACCACCCTACCGACAAAGACGTACCGCCAAGCGGTTTAGCGGTCCGGTATGATGTCGTGTAGAAACCGAAGGGGGTGTGGATTTTCATCCTCCTCCTGACAAGTTAGCCCGCTTCCATCTTAGATTGTATCATCACTTACCATCAGATGAGATTGCAGTCAATGGCTAACTTGTAAAGAATAAAAAAAAAATGCAAATTTGGTTCACTATTCATAGCTTTATGTGTTAATTTCATTGACCAAACGTACCATCCTGAATAACGTAGGTACAATATAAATATTAAGTCATTAATTCTGAAACCCTTAACGGCAGAAATTCCAGAATGGTTTCTTTCGCTAACATATTTGAAATAAGTCTGATTTTAAAGGAGATCATTCACGCTCCATACATTTTTGGGCTCTTTTTGAAAGTGCCGGCCAACAAAAAAAAATGGCACGACTCGTTAGAATTAGCTATTTAGAGCAATAGTTAGTATGGCATAAAAGTTGTCAGGTGGCCCTGAACCAAGTTATACAGGTTCGACGATTCGTTATTTCCATACATTTTGTCAATTTTCAAAAGTGCCCGCTAAGAAAAAAAAACTGATACGTATCGTTAGAACTGCCCATTTGGAACAATAGTTAGTATGGCACAAATATTGTAAGATTGTTCTGAATCAAGTTATACAGGTTCAATGACTCGTCACTTCTATACATATTTTTTGAGTTTTGTAAGTGACCACCTACAATATAAATAATACGTATCGTAGTAACTAGCATTTGCAGCAATAGTTACTATGGTATAAACATTTTAGTATAGCTCTGTGTCCAGTTATGCAGTTTCGATAATTCGTCAAATCCATATGTTTTATTGATTTTCAAAGTGCCGTTTTACAAAAACATGCACTTATCACTGCACTTATCGTCAGAACTGCCCATTTGGAGTAATATTTAGTATGTCACGAATGCTGTAGGTTTGGTCTGAACCAAGTTATAAAGGTTCGATATCTCGTCACTTATATGCATTTTATTGAGTTTTGTAAGTGCTCACCGACAATATCAATGATACGTATCGTTTTAACTGGTCATTTGTGGCAATAGTTAGTGTGATACGAATGTTGTAGGATTGCTCTAAACCAATTTATACAGGTTAAATGGCATGTCATCTCCATACATCTTATTAATTTTAAAATGTGCCTGCCAATAAAATTCTTACAGGTGTAATTTTAACTGATCATTTAGACATACTTTGTCAGTTAGTATGGCAGACACGTTGTATAAATGCTCTGATCTAAGTTATACAGGTGTGACTATTTGTAATATCCATACATTTTCTTGATTTTTAAGTCATCATAATCATCATCATATCAGCCGATGGACGTCCACTGCAGGACATAGGCCTTTTGTAGGTAGATTTTTAAGTGCCAACCATTAAAATGGTACGTATCATTAGAACTGGCTGTAATAGGAACGGGGAGTAATAGTTAGTATAGTACAACAACCGTTGTAGGCCTGCTCTGAGCCATGTTATACAAGTTCAATGATTCTTAATTTCTATGCATCGTCGTGTTCGATGATTCGTCACTTATGTTTTTGTTGATATCTGAATGTAATGGGGAACAATAAATAGGTAATAATGATGAATACTTAACTAATAATATGAAATAAATGTCATCATGGTGTAAGAGCTGTGTCATCATTATTTGTTATGTTCTTCCTTCTGGACCGTTTCTGCACTTAGCCATGTGATTCGCCGTTGTGCGTGTATTTGTTATGTTATTGCCGAAATTACCATTACTTGAAGAACTTAATAAAACGTTTTTATTTCTCTCAATGCACAATTACACAATTTTTAGTTACATTTGCACCATAATGTTGAATTTGTGCAAATACCTAGAATCATTATTTCTATATTTTATATTATTGTTTTTATGTTTTCCAACTTTTTAGGAAACCAATGAATAAAAGTTATATAACTTGTTTCAGTACTAGAATTTTTTTTAAGCGTGTGCAACGTGTTACTAACTATTGCTCCTAATGACTAGTTTTAACGTTAGGTACCATATTTTAGGTGAACGGTACTTCAAAAAATCAGTAAAATATATGGATGTGACGAATCATCTGAACAGTATAACTTGATTCGGATCTATACTCCAACGTTTATGCCATAGTAACTATTACTGAATATGGCTAGTTATAACGATAAATAGCATTTACTTTGTAACTTACAAAATTCCATCAAATACATTGAAGTGACGAGACATCGAACCTGTATAACTTAGTTCAGAACAATCTTACAACATTTGTGCCATACTAACTATTACTCCAAATGGGCAGTTTTAACCATAAGTACCATATTTTTGTTAAACGGTACTTTAAAAAATCAATAAAATAAATGGATTGGACGAATCATGGAAACTGTATAACTCGACACAAAGCTATACTACAATGTTTATGCCATAGTAAAGATTGCTGCAAATGGCTAGTTATAACGATACGTATGATTTATTTTGTTTGCGGGCACTTACAAAACTCAGTAAAATGTATAGAAGTGACGAGTCATCGAACCTGTATAACTTGGTTCAGTGCAGTCCTACAATATTTGAGCCGTAGTAACTATTGCTCCAAATGAACAGTTCTAACGATATATACCAGTTTTTTTTCTTGGCGGGCACTTTTGAAAATTGACAAAATGTATGGAAATAACTAATCGTCGAACCTGTATAACTTGGTTCAGAGCCCTCTTACAACTTTCATGCCATATTAACTATTACTCCAAATGACTAGTTCTAACAATTCGTGCTATTTTTTTTCGTTGGCCGGCACTTTCAAAAAGGGCCCAAAATGAATGATCTCCTTTACGTTTAAACTTACCTAATCTTTGCATGAATCTAGATATTCTCTAAACAATATCATTTTAACACTTAGTAATAAATGGTCTTTAACTCAGCAGAGTTTCTCAACAGGTGGTCCTGAAAATAAACATGGACAAAACAAAAATAATGTGTATTGCTCATGTATCGCTCCACCTAGTTATAGTTGAGAACGTTGCACTCGAAATTGTAGACGAATAAATATACCTAGGATATATGGTCCAGTTAGGTAGGTCCAATTTCAAGAAGGAGGTGAACCACCGAATCCAACTCGGCTGATAAAATTCGCGATTCAGTATCGTGATGTTTGGAAGTCCCTACAAAAGGCCTATGTCCTGCAGTGGACGTCCATCGGCTGTTAAGATAAAGATGAAGGTGAAATGGTCTTTCCATTGAAACTGAAACTGACAAATCATTATGTATCTGTACTTAAAAGCTCTCCAAAGATAGTCCCTTTAAATGGCGTTCTAATAATAAATTTTCTAAAATCTAATTTACAAAGTTTAGACAATTATTTTTCTGAAACCCATCTCACTTTAGACACATTAATTTGTTTTCCTGCTTTCTCGTTACTAAACACTCCGTGCTCCTAATTTAACACAAAGTTCACAAGATATAAGTCACGTCAAAACTTTTTGCTATACAAAGCAAGAGCGAGCTTCTAGGACATTCTGATTAAATGGTTTAATCTTTATTTACCGAGACATTTGTAGGTACAATTTTGCTTAAGGATTTATCGGAGAACTTTAAATGAGCAAAATGAAGTTTGAAGTTCGGGATCGGTGAAGCTGGCAGCCATTATTTATGACTGCTTGCTACTGAGACATCTTGTGGATTTGTAATTATAGAAATATTGTTCTATTAAAGCTCTTCCTGGGTTCGTCGAGTAAATGATTGCTGTTTAAATTCAAAGAGACTAAGCTGCATGTAATGTACCCTCTTCTTTAACACGTTCGCTGCGGTACGAGGTCAATTGACCTCGTATGTCTAGTGTGTTCAAGAGTTACGAGGTCGATTGACCTCGTACCGCACTAGAGGAAAGTACAGAAAAATCAATGCCGCAGCGAAAGTTTTAAGAATATAGACCTGGTTATGTACTTAATGGGCTGATTAATGTTATAATAGGCTGATTATGTTGATGAGAGAATAATTAAGTTACACTTGAAATTGTATATTTCTTATATTTTGCATACAATCTTCAGTAATTATACGGTTTAGAAAGTCGTATTAAAATTCGAGTATTACTGCATTTGATCCTCGTACATTGGACTATAGTCGCACATTTAAGCATTCATATTGGTTGGACGGTTAAGGAAAACAGTGGTCATATTTAAAATACCTTTCATCATTGCCTTTTTACCACATTCGATGCGGTACGAGGTCAATTGATCTCGGACGTCTAGCGTCTTCAAGAGTTAAGAGGTCGATATACCTCGTACCGGACCATATAAAGTTCTAGTATGAGGTCAAAAAACCTCGTACCTGTACCACGTAGCTCTAATGCTGATTGGTGAACTGTGAATATAAAAAAATTTAAACTAAAAAAAAGGTTTTTGAAGTACCTAATTACACATAGTCAAGATTTACATCTGTATAAATAATGCCCTTTATTGACATTCAATCACTGAAAAACGAAATAAAATTTCTACAAGAAGTATTTTCAATAACAAAATAAAAAAATGCATTTACAGAAGTCGTCGCCCAAAAGGACGTCGTCACTGATGGGTTACCAAATATTGATCTTCTCGCCCATTATCTGAGGAACGCGGTGTCTTTGACTCTTTGATAACGCCGATGTGTGTTGCCACCCTAGATTTTTTTTGGGTTTTGTACGTATTAAAGCTCCAAAGTAAAATTCATTCTTAACTCTACTGCAATACAAACCTGCGACGGCCAGATCTTCTTCAGTTAGAAAAGCATATAGTTTTGTCAGCAATTGCTCCTATCATAGATAAGTAGTAGGATCGTAGTGACTTTGGGAGCAGGTATAATGGGTCAAGCCCAATTAATAATATAATATAGCCTTTATTCTGATCTTAAACAATTAAACATAAATCATAAACAAGTAAAATGAAACTTACATGAACCAGAAAATTACCAAGTTTGGTCTAGTTTTTTATTTTCGCAATCAATCATTCAATTCAATCTTTAAGGTCTCTAACGAAGAGTTTCCACGAACCTAAATGTCTGACGACTGAAGACAAGAATTCTCGTGATATCCCGTTTAAAGTAAATAAATCAATGCGTTCTTTTACGAATATGTGCTTCTGAGGGTTTGGATTCTTGAAAATACAATCCAAAGCCAACACGACTGAAACTACATAGTTTCCTACCATTCTTACCTATGGTATGAACACAACCAGACAAACTTTCAGCTTGTTTAAAATGACGAAGGTCTGACTTTCACTGACTCCATTAATTGTCCATTAGACTTTGTCTAGTTATTAAAACAGATGATGTGTGTACATCAGTGTTTTTATTTCTATTAAAATTTTAATTGGTATGTTCCGAAGGTGGGGTTCTCTCTTCAATTAAGACAGGGGTTTGAATTACTGGTCAATATCGCCGTATACTTTTAGCCAAAGTCAATATTTGTGAGTGACCAGTAAGGGGAAATTAATTAAAACGCCAGACGGTACTTTATTTACATTCATCTGTATTGTATTATGGATGCCAGTTAATAAATATGGGTGGACATTTTACTAAGTTTATACTAATACTAGCGGACGCCCGCGACTTCGTGCGCTTGAAACTCGATGTAAACTTTCAACTACCCTACCCTAACCTACCCCTTACCCCTACCCTTACCTCTTTTTTTCTGTTATAAGAAACTTCTCCTGACAATAACAAACACATAAAAAAAAAGTAAAATCGGTCTAGCCGTTCACGCGTGATGGCATGACCAAGGGAAATAGATGTATTAATTTTTATATATGTCTATAGATTATTAAGAAGTAAAGTTTGTAACTTTTTAAGAAATTAAATATCACGTGTCTCAAATAGTGAAGGAAAACATCGTGAGGAAACCTGCATATCAGAGATATTTCTTAATTCTCTGCGTGTGTGAAGTCTACACATCCATATTGGGCCAGCGTGGTGGAAAGGAGACTCGAGCTCAGCAGTGAGCCGAATATGGGTTGATAACGGATAACGAAAGTTTGTAGTATTGTAGGGGTAATCTCTGGATCGACTGAACCGATTTTGAAAATTCTTTTACCACTTGAAAGCAACGTTATTTGTGAATTTCACAGGCTATATTTTATTCTCGTATTCTCACTGGAATGGGAACAGCGCGTGTGAAACCACGGGCTAGTCCTACTAATATTGTAAACGCGAAAGTTTGTATGGATGTTTGGATGTTTGTTACTCTATAACGCCGCTACTTTAGCGATTTAGCTGAAATTTGGAATGGAAATAGATTTTACTCTAGATAAACACATAGGCTACTTTTTATCCCGAAAAATCCATGGTTTCCCGAGATTTGCGAAAACTGATGATTTTGATGATATGAATGTTTGTTACTCTTTCACACTTCAACTATTGAACCGAATTAGCTGAAATTTGTTATTGAGATAATAAGTTATAGCCTGGATTAACACATAGACTACTTTTTATCCCGGAAAAATCCATGGTTCCTGAGGGATTTGTGAAAAAACTAAATTCCACGCGGACGAGCTAGTAAATAATATAGATAAAGGAAGTATTACAATAAAATTGAATACTATAAATCTTTAACCCGAGTCGCACATGTGTTGAGTGAGGGCGCTCAGGAGTTATTAATTACAACACAGACAGACACCCGAGCGATTCTCAGTGTGTATTTCAACGCTATAATTGGTAACAAATGTGATAAAATTCGTTTTTTTTAAGAGTGCTTTGGTTCCGTCGCTTTATTTTTGTTTTGACACAGTGTAAATAAATAACAGTAATGCTGAAGATACCAAAAGAAAGTTGCGTTAAAGTTAGGAGATTATGATTAATTAGAGGACGTCCGCGACTTCGTCTTCATTGTGAAATGCAATGTATTAGTACTTTTTTTTATAAAAGAAAATATGTTTTAGCAGACCTCAGAAGTGGATCTCAAAAATAAGAAAAGCAATGTCGAACAAAGGTAAACAATATTTGTCAGGAGAACTTAATTAACAAATCAAACTGTAACAAAATAAGACCCTAGAATGGCAGAGGGTGACCTTGAGTGGAGTCACGCACTTGTGAACGCAAAGTGTAGGGTTAAGGACGTCTTTTACAGTTATCAAACACTCCCTTTGTCCACTCTAGTAACCCATAAAGAATTACACAACAAGAAATGTGGACGCCACCAACGCCACGAGCATACTGAAGACGACCGTAAGACGAACGCCTTATAGCGCAAGTCGTTGCCGCCAACTGATCGCTACCCCTCTCTAAATCCCTACTCTTTACGGAAACAAGTCGCGCCACCTAGCGTCGGCACGAGCCAACACGAGATCCAACGAAGACTGTATTAGAAGTGGGTGCAACAATAGCCCAACGGAGTGGGAATCGAACCACCACCCCTCGGTTATGAGTCCGACCGCTTTACCGTAGAGCTTAACAAAGAAATAAGCTCACAATCCCATTTATAATATTTGTTTAGTTAGCATTATCGTATTAAAAGAAAACCTGAACTTACCTTTATAGTAAAGTTGTTGTAGTAGTAAGTAATCAGGTACAAGTTAGTAAGTAACAAGTTTATTCTTGTAAGGCTCTCCGTATAATAAACGTTAATTTATAAATAAGCGGCATCGAAACATTAATCTTGTAAGCAAACATCCAATAAGATGATAGTTATCAGCTATAATCATTGTACAGTCGGCACCGAATAAACTGTAATTGAATATTTATCATTGAAGTTTGCAATATTATAATTTCTATATTTACACAGAAACAGAAATAGAACGTATAGTTTCTGTATAGGCTAGGACTTCTAGGATGACGATTATAAAAAAAGAATATCATGTAGGTATAGTCTACCTCACTCGGGTTGCTTTAAGTTTTTTGGTAATTCTCTCTATTTTTCAGAAGCAGTAAAAGCAAAAGATCGAATATATTTGTGCTGTTATCAAAACTTATTCAAAGTTCATAACTAGTATATTTTATTATTTCCGAAATCTTCTAAGAAATTAGTTTTGAAGTTGCTAACGAATGGTTATAATAATAATCATAAAAATTATTTATATTTATTATATTTTCATCACCCCTAATTTGTCAAAATATTTTTAGGTTAAATTGATTAAAGGATTGGAGCAATAGTTGGGTCGTGAGACCATTGACTGATTTACATATATTATAATTTAAAAAATCTGAAAGTTAGTTAGATAACGTGAATTATGATGTCGACTGTACCTTTCAATGAGAAATCCGATTATAACAATAACAGTTAATTTTGTGTCAATCCGGTTGTGTTAATGGAACGTAAAGGTAAAGATTATTAACTCTTGAAATAATATTGAGTCTTTATTTGTGTTTATTAGATCAGTTCTTACTTCTTTTCATCTAATACAAAAATCTCATGATTTCAGTACTTTTTTAACCGACTGTGTCAGTAAGAGAATAATGTTTTTCGAGACTTGCTTACATACGAGCAAAGAAAGATCTATCATTTTGAAGGCCTCCTTGGCGCAGTGGTATGCGTGGTGGATTTACTTGACGGAGGTCCTGGGTTCGACCCCCGGCTGGGCCGATTGAGGTTTCTTAATTGGTCCACGTCTGGCTAGTGGGAGGCTTCGGCCGTGGCTAGTTACCACCCTACTGACAAAGACGTACCGCCAAGCAATTTAGCGTTCCGGTACAATATCGTGTAGAAAGGGGTGTGGATATTCATCCTCCTCCTAACAAGTTATCCCGCTTCCATCTTAGATTGCATCATCACTTACCATCAGGTGTTGTAGTCAAGGGCTAGCTTGTAGAGAATAAAAAAAAACCAAAATTATGTTTATCACCGCATGCGGCAACATAAAGTATTTAGTTAGTATCTTATATAGATACTGACGCCGCGCGGTTTCACTCGCGTGGTTCCTGTTTTCGTAGGAATACGGAGATAATATATAGCTTATAGCCTTCCTCGGTAAATGGGCTATCTAACACTGAAAGAATTTTTCTAATCGGACCAGTAGTTCTTGAGATTAGCGCGTTCAATCAAACAAACAAACTCTTCAGCTTTATAATATTAGTATAGATTGTTTTCAGTTCATTACGCTAAAGCAGTCAAGTTTTTTTGTTTTTATACTAATATTTTTTTGTATATTTGCTAGATATTAATTAGTCATGTAGTCTGGACATTTCTGACTCCCAATATTCCCACGGGAATAAAATAAAAGGATAGTAAATAGATAAATTTCCGTTTTCATTGTAATAACATAGAGATAAAAATAGTTAAGCCAAGGGTCCGCTTGATCTCTCTTTAAAATAATGGAGAAAAAACCCGACGAAGCCGAAGTAACCTTATCAGCTTTCGTTGATAGAATTATTAGTTTATCCTTTGATAAATTGCCCGAGACGAAGTTGCCTTAGAAATAATTGAGAGCCAATCTGATGTCGGCCGTGTAATTAAATTTGTTGTTGTAATGTTAACTGTATTGTAAGTGCTTAATATTTTTATATAAAAAATAATTAGGTGTAGAGTTATTGTAAAGCAAAATATTGTTTATTATGTTTACAAGTAGTTATTAAGCCGTACCTAGTTATTAATTATTACATTTATTATTTATTTATTATTATTGTAATCTATCTTCTAATTGCCAGGTAACCTTTAACTACACAATTAGGTACGTATGCAGATATAATTTAACAATAAGCAACGTTTACACTTTCCTGTGAGATGTCACTTAAATATTTTAGAATAATCCAAAAATTAAACTATTAAAATTGGTATTATAGGACTTAGTTTTATTTTTTATTTTTTACAAGTTAGTCCTTGACTACAATCTCACCTACAATGGTAAGTGATGCAATCTTAGATGGAAGCGGGCTAATTTGTTAGGAGTAGGATGAAATCCACACTCCTTTCGGTTTCTACACGACATCGTACTGGAACGCTAAATCGCTTGGCGGTACGTCTTTGTCGGCAGGGTGGCAACTAGCCACTAGTAAGTATTGTAAGTGCTTAATATTTTTATATAAAAAATAATTAGGTATGGAGTATTTTTTATTGTAAAGCAAAATATTGTCTATTATGCTAACAAGTAGTTATTAACGTACCTAGTTATTTTTTATTAAATTTTTTTAGCTATTAGTTTAATACAATAGTTACTACGATTCGATCGATCACGCAGAGAAACTCCAAGCATAGCTCGCTCCATCGCCCGCTGAGTGACTTTGAGCCTTCTAATAAGGCCCATAAAATAGTCAGCGACCAAGTCTCGGATCCGTATGTCATCACTGGCAACACGCACTGATCGAAGACTTTCGTCTTCAAGACTGAGGAATTTCGGACGAAAAGATGTCGCGGAGTTTCCCGAACGCTGCCCAGCCGAGCTGGATTCGGCGATTCACCTCTTTCTCAAAATTGGACCTACCTAACTGGACTGTGTGTCCTAGGTATATATATTCGTAATAAGATATATTGCAGATACATTTATTAATAATTTTTATATTTATATTTGTATCTATTTGTTTTTCTGTTTGTTTGTACAATATTTATATATAATTGAATCGTGTTTTGTTATGATGGTATATTTTCTAGGATGGTATAGGGTTTCTATTGCCAGTTAATGTTTAACTACACGATTAGGTATGCTGAAATATTTTATCAAAAAAGCAATGTTACACTTCCCTTTGAGATGTGACTCAAAAAATTCTGTATAACCCAAAAATAATCTGTTGAAACTGCTACCATAGGTATAACTTCGCAGTCTTAGTTGCGATGAAAATACAATTCCGTCATTATTAGCCTATGAATGGCCTACTAGGCTCACCAAACTGCTTAAATCAGCGTTTAGGTATGCTGAAATATTTTATCAAAAAAGCACTTCCCTTTGAGATGTGACTTAAAAAATTCAGCATAACCCGAAAAAAAAAAACTGTTAAAATTGCTACTATAAGTATAATTTCGCAGTCTTAGTTGCGAAGAAAATACAATTTCATCTTTATTAGCCTATGAATGGCCAGAGGGAATCTTGTTCGCGTTGGCGGGTTTAATTTAACTTAATTAAATCGATCTTTAAAACTCATGAAATGTTATAATATTATTAACACAGGACATCTCCGATCTCTGGCATGACTCCGTGCAGATTGTATTGTAATTATATCGGAAACTGATTAACATATTAACAATACTTAACCAGTGGGCAAGAACTGGACACAATGGTTTCGGTGGCGATTGTCTCTTTGTCAGCGGGAACTCCTGTAATTTGCACCCAGACCGATGTGTAGTGTGACCATCAAGATGTTTTAAAATAGGATTTATTCCTGGAAAATAAAACCCTGATAATTCATTTCATGATTATAGGCCTACTAGCGGACGCCCGCAACTTCGCCCGGCCTTTGACCTCCTTAATCCGGCCCTATAGTAAAATCTGGTCTTAGCGGACACCCACTAATATTGTAAGTTACCTTCCTGTCAAATCTTTGTACGTCAAGCGGTTTTCGAGATTTCGTGATGAGTATTTGAATAGTACCTTTGAGAGTAAATCGAAGAGTTCATTTCGCATTCATATATTAAGATTAATTGTCATAGTCATCGTGATCATAAGCCTAAATTAAAGGACCACTGCATGGCCAAGGAAAGTAGTGTTGGTCTACCCCCAATAAGTATGGACCGAGGACATCAAGAGCCGCTGGATGTTTGCGGCTCGAGATTGTATTTGGTAGTCCATGTAAGAGGCCTATGTCCAGCAGTGGACGTCCATCGGCTGTTGATGATGATCATGATCATGAGGGTCAAGGAGGTTATAGGAGAGTGGATATTTACTTAGACTTAATAACTTGGATCCACCGCGCACACCACGAGATTAAAGCTAAACATGCTCTCCGAGTTTAAACGAGTCGCGAAGCTGAAGTGGGAATGGGCGGGGCACATCATTCGAAGAGCTTATAGACGTTGGAGTCTTCACTGGATGCAGGCGGCTCAGGATCGTGATGTTTGAAAGTCTCTAAAAAAAGGCCTATCCTGCAGTGGACGTCCATCGGCTGATATGATGATGCTCTCCGAGGCACTGGAATGTTTTTAAATCATTAAGAAATAAAATAAAAAATACCTAAATAAAAACTTTATGGTGCACCTACACGTCATTTATTTCACGTTCGCTGCGAACGCAACACGGGTTTATTAACCGAACAAATTAATTTTAATTACTGAAGTAAGAAGCGAGTAATTAACGGGTTTTTGATTAAATAACGTAACTTACTTAACAATATGCAATTATTATGGTACGGCAGTTTAATAATGCGAAATGTTTTATGATAAAAAGGAGGTGCAACTTGTTTTGAGTAATATTCATTGTAAGAGGTCTTCGGAGGAAGTACTACAGCTCATTTTTTTTTATTCTATGACTAGTTCGCCCTTGACTGCTATCTCACCTGATGGTATGTGACGATGTAGTTCAAGATGGAAGTGGGCTTACTTGTAAAAGGTACGTGTATAGTCTACCCAAAGATTTTAATTTTTGAATGGAATTGTCATTGGTTTCGCACATTGAGTACGTCATCACTCGTAACACATTTCTCTTTATTCATGTGGCTTGTGTTTTTACACTTCCAAAATGAACATGAAGGCATAATTAAGGGATTAAAATAACAAAAAACAGTAAATATTTTTTTAAGTCCACGTCCACTCACAGCATGCGCTTGTTACGTACTAAGATAAAATGTGCGTGCACGTCTTTGGGTAATTACATAAAATTGTGCGTTCTTTAGTATGGAGGGGCCCATCTAACGATTTATATCGATGCTAGAAAGTATGTAAATTCCTTGCTAACATTGTTGTTAGGTGCTAACTAAGTGATCTCAAGAACATTACCCATTAGTAGAGTTAGGGTAATACTAAAATATTTTAGTTTAATAGCTTGCACACGAGTCGCGAAATGAACGCTTTTATGGGTACTATAAAGAACTTTCTTATAAGTTTAATATTTGATCTGGTTTGGTCTGGTCTGGTCTATTTGGTTTCATTCCCAACGGCTGGGTTATCGACATTTTGACGGCCTCCGTGGCGCAGTGGTATGCGTGGTGGATTTACAAAACTTAGGTCCTGGGTTCGATCCCCGGCTGGGTCGATTGAGATTTTCTTAATTGGTCCAAGTCTGGCTGGTGGAGGCGTCGGCCGTGGCTAGTTTCCACCCTACCGACAAGAGACGTACCGCCAAGCGATTTAGCGTTCCGGTACGATGTCGTGTAGAAACCGGAAGGGGTGTGGATTTTCATCCCCCACCTAACAAGTTAGTCCGCTTCCATCTTAGATTGCATCATCACTTACCATCAGGTGAGATTGTAGTCAAGGGCTAACTTGTAAAGAATAAAAAAAACATTCCTACTTTAAAACATTTTCGACTATTTTGGAAGTATTTATTACAAAATGCGGTACATCGACTATATTGGAAGTACTTATATATTACAAAATAAGGTTTGTCTGGCCATTGCAAGCAGTGGCGTGCACAAGGTTTTTAGCTAGAGTAGGCATTATAAGTACAAATGAGTAGTACAAAATCCCTTCTCTAATACAGTTCCGCAATGAGTACTCAGGGTAATGCAATAATGCATCTATAATGTGCGGCAAATTCGCAGTTTTATATCCTAAATGTAAACTACCCTCTGTTTATAGTGAGCGTTTAGCGTTTATGCATAATATATATTATCATATCAACAAAGGAAGCGTTGCGTATGAATTGCTTAATGATCCATTAGGCAAACTGTTAACAACTATCTATCTACACATAGTATAGGTACAAAGCTAATTTAACAGCGTATTAACAGCGTAAATTATAACCATCTTATATTAATACTAGCCGCCCTGCGTTTTCATCCGCGTAGTCCCGTTCTCGGGATAATAGCGACACTCACAAATAACGTAGCTTTCTAATGGTAAAAGAATTTTTTAAATCGGTTTAGTAGGTCCACTGATGTGTGGAACCCTTTCCCGTGCAAATATTAGACCATAAAATAGCCATATGCTACTATATTCTATCCTTCTGCCAACTTTAATGAAGATCTATTTAGCCGTTCTTGAGTTGAAAGAGTAACTAACCATACTTTGCTATTGGATTATAAAAATAATAATGACAATCAGATACATCCTTTCAAACAAAAAAGGATTTGCCTTCTATTCGTTTTCGAAAAATTTAAGAACATACATTAAAAACAAAAATATTCCGGCACATATAAAAACAATCTTCCTTTTTTAAAGTTAATAAATAGTCACTATCGTCTAACTATAATTCTTGACTGAGAAACATCAGCGATGTAAAAACCAGAATTACAAGGGCGGCAAAGATATTTCTCCTCTTTAACATTAAAGAAGACTACAAAGCTGTTTGTTAATCTTCTCTCGTCGGACAGGTCCTAAAAGAAGAAGAAGAAGATTAGTAATCAGAATTGCGAGTGTGGCTTAGATATTTCTCCTCGTTAGCATTAACGAAGACTACCAAGCTTACTGTTAATCTTCTCTAGTCGGAGAGGCCCTAAAAGAAGAAGAAGATTAGTAACCAGAATCGCTAGTGTAGTTAAGATAGTCCTCCACGTCAGCATTGCAGAAGACTACAAAACGTACTGTCAACTTTCTCTAGTCGAAAAGGCCAAGAAGAAGATTAGTACACAATTTATACAAAAGAGTAACTCTTCAACATACCTACTTACGTTAGTCTTACAACGCTTGTACGAAACACTTCAGTCCATTGATACTATTTGATACATCACTGAAGCGTTTGGCATTCATCCAACACCCTACTTTCTATCGCTTTAGCTTAAAGAATCTGTGTTTCAAAAGCTTCAATACATAGTTCGTCAGATTTCTCATCAGCGACCGCTGCCAACATTCTTGTACTTGCATGAAGAACTGGTTTGCGGCAAAAACAGGGAACCGTCGACATTCATGGCACTTTTTGTCACCTGCCGACCAGTATCATAAACCCTGCGAATATCATATCGTATTGCATGCCTTTGATTCTCGAGGTACGGGTACTGGTGGAAACACACTAACAACACAGAGCGCAGCTCCTGGTCAGTTAAACCATGCGATTTTCTATTGGCCATCGACTTTCTAGTCTTGATCTTTGGTGAATGACGATTCAGAAAATCATTTTGTAAAACATTGACCCTGTGATGACCATGGACAGGTCACTATGTACAAATAGCCGATACGATTCCATGGTACTGCTGATATAGCAACTCCACACCGGGCAGGGTATGGTGAACCTTCGCTTTGTAAACATATATCAAACTATGCCTTACCCAGGTGGTTGAGGCATCAGAAACTATAATAGTGCTTAGAATAAACCTTTTTACTATCTTTCTTTTAAATTGGAAAGGTGAAATTGTCATTTGAATCATTAAATACTTAATAAATAATTTGCATGCCAAATTGGCAAGATACATTTACCATCTACATCTACCGACCACCTGTATATATAATGCATGTATCTGCAACAAAATAAATTGATTGATTTGATTTGATTTAAAAACAAGACGCAAATAGACGTCAGATGTTAACGCCAGTTGGCCTATTCACTATTTTGGTCTTAATTATCAACCTATTAAAATAAAGATTAAATCAATTGACAAAATTTCATCTACCATTGATGATATCTACCAGTAACATGACATTTCTTACATAGAATCTTAATTTCATATAATATGTCAAATCAACAAGTCAAAAAAATTTTAATAAAAAAATTCAACCGACTTCCAACTCAAATATTAACCTAAACTAAAAAGCAAAAAATAACATCTTACCTATGTGCTACCTTCTGATCAGTTTGAAGGCGGTGCCAATCCAGTGATGTTTTAATTCAAGCCGTATAAAGATGTTATTTTTTGCTTTTTAGTTTAGGTTAATATTTGAGTTGGAAGTCGGTTGAATTTTTTTATTAAAATTTTTATTTTTCAATTTTTAGTGTTAGCACACCTACTGAGTGTGAACAAAAATTAATGAGCAATTAGTTGAAACGTTATTTTCTTATGATAAGTATCTAAGTCCTACAATTCCAATTTTAAAAATACTACCTTAACTCATATACAAAATTTCACTCCCCCTTCACGTAATATGAATATTCAGAAAAACGTGAAAGGTGGCTGTCCTCCGTCTTCATCGGCAGACCCCCTGTGCAGTCACAATCCATATGGGTGAAAAGTTCTCATCAATATAAAATTTATCAAGTCCAAACACAAGGTAGCTACTGTGAACCGTCGAGGAGTTCCCTTAACTCTCCTTCATCTTCATCACCAGACCCCTAATACAGTCACAATCTATCCAGGTGGAAAGTTCTCATCAATACAAAATTATCAAGTCAAAACACAAGGTAGCTACTGTGAACCGTCGAGGAGTTCCCTTAACTCTCCTTCATCTCCATCATCAGACCCCTAATACAGTCACAACCCATCTAGGTGGAAAGTTCTCATAAATACAAATTTATCAAGTCCAAACACAAGGTAGCTACTGTGAACCGTTGAGTAGTTCTCTTAACTCTCCTTCGTCTTCATCATCAGACCCTTAATACAGTAACAACCCATCTAGGTGGAAAGTTCTCATCAATACAAATAAATCAAGCCCAAACAAAAGGTACCTGCTGTAAATCGTTAACGAGTTCCATCGTCTGTGTATCGGCTCCATCATCAGACCAACTCCAGACCTTCATAAAATTGTAGTGGTTTAAAATACCTTATGGAAACACTAACAAACGCACTAGCCGTCTTTATGATTTTCGAAAGTTTCAATCGATTTCTCCAGGATGCCATCATCAGATCCTGACATGAAAAAAATGGGACCACCCTGGAATCAAACCCTTCAAAACAAAAAAAGAATTTTCAAAATCGGTCCACAAATGACGGAATTATCGCTGGACATACATAAAAAAAAAAAAAAAAAAAACATACATACAGCCGAACGTAGAACCTCCTCCTTTTTGGAAGTCGGTTAAAAATAGAAAGTAGTCCTGCAGGACCGTGGTAATTCTAATTTCTCACAGAAAACTTGTGTCTGTGGATATCTATCGAAAAAAAGTAACTAATGCTAACGGAAAAAATACCTCTCAATCTGCTGACAGCTATTTCACTTGCGACACAAGTTATCTTTGAAAATACTATATAATCTAACCGTTGGAATGGAACTTAAGAGATTGAACGAATGTATGAATGAATGCGAGACGTGTCGTTATGTAAGTATCTATAGTGCCTAAGGATCGTATGACGCTGGTACTTTTTCACTTGAATGAGAATCGGAATCTCATTCATATCATTAGAAAATGCGCCATTAGACAGATAACTCGTAATCATATCCGCGTTAAGGTGTTATTTTTTTTCTTTTTCCATCGCTTCTCGTATCACAATTAATATAATGATTAGTTACATTGATTGTGATACGAAACTGATTGAGACAATACAAGAAAATGTTAGATTTTAGCTAAGATTACAACAAATAACTAAGTTCGCAGACTTTTCCTATACCTACTAACATTCTAAAGAGGTAAAGTTTGTGATATTGTATGGGGTATATGGATCTACTGAACCGATTTTGAACATTCTTTTTTTACTAGAATGCCACGTTATTTGTGATGATGTGATTAGATCTGCTGCTAATGATGATGATGATTGAGGCTAATGGCAAATGATCCAAGTTTAATATTTTTTCCATTTCCTAAAAATATGCATTTCAGTAAAGACACATTCAAGTTCGTTTATAATCGTTCGTTTGTAAAATTTAATGATAATAAAAATTAATGAAAATATAATAATAGTGGACTTGGGAACTTATACAAACAAATATTACAAACGGGTCACGATGATAGATCAGATACAGATCAGAATACAATACAGCTTTTTTGAAGATATTTAAAAATACTGGTATTCAAGCAACATATGCAAGAAATTAACTGGTTTTAGATGCTATTTAGTGCCACTGGCGCTGAGGTGGGGAAATGCCAAAAAAAATAAAATCTATAAAATCTTTTATTTAGATTAACCCATTTTCAAAACTTCCGTAAAACTTTTCGGGTACAACAACCTGATGACAAAACTAGAAGCTGTAGCTGTAGCTGACTATAATAACCATAGAGCATACCATCACCAAGATGCTAATATCCCTCATAATATATCCAGAAGTTGGAACCAACGCAAACTCCATCTACACGTAGAACGCAGATTCGATTTCGATTAATCTTATATCTTCACTTCGCAGTTCCGTATGCAGCCAATTTAGAAACTAGTTTTGGCATGCATTAGCGCCAGGAGTTGCTGTGATTCTGCATAATATAATTATTAAACATTAAGAAAGTTGGATGCGCTGTTAACACCGTGTTCTTCACTAGCATTTGTATTCATATTTAATACTAGCAGACGCCGTGTGGTTTCAATTGCGTAGCACCTGTGGAAATACCGAAAAAAATATAGCCTCTGTTCCGTAAAAGACTCTGCTGCAGACACTAACCTGAATCGAGTGGAGTGTCCCGTGGAGCCAGGCCTGGTCCGTCGTCTTCTCGGCAGAAATAAGTCACTGATATGTTGGTTTTCTTCACAATATGTCACCTCACAATAGATAAGTTGATAGCACAACGAAGATTAGTAATAGTGTCCTTTTATCGCGATATGGTTATTTTAACGGGAATGCGTTGATAGCCACTCGACTGGTTGTGGGTAACTGAATATATTGTTCAAATGGAACGATTCCTTTACTATAGGTTGTGCCCACAGCAATTAGTCATATAATAATTATAAAAAATAATGACATTTGAAACTTCCTCAAGGTTGGTTATCGATGATACTTTATTTTTATTGTGTTCCGTACTGGAAAAAAATAAAGTATCATCACTTAAAACTACGTAACTTTCCATTCGTAAAATAATTTATAAAATCGGTTCAGTAAATTCAGAAATTACCCCCTACAACACCACAAACTTTACTTCTTTAGAATATTAATTAATTAATATAGAATATAGATTGGATGCGCTGTTAACACCGTGTTCTTATCTAGCATTTAAATTAATATTTACTATAAAAATTGAGTCAACCCTTATTGTTCCTATAGTAGTTTCAGTAAATTGTTGTATAGCAAATATTTCACATTATGCACTGAATTGAAAGGAAAGAAATTCTAGCAACCGACTAAATTTACATAAGATGAATGCAATAATCATTGCCGCATAAAATGTTATAACAGACAAATAGTATTTAGGACACTGCAGCACATTATGTTTGAAGTCTTTTTTGTTCTATCACACAAAATTAAAGAACTGTGAATACCCCAATACCATGTAAATTATTATTTCATCGAAAGGCCTTCGATCCTTGACCCATGCCCCCAAAATGTCAGACATTTAATTAATATTTGTAACATCGTAATCGTCCGAATCGTGATGAGTAATCATCATGCGTTCGCATTAATACCTAATGTCCAGACTAACTGAGACCCGCTAAGTCTCCGCTGGGTTGTAATACAGTCATGCTTACAGCGCCTCTAAGCCTCAGTTCGGGGTTCGCTAAGTATCTTGTTAACGTGGCCAGGCATACTCTGATTATTACGTTAGTCTACAAGATACTAGTTTACTTGTTCGAACCACCCGCTGCGACCGATGTGATGTACAACCGTGCCTAGTTCAATTTTATCATTATAAAAATGTACATCACATTCAACCTTGCTGCCTTCAAATAAGCGTTCATTTTAATTACCTCAGCAACTTGCGTTGTTAATTGTACACCGACCATTACAATCCTTACATCATTTATCATACTTTACACTGCCATAATTTATTCATAAAAGCTTTCTTGTTTTATTTCCACAGAGATTGCTTTACACGGTGTTCTCAGATTTCTTTGGACGTGATGCGATTCGTATATAAAGTCGTCGCAGAGTCTTATTGTACTTTTATTATCGATAACAATATTTTACACGTCACCAAGTGTGCCTGTAAAACGAAACCAAACCTTTATTTATGTTACGGCCATTATAGGATTATGGATCTTCTCTGTACTGAGCGGAAATTTATTCGTATTTGTATTTCTGAAGCCATTTTTAATGCGGCATAATCCACTTTATCTTAAAAATAGAACCACGTTAAATATCTGGAATAGATTACCTGGAAAGTAAATAGATTTACCATTTTATATTCTCATATTTAAAATATTTATTCACGTTCAAATGTAAAATTACATATTGTGTATAATGTGCAAGTGGAAGGTCATAAGAGGAGAGGAAGGCCAAAGAAGAGATGGTTGGATTGTGTGAAAGAGGACATGTGTGTAAAAAGAGTGGATGATGAGTTGACGAGTAATAGAAACGAATGGAAAAGATTGACATATTTTTCCGACCCCACTTAAGTGGGATAAGGGTAAGGAGATGATGAAATGTAAAATTACATATTAATAACTAGTTACATAAGATTTGTTGTTTTCAAGGGTTTTATATTTTATCATTTCCTTTATGGAAACAAAGTACCTTTAAAATATTATTGTATGTAGATGCCTACTGGTTACACAAAATTATGAAATAAATACAAATAGAAAGTTTTGCTTTGATGATACTATGATATATTTTTCTCACAATCATGCCCAGTGTGAGTTAAAAAAGGTGGAGCAGAATATCCATAGTTTATAATTATTACTTTTGGGGCTTATTGTTTCCATTCTTGCTACTTAAATAATATATAACAAATAAAGAAAATAATTTCAAATAAAAGTATATAAATTGAAAGGTATTTCCAATCAACTGTTAATACCTTTCTGTAGAATTTATCTCACTAAACTATTTAATCAAATAGAAAATGAGACGGTCCCAGTATTACTCCCTGTCGCACCTAAATTAACCGGGCCTTATAAATAATTGTTATTAATGTTGTCGGATCATAAACTCTGGCTGGACATTAGTGTCAAGCTGTATTAGCTTTGATCGCCGTTGCTTAATATGTAGTGCTTGAGGCTAGTGCATTAACATTAATATCGGAGAAGCCTACAATGGCATTACCGGTTATGTGATTATTTTAGTACATTTGATGGGATCATTATAATACTAGCTATGTTCCGTGGTTTTATCCTATCATTATACCTATAGACATTGCACAATGAAAGTAAACTCACGTGTAGAATAATATAGGTATATATTAGTATATGTATCTCTATCTTTGTGCCAAGTTCTTTCATTCTTACCAATCTTTCTCATATTTAATGTTGAAATGTTAGTTAGATCAAATGAATAACAAACATATTGTTTACAAGCTAAATCTTTGCCACAAAATATTCTCACCTCTCCGACATCATAAAACATTCATAAAATATTGTTTAAATTCAACTAATTTGCAAATAAATAATACTATATAGAAGCGGTAAAGGTATTTAACAAACAGCCCTATGGTAACCCGTGTGAAATCGGATCACAGATACCATGGGTCATGTAAGTATGAAAAAAAAATGCTATAATAAGGAGATTCTAGCAGAAATAACAATATGAGGCGGATTCCCGAAATTTATGCGCAATCACGTTCACCCAACACAATTATTACAGAACAAAATATCGGAAATGGACGAACATATCATATAATGCAGAACAATATATCCAAGCGATATGTGTATTTACACGATAATCTCGCAATAATTTAATCTCACGTTCTGTTTGTAAATATTAACTATACTGTTTTAATAATATTGTGATGACTGAATATTGAAAATGAATCTATTAAAATTAAAGAACAGAATAAAAACCGTCAAAAACAAAAAAAGTGAAGCCAATTTGAAGACTTTGCAAAATAATGATGATAGTATTAAATTTCAAATAACATAAATTAGTATTTGAAAACATAATTTTTTAAATAAGTCCTATGAGAATAATTATAATAAGAAGAAGAATTCTATCAAAATTAATCTGGTCTGCATCTACCATTGAAAAATATTTACACGAGGGTCTCCTCGTGTAAATATTCTTAAATAGCTTGATGTTGAAGTTAGGATTTATATTATAACTTCAACATCAAGCTACTTCTATATTTTATATTCATTGACACCAGAATTGAACACGCTTACAATATTTCCAATTTTTACGTTTAGACTAAGTAGTTCAAATTCAGCTTCCATGGTTTAACCCACACTCACTAAACAGGGCAAGTTAAAAATATTTTGTTATAATCTTACTAGGATTTTTACTCTATTTGTATAATATATGTTAGGCAATTTCAATAAATATCGGTTTCTAACAACTAACATTACCTCAATTAAAATCGAAAGGTGTAAAACACTTAACCAAATCGTAAAACATTTTAGAAGAAACGCTTATTAAGACATAAATCTTGTACAAGCAATATTTGTTAGACGCATTTTCATAAAATCACCATTAAAATATCGAACGCCCTAGTAATAACACCTACGATTACGAAAGAGCCACGATTCTATAGAATCGATTATAGAAACTCATTCCATGAGTAGTTTATATTGATTTATTTCACAAGCTTGTGTATTCACGACTCTTTAGGCAATTAATCAATATTTTTAATCAAGAGCGAGCCATTGCTTCCTTGGTGTAATTTTGGGCTAAGTCTGATTTATAGAGTTGACAAATAAGTTATTAATTTTATATTCATAGTTATCTTTACCTCTTTCTTAAATTGTCGTAAACGTGTTAGAAAATGTTTTTTTGAATTCTTATTTCTATCAAGGTATAATTTTAGCACGTAAAGTTTTTACCCTGAAAATTAAAGAAAGTCACATATTTTTAAACTATTAGTTTTCACTGTAATTATCACCGTATTCTACTCTTACGCTTTCTTTATCGTTTCTTAAGCCTTCTTTTAATATTAAGCCATCTTTATCTCATATAAGTGCGCAGCATTCTTTGTTCTGTGCATCTAAGTACTTGAAATAAAAGTTGACTGCAAATAAAAACTTAGTGCCGGTGCCATTGTCAAATTTACCTTAATACGGTATCTCAAATTAAATATAATGTGAAAACAAAAAAATATATACTAAATCGTTAATTACTCGGCTACCGGTGACAGTATGTCTATCATATTTTTTGCTTGAAGATTTATCTTGATGGCTGGGCCACGAAACTATCGCTCTTACTCTTGGCTTGTTTTTGCAAAAAGCGTCATTGAATTGACTGAACTATTCGATAGTTCAGTCAATTCACTGGATTGCTGGCAACGTCTATACCACTGATGTCAAATTTCAAATAAATCCTTAAAGCAGTTTTTGTTACATTTTATACTAACACGTGTCATATAATCTTTATCACCGTCACATATGAATGTCATATTTGGGCATAGCTTTTTATCGAGGTGTTCAAGAAAGTAATGATTGAATTGCGTAATTGTGTCAAGTTTTTAATATAAAAATGAATTCTCTTTTGTTTCATTTGGTACGAAACCTGTCAAATACCTAGTTAATAGCATAATATGCATGACGCTATGGGTAATTTTCTCATAGAAATGTTATTGATATTCGGAATACACTTCTATGCCCTTGCAGCAAATATCGCACCGTGCACCGTTATTTGGTTAGATTCTAGTATCAACACAGTACATTAACTTTTAGACGCTTGTCGCTTATGTTTGAAGCGCAGAGCAGGTATGCTTCGAGTGTTAGGTCTCGTGGCCCTCGGATAACGGGTCGGCGTGGAACCACGTTCTCTCACATAATCCTGGACGATCGTTATGTTACAGATTTTTTGTTGTTTTGTTAGCATTTCGTTATCGATGACAGGTTTGCGCGTGATAATAATCTTATTTGACGGTAATTAATGATACCCGAGATGAAATAAACTTACCTGCAAGAGCGAGGCGTCAAAGTAATGAGCTTGAAAATCTAAAGCCGACAGAAATTGAACGTTGAAAAGGTGATTTATTACAACACGTCCTAGTGTTTTGAAAAGGTCAGTTTTAATTAAGCACAAACAAAGACAATAAAATAAACACAGCGAATAACGATGATAGGAATTCATATTAACTCACAACAAACACGAAACAGAAATTGCCCTCAAACAAATACTCGGAGTTCACATACCCTTCAAAGGTCGGGTTGGGCCGCCGCTCGACGAAACTCGAAACTATCCCGCAACAAAAACCACTGAAGTCCGAACTCTGACCATGTCCGATTGAAAAGGAAACTAAAAATAATCTTTGAACAAAGCGGCTGGGCCGACTTCTTAGGCTGCCTCTCCATGTATTCGAGTATGCGTAGCCACAGTTTTATTCGAAAACACAGTTTTGCAACGATTATAGTTATAATAATCGAAGAGTCTATTGTAGTTTTTCAAGCTGATAGAATCCTTTAGTTTTAACTAATAAGTTACGATAAAATTATCACATTGCATTTTGTTTTACTGACGTTACTACAAAACAATATATTGCCCAACAAGATCACGAGGATAACCAATGTGCAACAAAAACATACTTTGTTTTATTGTGCACATATATGTCATTATGACACTCGTAGTACTTATACAGTTTAGCTTAGCTTTTACATTCGAATTAGCTAGCTTACAAGTATTTAATGGAAATGCAGCCTTAATTCCTCGAAGCGAACGAATGGCTAACAATTTGTCGGTCCCATTCGCTTGATATCTAAATTAGTATGGAGACGGAGCCTATTTCTTTTTTTATCCTCGTCCTTTGCAAACTTGACGTCTCAATTAATGGCGTATAATTTGAAAGATCTGAATCGTTAACGCCTCATATCCCGGCGAAATGGCGTCCAGCTGACGGATTTAGCTTCGTCTTTATTAATACTGTTGGTAGCGGACTTATGAAGTTCTTCCTTTTTTGGTGATTTGAACAAATTATGTTGTCTGTTATTCAAAATTTTAACATTTTGATATATGTATTTCGAAGTCCACAAGAGACAATCTTATTCACATTGCATTTTACCATTAAATTCTGCATGGTAATTTTAAAAACGAGCAATTCTGGTTAATTAAATATTTTTAAATTGAAATCAATTAGAGAACATTAAATTTTTGCCTTATTTTTTTATTATTGGTAGAAAATTTTTAAAATTATTCTTAGAAATAGTTATGTCTCTGATTTAAATAATTATTATTGTAGTTCAACGACATTTTACAGATAGCTAAAAGTGTTAAAAGTTATAATTTAGAAGATTTTATTCAACCAGTTTTGCTATCTAAAATTCCACTTAATCTTTGACTCAACATGCTTTTGAATTCACAATAATATTTAACAAACGAGCTTTCTTCTCTTATTTTCAATTCAACAGTCCTTATCATAAGTTTATGGTAACATAATATAATAAAATACTATCGGTAATAATTTAAGTCGAGCCTTTGATGCGACTTAAAAGGACTTTGTCAAAAATTAATGCAAAATAATACAATTTCGTTAAGAGCTTCAGTCGGGGCCATGTTTTGAACCCTCTCGTTGCCATTAGGACGGACTGTATTTATTTTAGTACCTAATTTAAATAAAATGAAACTAAATTCTTTTGAGTCTTTGACATTGGTAAGTAAATTAGCATTTATGCGAAGGGAATTGTATCACAACTCGAGTGCATTATGATGATATTTTCAGCGAAGAAAAACATCTTCGTTAGGAGAAGTTTTTTCAAAGAGATGGAGGAGCGCATAGAAATTATAATGGCCTTAATGATGCAACTATGGTAGAAAGGTTCTCGGCTGCGGTAATTTGAGATGATAATCCCTCGAAGCGTTTACAAAATGTAGCCACAAAAATGTAACAATTCATCATAATAGTGCCAAGCAATTACTGTTGGAAGCGTTAATGAGTGGCGTCCATTATTAATCTATGGGGAACTTGTTTTGAACTCACAAGACTTATAGTCTTTTTCGATAATAATCTTGTTTTAATAATTACCCAGTCATTTCTCTTCCCACAATCTTGATTAACCCTATTTGTATGTTATTTTTCTTTCTACACGACTTAATTTGGTGGCTCGACATGTCTATGGAATGCCTAATTTGTGTGATTTTTTTTAACTCTTATCTCATTGTTAATCGGATGGACAGTTTCTTGGAAAGACAGTGAGAATTTTATTTCTATTAAATCCGTTATCAGAAGTACTGGTTTTTATATAAATAATATCGTGTCGTGACAGTAGTTAATTGGACGGCTCGAAGATTTCTATCAATAATGTTCTAACATAACGTTTACTGAACATCTAGTGGTAACCGGCAATTTTATGTGCATGGTATTCGTTCCCTTTTTATCTTCTCGTATTACGAAAGATTCTTTTACCATCGTGTACTCGTTAAAATTGTTTGTTAATTTTTTATATCTTGGAAAATATTCTCAAATATACTATCCAGCAAGTTCACCCGCCTTCCTGCACTTAATATTTTAAAAACAAGAACAACTTTTGTAAAAATCAAATACGTATGATATATTCGTGTAGGTATCAAGTAATATTAGGTACAAGAAATTAATTACATTTCATTTTATGATACATATTATATTCTTCTAAAATCACAACTTTCACAAAGGATTCTCCAAATGCTTCTACATCTCATTTTACGAATTAAAAAGTTCTATAATAAACGTTACTTTCTTAACAAGCGTCTCAATTTTATAATGATGTGAATCTTACATATTGTTTAAATTTACAATTAATTTTGAAAACTCTTGTTATTTAAGAGTTCATGCTCATTTACCATTAGTAGTTATCTGAGTTCTTTAATCTGTCTGACGTTAATTCCTTTTAAGGGCTACTGTTTTTGGGAATAATAAATATTAATCACTCACTAACTTACACTTGAATGCTAATTATAGTTAGGGAGCCAGTGGATCTTTTAGTATTGAAAATAAAAGAATATTTGAGCTAACTACTAAATGCAATAAAATCAGCCAGTAAATGCAATAAGAATGTCTGAAAACAATACTTGTGTAATATTTGATATTGTAAAGTTTAATAAACATATTCTAAAATCTAATAACTTATATTATCAGATAAAAGGGACAGTTAAGTAAGTAGCTACGTTTATGTTGAGAAAAATAATGATTTATTTGTTTTAATGGTTACTTTTTTATTCAGTTACTTCGTTGTATTTTCATTATAAAAATAGTTAAATAGTTTGCGATATATGTGTGATTGTAATTTGTACTATTTACTAGTTAAAAAGGTATTTTA
Organism: Bicyclus anynana; assembly: GCF_947172395.1. Classification (NCBI taxonomy): domain Eukaryota; kingdom Metazoa; phylum Arthropoda; class Insecta; order Lepidoptera; family Nymphalidae; genus Bicyclus; species Bicyclus anynana. The sequence goes on along the minus strand of NC_069103.1, from coordinate 12,034,188 downwards.
AAAGATGATGCGGTTAGATTGATGTGAACGGTTAACCCATATTTTAAATAATACATTCCACATATTTATACGTCTACATACCACGGAAACATAGTTCAAAGAGTCGATGGACCTTAGGGTTCTAAGAGGCTGGAGTGGTGACCCTGTACCGGAAAGCGCAGTATTGATGGCTCTAACCGAATGCGTGGGCTGCAGAGCGATCAATCAGATCAGATAGGCTCTAGATCGTGATGTTTAGTAGGCCTATAATAGGCCTATAGCCAACAGTGGACGTCCGTCTGCTGTTAATGATGATGATGTTTGTTATTAAGTTTTATTTGTATTTATTCAATTGCAATGCAAATGCTATCAGGATGTTGACAAGGTTTGAATATATTGATTTTTATTGGGTAAATATGGTCAACATTAAATAATTAATACATAAAAAACTAAGATCGTCATTCTTTCGTTCCATATAGTATGTAGTGTTTTCAACTATCTGTGGCAGCACCGCAAAATTGTCCCTTAAAATCCCTGTAGCTTCAAAAGATCGCAGATAGCCCGTTTTTTCTACAAAATTGCTTTACGCATTTAGCATACTCTTAATTTGTATACTATTAATTAAACTGTCATCATCCTTATTAAATATAATAACGACTTGAGATATTACGCCACAAGTTCCTTGTCTATTTACTAACTCGCATTTGTCTGTTACTTGCTACTGTTGGAGAATAAGCGATGCCCAACCGATTTTTATTCAGAAACGCTCATTACCATAATATAACAGGGTATTGGTGTCCACAGTTCGTGTGTGGGTCGACGAGTTCTGTTTATTGTCAAGAATATTGTGAACAAAATTATTACGAGAACTTGCTGTTTGGTGCTTTTGGGCAATGGTTTATTGGGTCATATATTTTATTCAGAATGTTTTGAACATTCCTACGACTTCGACGTCTGAAATTCTTTCATAAATAATTTAAATAGCATCTTGAAAGTATTTCATTTCAGGAGATGTTCTCAGATTTATCTCAGTTACATATTTGTGAGTTAATTTAATTATATCGAATTCCTCGTGTGATCCAATAATTAGCCAATGCGTATTGCATGTCTTAAGTAGCTTGGTCTGGATACGCAATGTGAAGAATCATGGAATCAGAATTTAGTACCAGAATTTAGTAGAATTATAATAGGTCAGTCAGTAAGGTAGTCTTAAGAAACTTTTTTTTAATCAATTAAAATGTAAAACTAAGATAAAATCGCTGTTACTTTTTTCCTATAATTTCTCTAATTAAACTTAAAGTAATTGTGCTATTGATATGAATAATAAAATAAAATATATAATAAAATAATAAAAGCAGCAAAGAATGATTATATTTTTAATATCTGTAAGTTCCGCGAATATCATTTGAATTATATCATTTTAGGTTGCTATTAGTAATGATAATAAACATTGTTAATATTGATGAGTATTTGAGCAAGTTGATTGCCGGTACTTTTCAACAGAACCTGTCTTCCGAATGGTAGAGTCCTTACAAATTTTCAACTTGCCTTTCAAAAGCGCTTACAAAAAATTAATTTTGATTTTTTTTATTTGATCAGTAGGTACACCCACTCAAGTTATGACTTCTGATTTTGGGATATCTATTATTATAATTTTTCCGTATTGGAACCTTAGTCACGTTTAAGTTTTTCCAATGTTTTTTCCCATTAAACGTGACTGAAATGTAAAAGAAAAACCTGGACTTATATTTTCCGAGATATAATATTTCAGTGTTTCAACTTTAAATTAATCTAATTTCCCATTTCAGCGATTGTCAATTCAAGAGTCCCGTTCTCTCATCTTACTTTACTGAATAATTTTAATAAAACATTCACAACATCACTGTACAAAGAATGTAAGTGCAAAGTTAATATTTTATTCTTCCTCTTCATTTGTTTTATGTTTTCCAGTGTTATTCTTTGCTACTTTGTCAATGTTATTTTAAGAATCTTTTCTTTTCACTACCAGACGTAAATCAGTGGGATAATAGAAGTTTGAATTGTCTGTCTTTGAATGTGTATGGCAATGTAGCTTTTATACAAATGGATCAATTATTATGCATTGATTCTGTTTGAAAGTTAATGTGATCGAGATGGTTTTAGCTATAAACTATGAAGGTTCGATAAGCCACCTTGCCTGCCTTTATGTGACGAGGTAGAATTAGAAAAGTAGTATAAGGCAGGTACTAAGAAAATGTACTTAGTTTATCTACCCACCTGGCGGTAGGTTTTTGCTACTATGGTATAATATGGGTTATAGCCACGGTCGATGCCTACGTCCAGACCAACTAACTAGGTTCTAAGCCAGAAAGATCGTCAAACATTTAAAATCCGATATGTACGACAGGAACGGTTTGACATACTTGTCTACTATGTCACCCATTCCTAGTGCGTGTTTTTTTGCTCAGTCATATAGAAGAGATCATGGGCCATGTAAAAAAATACATGGTTCATTATTTTTTAGGACAAAAACAGGTTTTAAGCCAAAATGATAATTTAATACAAGCATTTTGGCTCAAAACCTGTTGTTTCAACAAATCCAGAATTGAATATTCCGTAACTGTACTTATATTAACTACACGAAAGATTTGACGGCCTCCGTGGCGCAGTGGTATGCGCGGTGGATTTACAAGACGGAGGTCCCGGGTTCGATCCCCGGCTGGGCAGATTGAGATTTTCTTAATTTGTCCAGGTCTGGCTGGTGGGAGGCTTCGGCCGTGGCTAGTTACCACCCTACCGGCAAAGACGTACCGCCAAGCGATTTAGCGTTCCGGTACGATGCCGTGTAGAAACCGAAAGGGGTATGGATTTTCATCCTTCTCCTAACAAGTTAGCCCGCTTCCATCTTAGACTGCATCATCACTTACCATCAGGTGAGATTGTAGTCAAGGGCTAACTTGTAAATAATAATAATAATAATAAAAAGAAACAGCACAACACAATACTAAATAAAATTAAAGTTGAATAATAGCTAGGCAAGAATAATATTATCTACAAAAAGAATTTACATACAAACTTCCCATAAACGTTAACCAGAAAGTCATCACTGATAATGAATCTATTGTTTTGTTGTTTAACTTGCTTCCATGAACTTCCTTTTCTACTTCGCTACCCTCTCCCATACCCGAAACGTACTGAGTATATTAATTAACCGTATTTCATTATTTTAAATCTGATAGTCACATTTCCTTGATCACGTCAGCGAGTTTGGAGATAGACAGTATAGGCTGAGAGCAAGTGAACATTTTATTTATCTTTACAAATGGCCAATTTTTTAATAGTGTCAGTTGTATATTAGTACTCATAATTATTATAGTTTTTTTTTTTTGTGATAGTGTTGTTTTTTATCATATTTCCGTCACCTTCGCACATCTCCTTTAATCTACCTCTCACTCAATCGCACACGCAGTCATAATGTCTATGCTTGTCTGCCTCCAAACAGCATTGCTGTGATTCAGTCCAAGAGATAAATGCTTGTTGATGAACTTAATTTGAGCCTGCCTTTGCATGCCTTGCCTTTTGTTATTCATTTCCACTTACATTCTGTTTCAAAGTTTTTATGTGGTGTTTAAATAAATTAAATATAAATATATAAATAACAAGCACATGAGGAATTACTGTGGTTGTGGAGCGCAGAGTAGCTAAAAGTTGTGTGGAACATTTGAAAAGCTGCTTTCTACTTTAAATAGATGTAATTTTTGAGGGATCTGGCGTTTGAGTTGCGTCATGCATGACTGTTATGTTTATTTTTTAATTAAATGCTGTTAAAGTAGTATATAACAGGACAACGTCTGTCGGGTCAGCTAATTAGTTATTAATATAAAAACCAGTATCAAAGCTGAGTATAGACTCAATCACGTTACTGTTTTAACTTGCTAAAAACGTTAACTTTAGCGTGTTCTGTGGTTTTAACAGACATAGGGGAAATTATAAATACCTTCAAACATATCGGTCACTGTCTCTTAGACTTCTAACAACACCGGCATATCAGAGGCTTTATTAAACGATCAAACTTACATACCTCGGTGTATAAATAAAATTAGCGGCCATTTTGTTTAAGCTCGTCACAGCTCGACGCACGTCAGTTGCCCTCGTAATTATGATGTTAGGAGCCTTTACGTGTGTGCGGGACACGATCGCGAATAGAACTTCCTCGTAGTGTGTGTGTATGGTGCATATTTATTATTAAGGGAACGGTAACAGGGGTTTGTTAGTTTTTGTTTTAAAGTGACTTAAATAAAAGATAATCTTTAGTTACCAACTAATACTATTAAGAGGTAGATGTTTTGGTGTTGTTAGGGGTAATCTCTGGATCTGTTAAATCGATTTTGAAAATTCTAGAAAGCATCGTTATTAATGAATGTCATAGGCTATGTCTTAAGTATTCTCACGGGTACGGGAACTACGCGAAGCGTCAGCTGGTGCTTTGAATATGGAGGTTTTAAGAAATTTTAACAAAAACCTGACAAACTATATTTATATTATTTGGATGAAAATTGAACGTTGATTCAATCTTTAAAATATTATGATGATTCGATATGTGATGGTAGTAACTATTTGTTTATTTTATTTGGCATTGGTCATGTTGCTAAGGTATACCTACAGGCGAGCTTCAAACTGAAAAAGCGTCAGCAAAATAGAAAATACGTTTATAAATTGCCATCTCTGTAAATTGTTGCTAAGCAACCAGCTCTCTGCTCTTTAGTAAATGGATTTCAACGTCCAACACCTCCTCTGGTCACTCTAAATTCTTTACCGATGTGTTTCTAATTTGCTGACTTTCGCTTACAAACACACACGCGTCTGTGCTGTCTTTGTTTGTCTGTTACTATGAGACATATGTCTTCCGAAAATAGAATATCTGTAGAAGTCAAAAAATCTCCTAAGCCAATGTCATAAAAATATCAAAACTGAGAAATATAAACACATTTTCCCCAAGTTAATCCGGATCGAATCCTTATTCTTCATAAAACATCTCTTATTAAAAGTTATCGCGCCGCCAAGTCAAGTAAAAGGTCAATCAATATAATTACTTAATCAACATGTGAATACTTTTCACAAGGCACCAATCATTGTATAAAGTGAGAGACTTCGCCTTTTAAGGGCCCATCTTGACTTTTTACGACTTTTATAATTATTTACGGTTCATTATTTGAAGTTTTTTTATAGCTAATGGAACAAGCAGATTTGATGGTTCAATAAAATTCCTTAAATGTTTTTTGTATTACTTAAATTAAAATTTTAGATATAGTATGTAGGTACTTATACTGATAACTAAATCGGAAGCTTAAAATTAATCTATAAAGGATCCATGCTCCCAGTCTAAAGAATTTTCAAAGAAAGAAGAATGTTGTGGGTTCCAAAGAAGCCAACAACGAATTTAGCCTCTTGTGAATAACTAAGACTATAACATGACTTTCACCATTCTTTTGGAATCCTCGTGACTTTAATTTTAAGTTATTGACTTGATCTTATTGAAATAAATGAATTTTGACTTTGACTTTGTAGGCTTAAATTTCATTTTCCCTCTTCCACGAAAAATGAGGTCTGTCCCTTTAGCCAAGTGGCAAGTCGATTTTCTTTCTACGATCGCTAAAGCTTCGAAACTACAAAAATGTATGAGAAAGACATTTGCCATCGACAGGTCACGTGATCTAGGTCTGTCATTCCCATACATTTTTCTAGTTTTCGAAGCGTTTGCGATCGTAGAAAAAGAATTGACGTGCGATTTGGCTACAGGGGCAGGCCTTATAGTAGGTCATTCAAGTAGGCTAACAGCTTAACGTCTACCGGGTCAAATAGTTAAAGTATGTATCACAAGAGGGGCCCTTAACCGGGCCCTTTGTTAGTGTGCGCGCGCGGCGGCGTGTTTGATTCGGTGGGTTTGTCTAACAGTAATTACTGTATACCTTGCACCCGCCGGCGTGTCCGCCTCCTTCCATCTGTTGCGTAAGTTTGTTTCTTTTTTTAGGGTTCCGTTGTGCAGAGAACACTTGGCAGAGTGATGCCAATAGCTTGTTCCTTCCTCCAAGCAGCGCTGCTGTTTCAGTGTTAAAAAAACAGGCAGATAAGGGTCATTGTCATGTATTTTTTTACTGTCACCAAGCAGTAGTACTTCTGTGTATTTTGGTCTGTAAAATATCAGGATGATAAGGGTCAACTCTTCACATTAGGTCACTTTTGACAGAGCGGTCAAGGTTTATATTTCTGCTGTCAAATAGCATTGCTATGTTCAAAACCCTGTTAAATTAAAAAAAAAACCATTTTGATAAAAAAACAGTGAATAACCATATTATACGGAACCGTCAAAGATAAAGCTCAACTCACATATCTCACAATTTGATCGGATGTCTTAATCATAAAGCTGGACAGACGCGATCTCGGCGCGAAGCCAGAAATTGTATTCGGTATGTTTAGCGGTCGATCGCGATCGTTATCGGCATCCACGGAGTTATATTTAACTAGATATCGCAAACAGTTCATCATAGCCTGATTAGTACCTATGCTATATGGTATGTTATATGGCAGTAAATGCCTATTTGCTGCCATATAACATACATACATTATATATTGCGTAGTATTTTAGAGTATGAATCTGTATAAAGATTTATTTTTACCCAACTTAGTCGTCATATTATTAAGTTCCTACGTAACAATAATAATGTAAATGCATCTATATCTACATCGTCGTCATCAACCCATATTCGGCTCACTGCTGAGCTCGAGTCTCCTCTCAGAATGAGAGGGGTTAGGCCAATAGTCCACCACGCTGGCCCAATGCGGATTGGCAGACTTCACACACGCAGAGAATTAAGATAATTCTGTGGTATGCAGGTTTCCTCACGATGTTTTCCTTCACCGATTGAGACACGTGATATTTAATTTCTTAAAATGCACACAACTGAAAAGTTGGAGGTGCATGCCCCGGACCGGATTCGAACCCACACCCTCCGGAATCGGAGGCAGAGGTCATATCCACTGGGCTATCACAGCTCTACATATACTAACATTATAAAGGTAAAGAGTTTGTTTGTTTTTTTCCTTTGAACGCGCTAATCCCAGGAACTACTGGTCCGATTTGAAAAATTCTTTCAGTGTTAAATAGCCCATTTATCGAGGAATTATTTCTTCGAGAACGGGAACCACGCGGATTAAACCGCGCGGCGTCAGCTAGTATAGTATAAATAAATATGCTTTAGGCAGTGTAGTATATCTACGACCACGGCTATCTTCTGAACTTTTACTATGAATACTATCCGCCACCCCGCGGTTTCACTAGCGTAGTTCCCGTTCCCGTGAGAATACAGGGATAAAATACACTTACAAATAACGTGGCTTTCGAGTGGTATTTTTTTAAACAGTTCTGTAGATCTAAGGATTACCTTATGTAGGTAGGAATATAATTAAAAGTAAGTTGCGGCTTCTAGCGAAATATAAGTCCTTGTGGACATCACATTTCGAATTTAATAGGTATACTACAGCCTAGATTATGTGCCTACAAAATACAATATTAGACGAGCACTTGACTAGGAAGCCCTTCGCGTTGATATTAAATTACTTTGTAACATTAGAGTTGTTGGTTTACCCGTTTACGATATAATGCTGAACATATTTCATTCACTTACATAACTATCTAAAAGTTGGCTGGTGGGAGGATTCGGCCGTGGCTAGTTACCACCTTACCGACAAAGACGTACGGCCAAGCGATTTAGCGGTACGATATCGTGTAGAAACCGACGGGGTGGATTTTCGTCCAGCTCGTAACTGGTTAGGTTAGGTATTACATTATCACTTTAGCCCCTAGAGGCTGAAATGCTTGTCTAGCCCCGCTGTGGAGTGGTAATATCGCTATGTTTTTGAGCAAGATTAGTGAAAAGATACATATTATGGTAAGGTTGCAATAGTCATTGACTTATTAATTGATTATGAAACACGGCTATAACTCACGTGACATAAGGTCGGAGTATGCCCGACTAGTTTCGAACTCATACGGGGCCCTTAGTCATGAGCTGGTTCTTGCAACGCAGCTCGATCCAAACTGCGAAGCGGCGGCGCGGCGCGCAGCTGGTCGCATCGCGCGCTGAGACAGGGGTGAGTGGTGGGGAGTGAAGGTCCCGTTACACTCTCCAACGGTTCATTAATGTCATATTCATTAGACTCGTCTTCTTGTAAGCAAACCGAACTAACACTATCTTGTTCCATTGACTTGTAGATAACGACCCTCAAGATTATAAAGGAAACAAAGTTAAAGACTCAATCTATGTTCCTTACAAGTCCGACGGCGAAGTAAATGTGGAATAACGACCAAACAATGAAATTGTTAAGCAACAAAAGATAAATACAAAGGGCATTTAGTTGGGCGAACCGAGAGCGCTCCCCACGACGTCACGACTTCTTTATTCGTTGTAGCTCCCTCACTTGTAATTTCGAATTTTGACTTTCAAATACTGGCTTTGATATTCTTTTGGTTTTAACGATCTGATATTATCACGGTTAATTATTGTTTAAGCACCGATCAGCTATTAAAAAGTGGATACACAATCAGCGACCAAAAAACGTCCCCATTCAATTAGTGCCAAACACAATGTCTTGGCACTCAATTCAAGTAGTCGCATTTGCAAATTCAACCTAAAGCTCAATTCTTAAAGTTGAATTTACTATGAATTTGGGATTTTATAGAATATTGATCCGCGAAAAGCCGACGAATTCATGCGACAACGTCATCCTGGTCCGACAAAATACTCTCTACGTACGTTTCACCCCGAAACCGGAGCATCCTCAGGAGATGTTGACTCTACAACGTGCGATTGCAAGAACAAGGACCTAGGTGACGTTGTCGTCGCGTGGGTTCGTCGGCTTTTCGAGGATGATAGCAAAATAAATAAATTATTATTCATGATGGACTTCCGCAAAGTAACGCCTGCTTCTATTCAATATTAGTGTGATTATTCGTAATATACCTAAATATTGACTGTAGATGAAATCTTCGGCAATTAATATTATTGATATAAAAGTTCTTTCTATTTAATTTTGCAGTGTGTGACGAACGTTTTAAAAATATTTTTTACACAAAATCACTGTTCTGGCAAAACGTATTGATGTTTTTGGTCCAAAAATAATTTATAAAAAACTGTCAAAGCTAACTTGCTAATCTTTTTAGCGTTGACTCGCGAAATAGCATGTCTAGATTTTAAAAAAAGCTCACAAAACAAAGTAAACAAAATGCGCCAACACAATTTTTTTCCAAATCTAAAATTCACAAAATCGAAGCCGGCCAAACTAACGCCGTAAAACGGACAAACACCCAGTCAATCAACGAGCTGAATATAGATTTTTTTAGAATTCCGTACTCTAAACTTTATTAGATACAATAGTGATATTTTTTACGAATTTTTGTTAGGTATGCATGATTCGTGGAAACTCTCTTCTAAATAAAAAACATGTACATCATGTCGGTCCGGGGCATGCACTTCCAACTTTTCAGTTGTGTGCATTTTTAAGAAATTAAATATCACGTGTCTCAAACGGTGAAGGAAAACATCGTGAGGAAACCTGCACGCCAGAGAATTTCTTAATTCTCTGCGTGTGTGAAGTCTGCCAATCCGCACTGGGCCAGCGTGGTGGACTATTGGCCTAACCCCTCTCATACTGAAAGGAGACTCGAGCTCAGCAGTGAGCCGTATATGGGTTGATAACGACGACATCATGTCAACAAAAAAGTAAGAAAAATTCTAATTTTAAAAATAATGAAGTTAAAGTAAAGCTACCAGAAGAATGTTAATGCGTTAAAATTTAAGTTCTAACTTCGCAGCACTTAAATAAGTATGTACTAGTATATCCATTCGAACAAAACACAGCAATCATGATTTATAGTCTAGCAAGTTCGTTGATGACATAATATGCGAGCGACGGGGGGATAGACTGCGCGGGTGTGAAATCGTGCGTTGTTGTAAAGTTGCCAAGCTATCTATAGTTCTGATTATCATTTTTATAACATCATAATAGATTATAATGCATGATAATTCTATTCTAATTCACCTATAGGCTACCTGTTCCGTTATGCCTCCACTAATTCAAATTTCGCGCCATCGATAACAAACGTTGCACAGGATTTAAGGCAATGGCAACGCAGCTTACGTACACTGCTGTCATGCACATCGTATTTATAACCAATTGGAGCTAGAAGGTACGTCGTGCATTGTTTTGTTATTGTCTGATCTTGTGTAACACGTTATCGTCAAACACCCAACGCGGAGTTTGAAATCCCAATGTAGCCGGGCCACCAAAGTGCGGGTTGCTACACTACCTTTAAGCATAAGCTGCAAATAATCTCAGTTATTGAACTATAGATGATTGTAAAACGCTTTCTGTGTCATAAAATAAATGAGTAACATCATTTCTTTAATAATATACTGACGAATATGTCCAATATAATTCAGTGTTCTGATCCATGAATTGTTAATGAAATTAATTAAAAATACCTACGGAACCCTGTTATACAGTTCAATTCACGCTTGACCAATACTTTTAAAAGTGTTTAGGAACTGTTGTCTGTCAGTAACACGAGGTGTCACGACGGGAGAACCTTTTGTCGTGCCTTATTTACTCCGGTTTCATTGTTTCCTTTGTTTTTTTAGTTCACTACTTGTTGGTTTTCTGGAGGAGGTAAAGAAATTGACGTCTCGATCGCGATTCGTCACGCGCTGCTTTCGATGGGATGACGCTGCAATTTCCCTTCGTCTCTAAAAGGCGATTTTGTACTTACAAAGGAATTTGAACCGTTTGCACTGTGTTTTAAAATGCATTTTTCATGGTCGCGAGCTAGGTGTATACGGGGTGTTTAACGATTATTCACAAAGTAGATGTTTGTGTATAAAATGAAATGGAAACGAAATAAAAGCTTCTAGCGACACTGGCTTAGTAATGTTTATTATATCTGAGTGTAAGGAATGTTTATTATTACGGAAGCCTTGGATCTAGGGATAGGGTAAACCGGAGCTAAAGTTACTAGCAAGCTGGTAACAAACATTTTATTACAAAGTAGATATCTTTTCGGTTTAAAGGTTGAGGTTTCCGGCAGGTTTATTTACAGGTAACCATACCCTCCATATTGGAATAGAGCGATGTTTTATACACAATAATCACATCAATGCACAAATCGTCATGACATTTACTCATAAAATATTATACATATTAAAAATTATTGTGCCACAGTGTTAGTTGCCACAGTGCTAGTGGTAGTTGCATTTTGGAGGCGTATTCCTCCAAAATATCTTGATCGATTTTAATGAAGTTTTATATTTATATTTCGCGTGTCTGAGAATAGTTTAATATAATGAAAAACAACGTTCGTTGGATCAGCTATTCTAATTATAAAATTGGATCGCAATGTCAAGCATCCTGTATAACTGAGGAAGCTTACGCAGACCCCTCGTAGAGTCATGACTCAATTTCGACCATTTGCTATGGGCGCAGGATTGTATAATATCTTTTAGGCTGGTCGCTCACTGAGTATGGTACTCGGCCTAGGTAATATATTTTCGGTTGTTAGCAACGTACAGCGAGTAACCATAGCAATATTGAAGCCATACATCAAAGGAAATGTCCCAAAATGGGCCTTTATTATTTACAATTTTTAAGCAGGTCCATAGTATTTTTTACTGATAGAAGATACAAATTGCTGTTTAGAAAATTAGATAAATATTTATTTCGTTTCACTCCCTTGTCTATAAATTAAACATAGACAATAAAGTAAAAGTGTTCAAAACAGTGAATAAAAATAAGTGGAATTGAATTCATATTCGGTGTAAGCTGTCAATGTCATGTAATATTGACAAATGTCAATATGACACAAGTTAAAAAGAAACATTAACTCGCAGACAGAGAAGCATGAAACAAAATATTTCCTTATATTGCTTTAAGAACGCCACAAACGAACGCGACTACGCGAAGATCACTGACAATCTTTCAAGGTGTGAGTTACAAGCATGTTGCCATGATAAAACTTCTTAATTAATGTTGTTAGCTAATGAAAAAATTACATTTTATATTTAAAAAAAATACGGGTTCCTAATTTTTTTTTTATTTTAGGTTTTAATCCCTATATTTTGTGTTCTTTTAAGATAAAAATAATTTGTTCTGTTTATTTCACACTCGGAAAGGCCCAGCCTCCATACAAAATTGGGACATATCCTTTAGAACCTTACCTATTCTTGCTTATAAGATTCTTAATATTATAAGATACTCAGCATAAAGTGTAGGTTCAGTTTACGCCCAATGTGAATACTCACCAAAAAGTTACTTGACAACAAAGCCAATACAAAACTATTAGGGTACAGCAACTAGTTACAAAGGCTGCTCCAATGTTCGGTCAACCTTACAAGCCTTTGTAACGTGAGTTGTCATAATGGAACGAGATTCTCGTCGGTTACGTCGTATGATGCAGTTTTTTGTCCCTCATAATCGATTTCTGATTAAAACGGTGCACGTGGCTCAGTACAGAAGCAAAAAAATATTTTAATCTATGCGGTAAATGAGATGTAAATAATAAGTTCGTGCCAATGGTGTCAAAGGCACTTGGTTTACTTTTGACTTGTTGGTTGGTTAGACTATGTTCTGGTTAACGATCATGATCGGTTCGAGTCTGGGTGGAGCAATGGGATATTGGGCTAGTATTTCTTTTATTTAATTTTCATTTATTAAAAAAAAACATTTTCGATTTCTTTCAAGTAACTATCAGTAAAAATTCTAATCCCTACGAAATTCAGAAAGTACGTTTACCCGTGTTGGGTTAAAATTTAGAACAATTAATTATTAGGTATCTAAAATACAAAAACATTAACAACATTTAATAGTTTTTGTTTTACCTGACTGAAAAAAAAGAGTGCGTTTTATGTTTATGAGAAAATACACAAACAAACATACATTAAAATTGTTAAATCGCTCCGAGCATTTAATATTAGGCAACCACTATAACCTTACAAGACGCATGAACAAAGTCCAATATTCCTCTTTATCTTAAACTATAAATATGCGAAACTTAATAAGGAATTGCTGAACATACCCCCGGAGATGTTGTTTTGCTGTTTCTCAGTAAAAAGTGTGAAGCAACCATCAGGCACCTATAGCGACTTTGGTATATGCCCCACTCGTACCAAGGAGTTAATAAAAATCTCTAAGTTGAAATTTTTCACCACCCGGAGTTTGCGAATGCTTTGGTAAGTAGAATTTTAAAATACGGTACGAATTTTCACAGTTTTCACGTCATAAATCATCATAACCTATTATAATTGCAGAACCAGGCATTTCTTGTGTATAGAAGAGAGGATTAAAAACTTAGACTGCTCTAGTGCAGGTTGACGGAAGTTATGTTTTAACTATATAACCATCGCTATCCGACATTTATAATAATTGGTCCAACCCCGACCTCGAGTCGAAGATCAAACTCTGGAATTGAGAATCTCATAATCTCAAGCCTTAAAAGCTACCTAGATCAATGGGGTTAGTAAAATACCGGCTCCGAAATAAATACCTACAGTCACTAAAAATAACATTGTTATCTATACTAATATTATACAGAGGTAAAGTTTGTAGGGGATAATCTTTGGATCCACTGAACTGATTCCAAAAATTAGAAAGCCACGTTATTTGTGAGTATCATAGGCCATATTCTCCCGAGAACAGGAAAAACGCGGGTGAAACCGCAAGGTTCTGCTAATAACTTATAATTTTGAAACATGATCAAAAAAATATAACTCGAACGGGGAACATACCGCAGTCTGGAGGATGCCGTAAGATTACATCGCGCTTACGCACATAAATTACAGACCATTGTATTGCTCAGTTTCACCATAACCATGGTATTGTTAATTTTGTGATAGATATTGATTGTGCGGACAATGGATAGAGTGGAAATGGCCATTGGGGTATGATTTAGACATCGATAGCAAATTGCAATATTAATGTGCGTACGTATTGGAATCAGCCTGTGGTAGTTAGACAGATCTTATTGTCTGGAAGCTTAAAAGTCATCATCATCATCATCATCATCATCATCATATTATCGTTCACTTCAGGACACAGGCCTTTTGTAGGGACTTCCAAACATCATGATCCTGATCCGCCTGCATCTAGCTAATACCTGCGACTCGCTTGAAAATATTGTGTAATGCTCATGTATGCTCCACCTAGTTTTGTTTTTTTTTCTTTTTTTATTTATCGAGGGTTTGTTCAATATCGGACATGCCACCCTCATAGGAGCTACATTATACAATAATTATTTCTTCTTCTTCTTATAGTGCCATCTCCTATCGGAGGTCAGCAATCATTAAGGCTAATTTAACTTTGTTCACTGCTGCCCGAAAGAGTGATCTGGTACTCATACCAAACCATTGGCGCAAGTTCCTGAGCCAAGATGTACGTCTACGACCAGGCCTTCGTTTCCCCTTTATCTTTCCCTGGATAATAAGCTGGAGCAGGTGATATTTGGAGTTTCGCATTATATGACCCAGGTATTCGAGCTTCCTCCTTTGGACTTGTTGCAGAACTTCTGTTGGCTTTCCCATTTTTTGCAGCACAGTAGTATTGCGTATACGATCCCTCCATGATATTCGCAGTATCCGCCTGTAAACCCACATCTCAAATGCCTCAAGCTTACTACACATCGCTTGTGTTAGTGTCCAGGCTTCAACCCCATAAAGTAACACAGAGAAAACGTAACATCGCGCTACTCTCATCCTCAGAGATATTTTTAAATTGCGGTCACAGAGAACTTTTTTTAATTTAGTAAAAGCATTTCTTGCTTGTTCAATGCGGCATCGTATTTCCAGACTATGATCCCCGGTTTCGTCAATCATACATCCCAAATACCGATATCGCTGTACCCTTTCTATTATTTTATCATGTAGATACAAAGAGTTGCATCTGATTGGCTTTCGGCTGATGGTCATGTATTTTGTCTTTTTGCAGTTAATATTGATGCCAAATATTGATGCCAAATATTGATGCCAGTAAATAATTATTTAGTTACGATTAATCGCTATCTTACTTAAATTAGACAACATTCTAGCCTCCTTAGACAAGGGTTGGTATGCTCCACTTAGTTATCGTTGAGAATGTTGCACTCGGAATTGTAGACGAATACATAAATTTGTCATACCATAGGTAAATACAGTAGACGATTGTGGAGTTTAGACTGTGGGGGTTTTAGAAGGTATCAGTTTCTTTTCTACAGAATATCATGAGGAATCATATCACCAATTGCCAGAATTTTGTGACAACCCTCCCAAATATACCGTAACATTTTGTAAGCAGAACTTTTTTTATTCTTTACAAGTTCGCCCTTGACCACAATCTCACCTGATGGTAAGCGATGATGCAATCTAAGATTGAAGTGGGCTTGTGAGGAGGATAAAAATCCACACCCATTTCGGTTTCTACACGACATCGTACTGGAACGCTAAATAGCTTGGCGATACGTCTTTGCCGGTCTCTAGAGTAAATAGGTTATAATTATTACGTTACCTACCGTTTTGCTTTAATTTGGTTTTGCACCATCAAATCATGGATTAACCCAGATCTGCAGATTCTTTTTCCTACGCTTTTGCTAATAATGCAAAGAAAGATTATCGAGTAAATATAATACTACCTAACATAGTATAGTCTCAAACGATGAAGAAAAAACATCGTGAGGAAACCTATATATCTGAGAGTTTTCTTAATTATCTACGTATATTGTGTCTACTAATCTGCTTTAGGCCATCGTGGTGGACTATTGGCCTAACCTATTTCATTCTGAGAGGAGACTCGTGCTGAGCAGTGAGCCGAATATGGGTTGATAATGATGATAATAATAGTGCACGCCACTGTATGTCTGTCCATTGCATGCTCTTGGTCTATAGCGAAATGTTCGCGGAATCTGCACATTCGGCTGAATGGGCTTGTATTAGCGCGCCACGTACTCAATATTATGCGAAATCTATTAATTATGGTCTATCAGTGAAATTATTATTTGCTCCGTTTCAATATTAGTTGCGTATAAAATAAACATTGAATCGTGTCAAGTATTATACACCAATTAAATTAAGTAGTTAGGAAAGTCATCAGAATATTTATTATAACGAATAATTATTGTGTAGGTAGGCTTTAAATTTCTAATTATTGTATGACTAGCAGAGACAGCGCGGTATCACCCCCGTGGTTCCCGTTCCCGTAGAAATACGGGGATAATATATATCGCCTATAGCCTCGATAAATGGGCTATCTAACACTGAAAGTATTTTTGAAATCGGTCTAGTAGTTCCTGAGATTAGCGCGTTCAATCAAATAAACAAACAAACTCTTCAGCTTTATAATATTAATATAGATTTATTATAGAGTCTATCCGAATATTTAGCATTTCTGCCACGCTTATATTAGTACTTTACTTGTAATTTGACCCACTTCCCGATTAGGATTTTTTGCACACGCTCTGAGTTCTGATGTCAATATATGACTAGTTAATAGACGTCATTACAAATCCAATATGGCCGCCTCCCCAAGATGGTGGACATGATATAAATCAATATAATCAAATGAAAGGGTTTGCTGTCAGAAATACGAAAAAAATAGTCACGTGACCTAAATCTAATATGGCGGCCGTCCAAGATGGCGGACAGGCTATTTGAAATGCACCCCCGTGATATATCGATATATATCAAGCGTGTTTTTTGTTTTTTAAACAATTCATGTTTTATATTCAGTTCTAGAAAATCGATTGTCAAAACAAAACGGGAACTTAACATAACCCACCTATTGTAATTAATTAATAGCGGCTTTTTCTTACATTTATATTACTAACACTAGATACAAATACGAATTAACATTTACAGCATTTGTTTAACTCTATCAGTTTAATCTGTATTTAAAATAGATGGAAATATTCAAACACCAATTTTATTACTGCTATTGTATTTGTCCAATGCATCAGATAATATATCGTGCTCATCTCATTTACTTCTATCTTTTACATTCAAAATAGATTCAATAGCTACATTAATATTTACTATATGTGCCAGTGTAACAGTAGTGTGAATACCTACATTATAGCACCTATTGTAAGCACGTAATATGTCATCCGATAATACATCGCGTTCGCTTCGTAAAATATCTCTATCTGCAATATCTACATGTTAGTCTAGGATCCGGGGATCATTTGCAATTGATTACTATCAAGTAAATTTTTCATAATTAGCGTCATCTTGACGAGATTCTTGATTCTGGTAGAAGTTCCTCCTCCCAAGTTGTATCAATAAAACCAGCTGTTTTATAATTATGAGCCGATGGACGTCCACTGTTGGAAATAGGCCTCTTGTTTGGAATTCCAAACATCAGGGTCTCGGGCGAGCAGCATCCAGCAACTCCCTACAACCCATTTGATGTTCTCGGTTCATCTAGTGGGGGATCCACAAACACAGCATCTTCTGGTGCCTTCCGGGGTCGCCAATCCAGCACCTTGGGACCTCAACGTCCATCAGCTCTCTTTACATTGCCAATGATCAGTGACTTACTGGTGGTGGTGGTGGTATATTCAAATGTATTCCACCATAACAATCATACAACAATTTATATTTAAGACAAAAAAAAAATTGAATAGCAAATAATCACATGAAAATATAAAATTAAATTAAATCTTGAAAATTTACAATCTGTCAAATGATAATAATTATAAAAAAATATATAATCATTACAATAATAAGCATGATTAATAAAAAAATGCCTAATGCTAAAAACGTCACAAAAACTATTTTTGTTTATTTCTTTTTTTCTGCTGCTTAATTTTTAATAGATAAGCAACTTAACAGCCACATACATGGTCCTACAAATTGGGTGGTACGTTATCTCATTCCTAGGCTCGAGAATTTTTGTAAAAGTAGAAGCTCCTTTTCAAAATTAACTTGATAGTAATCAATCGTAAAAATGCTCCCCGGTCCTGGCCTATATCTGCAATATCTACATTTGAATTGCGGTGTGCAAATATTATCTCGTTTCGCCATTAATTTGCATATAATTTGGCTAAAAACAAGTATGTTGCAGTAATTATAAAATCACTTGCTGCAATTTGCATGGCGCAATAAACATGAGCGTGTTCGTGAATTATATGCATTGTAAGTGCTTTATTTGTTATTGGATATTAAACTGCTACGTGTGTTATGGTTCCATCCGTTGTAATTATACGTGCATTAGCATTGGTTCAATGGACGATAATAATGGAATTTACGGAGCTATGAGTATTATTAATGGATTAAACTCAAAGCATTGTTACATTTTCTTATATTAATAATAACTAGCCTGAGCCAATGTTATTGTTTATCCTAACATTTAATGACAATTTATCCAACCTCTACAGAACCTATAAGCAATGGGTGTATAACTAAATTAAAATTTGGCTTTCAAAATTAAAAAAAAATATGCCAATGTCAAGAGAAGAATATCTTGAAAGGGTTTTCAAGATCTTAGACATGAGTAAAGATGACGCGAAACGACAATTTAAGGAAGATCAATTATATAGGCATGAAATCCACAAAACACTTGCAGTGCTATGATAAATCCAAAAAGAAGGTACGAGATCTCAGACCAATTATTGTATAGGACCTGCCTCGCTAGACGTTACTTTTCTATCAAAGTATATGATCAACGATCTAATGCGATTATAAAAACAGTCTATATAGTATCGATGTTAAATAGTTGTAATCGTATTCGTCGGTTAAAGAGCTCCGTAAAAATACCTTTTTGTGTAATTGAATTGTGTTAAAAACGGGCAAATACTTCAATTTTAGTATAAGATATATACTAAATCTAAGCTCGTTTTCTTAAGAAAATGACAGACAATTTTGTTCGTGACTATGAGTACGATACAGGTCCTTCTATAATTGGTCTGAGTACGAGATCGAATAACTTCTAAGCATACACATGGTGTTGGTTATGACACTTTCAGTGAAATTATCCATCACTTTAACAAATTATAAAGCCAAATGGAGGTAAATGAACGCCATACACAAGCGAACGTCGAATGTAAATCATTAATGGCAACCATTTCCCATGCAACAAGCTATTATTATGACAATTTACATTCTAAGCACCGTATTTGGGGCAGATGAAAATTTCATACCAAATCTACATTTCAAATGGATAATATTTGTATGTAACGTTTCATTGGACTCAGTAGTCGGTACATGTATGTGGAATAGTTATTTTTTTACAAATATGATAATTACGTTTGGCTCTTTTGATATCTATGAGCTTCTATGAGTATTTGACTACGCCCTTCTCTTCGTAATCGTGAATTCATTTACATTCAGTTATTAATTGGATAACAATCTCCTACTAGTTTATGGATTAACGTGAGGAAGAACTATTGTAATTCTTATTTTGCCGCTATGTAGTAGGTATTACTATGTTCATTCATAAAAAGTTGTAAATACAGACAGATAAGGTTTATCATATATACGTTAGGTTAAATGACACAGGGTAGTGCCTTGTACGACGTCTTTCTATCAAGTCCTGTAATGTGTTTCTCTGTTATAGACGTTTGTTTACATTAGGTTACATCTACTTGCTTAACATTTTATAAATTCATATTGCTTACATTATGTCCTATCTTTTGCCAGCTTTCTCTCTTCGTCATTGTATTTGAAAATATACAGATCACACGTTCCTTTAAAACTAATAAGTGAGGTTTTATTATCTTAAATAGAAATTTGTGGCAATCAAGCTCTTTTAGACAAATAATTTCCTGCATCAAGAATCCGAATGTTATAAAAATATATCCAAACATAAAAACGTCTTCAACGCTATTACATTTAAACAAAAGCCCTCCAAAACCACGACAAATAAAACCAAAGAATATAAGACCACTATAAAATTCCTTCAGAACTCCGTCCTCGTCTTCAAAGTCGTTATAATTCAAAAGAATAACAAAGTGTTCCAACAAAAGAGACATTCGTACATCAAATATTTGAATGTGGGTCATTTGAGATCGTACTATAATACTACTAATATTTTATACGAATTTTCACGTTTTTGAACATTTTTACGAGATTATTATACGTGGAACTAGAGAGGCCAACGAAATATTGTACCTACCACATGGGTAAATACCTACTACGAAGTATATGTAAATTTAGGTATACGAGTATATAAGCTTATGTTAGGTATGAAACTAACGTTCATATTATTCTCATTACATATTGTATATTTCTACAATTTTGAAAAAAAATGCAGTAGTAAGTAAAGTGCTGTGTCGTTTCAGAAGTGTTTGTAAACTAAGTTTAATAGAAATAAATGAATTTTGAATTATGAATTTTGAATTTAGTCTAAGCATGTCTGTCACCTTGCAAAATTTGTGGAGTCCAGTCTTATTTTCTCTTGCATACTTAGGTATTTATATAATAAAACTTTCCCATATATATGTTTATAACCATGTTTAATTTACATTGTCATTATGATCCACTTTGTCATTATGATCTACTTTTTCCACACAGTTACCACCTCTTTTAAGTTTGATTACTAATTCTGATTGCTTCACCGCAAACGTGAATAAATTGACTATGTTTACTCTCTACTCCTACTTGTATTTTAATTGTAACATCTTACTATGTTTTAATCTACTGCTTTTATTAACACCTTGAACAGTTTAATATAAGCCCCGAAATTGTCTCCATCGTCACCCCAGTATCGAGATCCTGAGGTATCGTTTGAGATGCAAATTCTGAGAGGTGTATTAGATGCTTTATTGGATCTCTGTGTAGCTAAGTACAGCCCCTAAATAGTTAAAGCGATGAATATTCTAGTGCTGTTAAGGTTAACAGAGTGGTAGTATATGAAAATTTTATGGAGCAGTTTGAAACTTTGGCGCAAGGCTAAAGTTTGCTTGCGGTTTCGGTTGAAGCGGTCCGTGTGTAGTTTTTAGTTATTCCACACAAGAACTGCCTCGTTGATCAAGTGGTTTAAGGACATGGATATTTATAGATCCTGGATCGGCTTCGGATTGAAAAATTTTAACTTTTTCTTTGTTAGAAGAGTTTTAAATGACCTGAAGATAGGAAAATACGATTATTAACCTATGTCTGTAAGAACATACAAGATCATCATCATTATCATCGTATCAGCCGATGGACGTCCACTGCAGGACATAGGCCTTTATGACTTCCAGACATAATGATCCTGAGCCACCTGCATCCAGCGAATCCCTGCAACTCATGATGTCATCAGTCCACCTGGTCGACCAATACTGCGCTTTCTAGTGCGCGGTCGCCATTTGAGCACCTTTGGTTCCCAACGTCCATCGGCTCTTCAAACTATGTGCCCCGCCCAATGTCACTTCAGCTTTGCAACTCGTACTATGTCGGTGATTTTAGTTATTTAACCTAAATATATATTGATAGAGACTTTAGATATTTAACCTAAGATCTTCTTTTAGTCCCTCTCCACGAAGGATGAGCATTTAAACATGCAATTCAATGCCCACAGCTCGAATCTATACTAATATTATAAAGCTGAAGAGTTTGTTTGTTTGTTTGATTGAACGCGCTAATCTCAGGAACTACTGGTCCGATTTAAAAAATTCTTTCATTGTTAGATAGCCCATTTATCGAGGAAGGCTATAGGCTATATTTTATCGCCGCATTCCTAAGGTAACGGGAACCACGCGGGTGAAACCTCGCGCAGTAAGCTAGTGCTTATATAAGTTTATAACCTAAGACAGGATGCGTTTAATTATAGGAAGCGCAAATTCTATATTCAGACACTAATGTCGTATGTTAGTTGACATAATATAACTTATTACATATATACGAAATAAAAAAAAAAATATTCTATGTAACAAATGTCATCCACTGCCTACTGACAATGACAACCCTTCGTGAATATCATATAAAAAGTAGATGACATTCTCTCAGATATTTTGATGGGTTATTATTATAGATCACTTAGTGAATAGGCCCGCAGGTGCGATAGTGGTTAAAAATACACCTACTGATGATGATTATGAGTAAACTACATTGAATTATTTTAATCTAACACTAAATACATTAATGCGGGGCAATACACACGTCACATTGAACCCGATATCGCTTCACCGACGTAATTCATCAAGACGTGATAACATTGTTGTGACGTGTGGGTATTGTGTTACCCACATTACTTGCGCCTAAGTTTACTAGCACTAATTGCTGAGTGAATACATTAATACAGGATTATGTTTCGAGTTCTGCCGAATATATTTAAATCATGTATCACTTTAATGAGTGTCACCGTATCACATATAATACATATCAGCCGTATCAGACATATCTGTGACTTTCTGGTATTGCAGATGATACCTATTTACATTTACGAAAACTGCATTTTGCTACTTTGCTATTTGGTGTGATAAAGAACGGTGTCCCAGAGTACCTTGTAAATAAATTGAGGTGGATAGAAAACCGGACAACAGGTCGATTACGAAACACCTCTATAGTTTTATCGATGCCTCATCACAAAAGCGCTGTGTTTCGTGGTAGTTTCAAGTTTGCCGCCACTAAGTGTTGGAATGACTTACCTCCACCAATGCGAGATATACGTACTATTGGGTTATTTAAGACTAAATATAAAGCTCTTTTATTATTGGATCAGCAAACAAATAACCCCTAGTACTAATTCCTTTTCTCCTTACTAGAACACTATGGTGGTGGCAGATCGTTTACTTTACAGGTTGGCTCGTATTAATTATTGTTTGATTTTCCTTGTTAATTTAGTTTCTCATAAATGTTAATTTTGTTATTTTATTACTCTGTTCGTTTTTGTTTCATTATTTTATTTTACTTTGTATTCATGTACAAGTTTTAAGTTAAGACACGTCACGTAGACACGTCCGTGAACTCACAAGGTTTCACCTGAAAACCAGCGCCTCAGCTCGCTGTGGCATCGTGCTGAGGTGGATACCTGTTTTGTCCACGACCAGATATTTGTATGTTCTGTTTGTTTATTTTATTTTATTTTATTACTCGTGTGTGGACAAATAAAGATATATTCTATTCTTCTATTCTATTCTATTTACACCTTTCAGGCAAGAGTGGCTTGCCTTAAAGGTGTTCAAATGTATTGTAATTAATGATTTTCCCACCGTCCACTAGTAATGGCTAATTCAGTACTTTAAAACATTGTATACTTTAGCTTGATCCAATATTACGATGTGTTACAAAAACCGCGGCAAGCTTAGCACATTAAGAAACTTTCTTTCAATTCAAATATTTTTTTTACATGACCAACAAATAAAGAGCAAGCATTCAAAAGCTTTTTTCCACATTTCCATCAGTTTCAAACTTTTAACAGTTTCAGAGTTTCTACTGTCGTCAACTTTATCACGTATTCGATATCAATGCAACGGAGTCAATAATTGTACAGCGTAATTATAATTTATCGATGTTTCAATAATTTGACATAGTGAATTACGATTAAGTAATTGTAAATTACGATATCTAAAGTATAGCCTCAATAGCTCAACGGTAAGAACGTGCGGACTCA
Source organism: Bicyclus anynana (assembly GCF_947172395.1). Classification (NCBI taxonomy): domain Eukaryota; kingdom Metazoa; phylum Arthropoda; class Insecta; order Lepidoptera; family Nymphalidae; genus Bicyclus; species Bicyclus anynana. The sequence continues at coordinate 12,010,629 of NC_069103.1, read as the reverse complement.
TCACTGAGGGGTGGTGGTTCGATCCCCGCCCCGTTGGTCTATTGTCGTACCCACTCCTAATACAGTCTTTCCCGACTAGTTGGAGGGGAATGGGAATTTTGGTTAATTTTATGAACAAAAAAACAAGTTTCGATTAGATAGAGACTGATAGAGACAAATCAGAGTTAATTATCATCATTACAGAATAGCGCTACTGTTAGTTCCATCGTATAGTTATCGATTACGTGATCAAGTATATTTTACGTTTAATTCGTGCTGCAACCAAAATTATTAGTAAAATTAAAAATTAAATTATTCATATTTCTCAATCCTAATTATAAAAAATGTTTTGACTGCCGTTTCCTTATTATTAAAATTAGAAAACTTCAAAAACAACGACGAGACATAAATTCCACAATATTTTCGTCCAATTAAAAGATCATTAATATAATTATTAATAATAAAAACAACAGGCCGGCCTATTAACTATTCAAGAAATGCTTTGAAAGAAAATAATATTCATTAAAATAGTCGAAGAGTCGACCATATTAACAATTACGCACCGGAAACCTGGCTGGCCGGTAAGGCGATAATAATCTATGTTTTTTAATTATACCAATAGGCCCCGCCCGGTGTGGTAATTTATATGAAAACGTCCAATCATATTACCGTTCGCTGACGTAGAGTGTCACTCTGGCATGAGAATATTAATCACGTTGTAGTTAAAGCCTTTTTACAGAATCCGATACGGTAGTACGATCCGATCGATTTATTACAAAGTTGAAAATTCAAAAAGATATTCCCAAAATTTAATTGTTAATTATTTTTTAAGATATTATTGTTTTTCTCGTGGATTTTCAAACAATATAAAGTTTAATTTTCAACAATATTAGAGATTCTCTAATAGTTGATGTGCACATTTTTTGCAAGTGAGTCTTTTTGACTCACATTTTAATTTCATACTTTGGTGATGACAAATAAAAGTCTCAAACATTGTTAAAGAATGACTTGAATCTCATATTATTAATTTTTGAATAATTAAATTGAATCAAAAAATTTGGAAAAAATCCAAATGTTCTTTTTTGATTAATAATAAAATATCATTGTTTTAATATTAACTCTTAATCAAGCTTGATGGTACAAAATGCTTATGACACAAAAAAGAACATAATTATTTAAATCTGTTTTAAATACAATACAACTCAATTATTTAATTATTAGATATTTATTAATAACATAATGTTCCGCTTAAGCAAATTATAGCCATTGTAGATATAAGTGATACCGCATCGTATAATGTAAAAATGCTTTTCTAAATTAAAATACAGAATTTAAGTCCATCGACCATAATACAATTTTTTCAAGAGCATAGACAACATTTTAAATATAATTCGATGTGACGTATTGAAGAAATGATTGCCTTTAAATCGGATCATATCGGATCGACCGCGATCGGTGTTTAGAATAATGATCTGTATAATAAAGTTAAGTGAAGTGAATATATGAATGTTTATTTACTAGTGTCCCGAATATGTTATTAGGTAATTTGATACGAGTGGCGTTTGAAGTAGTGAAAAAACGTGCATGTTGTCTATGCTTATTAAAATATTTACTGCTTCAATTTATGATAACTAGTATTTAGCCGTCTATAACTTTTTGTTTTTCTTGAATAACGTTAATTTGACGCCTACACCTTGACATGATTGTCTGTGGTATTCGCATAGTCGCGGTCGTATAGAGCGTTTTAAAAGCAATTTAAGGAATTGTTTTGTTTCATGCTTCTCTGTCTACGATTTAATGTTTCTTTTTGACTTGTGTCATATTGACATTTGACAATATTACTCGACATTGACAACTTACACCGGATATGAATTCAATTCCAGTTTTTATTGGCTGTTTTGAACACTTTTATTGTATTGTCTATGTTTAATTTGTAGACAAGGGAGCGAAATGAAAAAAAAATATTTATTTAATTAATACTGTTTCCAAAAATTCTGAAAATTGTTTTTTATGCAACAATTTGTGTCTTCTATCCATGAAAAATACTATCAACCCGCTTATTAATTATAAATAACTAGATTACGCCGCGCGGTTTTCCCGGCGTGGTTCCCGTTCCTGTATGAAAACGAGGATAATATATAGCCTATAGCCTTCCTCGATAAATGGGCTATCTAACACTGAAATAATTTTACAAATCGGACCAGTAGTTCCTGAGATTAGCGCGTTCAATCAAACAAACTCTTCAGCTTTATATATTAGTATAGAGTACAGATAAAGGCCCATATCAGAGTAAACATGTGCCCATATTGTGACATGTCCTTTCTACTATGTACAAAACAGTACCACTCTTGTATTTCATTCGCCCAGCGTCAAAGAGAGTCTTAGTATCTTATAGTATAGACATAAAAGTTTCTACACTACTTAAAACCTTATATTCTACTTAAAATATCATCTGTACAGTGTGTAATTTACAGCTGCTCAAGCGGATGCCTTCTCACAAATTACGATACAAAATAACACAGTCCTCCGCCGACACGACTGGCCATGGGGAGATTCGAAATTAACCATAATTGCTTAATTCTGAACCCGTGTTTGCTCAAACTGGCCGCATAAGGTTCTAGGAGCAACAAGGATGGCTATACAATGATAAGGATGTTGATAGAGACAAACGATTTTATACGCTAAGAGACACTGAGATAAAACTCTCATGTTGTAATTTAAACTTTAAAATCGTAGTTGGTAGGGAAGATACTATTAAAATAAAATGTGCACGAGTGATAATATTTAAGGGTACGTTCGGAACCCTAAAAACATCTTGCGTTTTATGGTATGGCCACAGAAAAAAGGCAAACATGGCAAACTTAACTACAGTTTTGAAAATACATATAGTAGTTTTAACTTATTTGTTTAACTAATTTGTTTAGAATTAGTTAAACCTACTTATACGACACTATTTATATATTTTTTTATTATTTTCTATAATAGGTTTAGGTAGTTAATTTAGTTAAATTATATTATTGTTTTAGTTTTAATTATACTTTTCAAGTATTAAACGAAAAGCATCTGAATTGTAAATCTTTCTTTCTTTCTTAATTTGTTTGTGATAGCTATTACGTTAATATAGCAACTTCAACAAAGCCAAATTTACTTCCCAGAATAGGTTGTACAATATAACAGCCGTCTCTTACACTATTAGATATTGAACGATGCGTTTGCGTCTTCCAGGTATGAGAAATAACGTGCGAAGGGATTGAAATTGGAATTAGAGAGAGCGTTTTTGGAGCGATTGGTAATGACTTTCATGATAAAAAAAAAACCATCTGGCATTTTAGAAAATAAATCCGTTTTTAAATTCTCTACGCTTTCGGGTGTGAACATTAAAATAATGGGGTTTCTTAGATTAAGAAATCACTATTGAATTATACAGTGAAAATCATCGACTCAGCATCATCAATTGGTTAACGCCGATTATAAGATTTATAATTATTATTGACGACGCTGCAATCAAGCGTTAATTTTGATCAGTGTGCCTAGTGGGAGTTTTTAATATTTCATACTGTTACTATCGCGTTGACGTAAACGCAAATTTATATGGTATTGAAACAGTTGTGCAGTAGTGCCACGAGATGGCGCTGTTTCAATTCCTTAGAAATTCGCGTTTACGTTAACGCGATAGTAACAGTATCAAACTGCCACTAGGACCTCTGTTTTCTAATTAGATCTTACGTAACTTTTGAGACTAGAGCTGTGATAGCCCAGTGGATATGACCTCTGCCTCCGATTCCGGAGGGTATGGGTTCCAATCCGACTTTTAAGTTGTGTGCATTTTAAGAAATTAAATATCACGGTCTCAAACGGTGAATAAAAACATCCTGAGGAAAACTGCATACCAGGGAATTTTCTTAATTCTCTGCGTGTCTGAAGTCTGCTAATCCGCATTGGGCCACCGTGGTGGACTATTGACCTAACCCCTCTTATTTTGAAAGGAGACTCGATCTCAGCAGTGTGCCGAGTATGGTTTGATAACGAACTTTTAAGACAGTTATGAAATCGATGCATTTGTCGTAAAATTATGCTAAATAGTCACTTTGAAATTAAATATTTTTTTGTAACATTTCTTATATATTTTATTTACAAGATATTAAAAATATTTTTATTGTTTACAGATGTCATCGTGACCCGTATGAAGTCGTTAAAAAGGTTCGTAAAATAAATGGTTTTATGGCGAAGTATAAAACTGATTGATATAAAAAGAGAGTAAAAATCCTGATTTTTTTTATCGATCCTGAGCGATCTGGAAAACTAAAGTACCGATGTAGCTGTAAAAAGATAATGAACGGAAAGTTATCTGTTTCTGTTTGTATACTAAATTGTGATTTATATGTCCATAATGTTGGTTAATTTTTGAGGATTTTTAAGGTTTTTTTAACCAATTTTGAGGAGAATGTATGGACGTATGAATTCATTTGTTTCTGCAACACGATTAAATCGTAACATCATAGGCAAAGATAAATAGAGATAGAAATATTTTTTTTTCATCGTCATTTAGTTAAAAAAGCTGATGGACGTTAGGGTCCAAAGGTGCTGGGAAGGCGACCTGACCAGGTGGGCTGACGACATAAGCGATTCGCAGGTATTCGCTAGTTGCAGGCGCCTCAGTATCGTGATGTTTGGAAGTCCCTACAAAAGGCCTATGTTCTGTAGCGGACGTCCATCGGCTGATATGATGATGATTATTCTCACCGTGCATTCCTATTGACAAGCTAGATTAACTCAACCACTAGTTGACCAACAATGTTCTTATAAAATAAATATTTTTTTACAACAAAGTCGCCACTACTTATAATTTAAATACCTTCAAAACAAGAGTGAATAGGCATCTTCTAGGTAAGCGCGTTCCAACATGAAAAAAAAAACTACGTATATTTAGGAATAAAAGATGAAATCAATCACGCATTTTTTAAAAAATAAGGTAAGGTGTAGGGCATTTAGTTTAAATATAAAGTTTATAAATCAAGTTTATTAGTGGGTAGTTTTTTTTAAAGTAAAAATCTTGCTGTAAAATCTTCCCCCTACCACTGAAATTTTGAAAATATCACAAGAATTTTTAATGATGTCACACGTTTGAGTCACCAGTGGATATTGATGCCCATTTTACGAGCAAGCGAAAATCGTAAAGCCATATTTTAAAGCATCTGAGTTTTAGTTCGAAGTTGTAAATTCTAAATGTTATGTAGCCATATATCTGAACGTAGAAATATTAACACTAAAAGTACGTTATCTTTATGGATTAGCAAATATTTCTTTAAGATAATATATTTTTAACAAAAATGAAACCAACATTAAGGACGTATTTCAGTTATTTTGATTTTAACACAAAACTACTGAACCGATTTTCATGAAAATTAAATGAGACCAATCTAGAAGTATACTCTTTAAAACAAAAAAAGAATTTTCAAAATTGGTTAACAAATGACGAAGTTATGAGGTAACAAACATTGTAAAAAAACATACGTCGAATTGTGAACCTCCACCTTTTTTTGAAATCGGTTAAAAATTCAGGTATTGGATCAAAAATAGATTTTTCTAAGCATGGTGGTAGCACTTACACGGCGAGTTCAAGCACCAGGTTTTCATCTCTTTGACGCTGATTTTATCTCAATGATGTTAGAAGAAAAAAGAGATAAATAGGTAATAAACCACATTCTGCATTTACAACTGGCACACAAAAAATGTTACAGCGGCATTGTCAACGGCGCGATGACAGTACGGCGACTGAGCTCAGGTTTGCTAATTAGCATAGTTATAACGTGTCACTTGCAGTCCGCTATAACCTATCTATCTCTTTTTTCTTCTAACATCATTGAGTAGACTTGTACAAAACGTTCTAGAGTCATATAGGCTGTGACTGCACTGGAGTTTTGAGTGTTGCTGTAAATAAAGAAACAAACATATATATTGTTTCATAATAAGTACCTATTTTTTTTTATTGGTTTGCTAAACTAGCACAATTATTTAACCTAACATATATTAAAATAGCTTCCTCTCATCCTCACGTAATTGTGCCTACTTGAAGCAAACACAACATGCTTACATAGGGTACATACCTATCCTTAACTAAGGCGATAATGATAATAATGATTGCAATTACAAAAAGAATTTAAAACAAGAGTTCCCTGATGTTCTCCAAGATCCCATCATCAAATTGTGACCTGCTGACCATGCCACCACCTAGGAAGTATACCTATTCTTTCAAACTAAAATTATTTTTCCAAATCGATTAAGTCGTCTTCCAGTAATCAAAGAAAATAGATAAAACTAATACATTAAAAGCTCGACAAACCGGAGCGTTTTTGATTTCTTGAAGTCTGTTAAAAAGTAATAAATAACCAAGTCAATAATACTTATTGAAGAAAAAAAAATTAATAACAGCAATAACACAATCATAAATCGACGATTAAACGATAGCCGAGTCGTGATAAATTACTGCAGCGGAAATCTCTTTGATTGCGAAACAAAACCTCAACTCACTTGTCTTCCGCTTATGCAGATGTCAAAAGTTAATTAATTGTACCTGAGTAGGTACATATTATTATAGGCAATGATAATTTTATACTATAGATCGATTACGTCCCTACAAAATCACCGCAAAAAGTGATACGAATAATAGGCTACAACACTGAGCGCACACATGTTTTGTCTTTAATTCCATTATATATATGTAAGGGTATACCATGTATGTAGGTATACCCTATTTAAATTTGGCGCGTCTATCGACTGTCTGTGATCAGTGACATTGACAGATGACACTATATTATATTTGTCAAATGTCATCTGTCACTTTTAAGAGGGAAAAAAGCGTAAAGTTTTTCGGTCGTTAGAGGTTATTTCTTTTTATTTCGAAACTATTTAATTACACCAAGACAAATAAGGAACATTTAATGTCGTTTTTCTGTTTTCAGGTGAGTTAATGTGTTCATAAATATTGCGTATTAGTCTAATCATTGTAATAATACTAAGGAATAAATAATTCTGTTTTCAGAGCAACACATAGTTTCATTTGTCTAATATAATACTATCGTCTTATATATATTTATGAATATGTCGGCGAGTGAGTTATTTGATCGGTTACAAAATCTACGTTAATTATTGTTATTATGTTGTTGATAATGATAATGATATACTGCTATTTTTATAAAGAATACACTATAAAACATTAGGTATTATTATGATTTTAGAATAATTAACTATTATAGTAGGTAGGTAGCCTACTTTTCAAAATGATTCAACAAGTTTATACAATAAAAATGGAATAAGATGAAAAAGGCAAGGTTTGATAAAGATTTTTATTTAGTTTTTCCGTTACTATTTAACTCATTTTTAATTTTTTTCATTATTAGAAAACTACTGAGTAACAAAGGCTTACATATAAAATGTAGCCTCTATATTCACACGTAAACGTGAAACTAAGTGAACGAAACCGGGGTACGTCTGCTAGTAAAAATATAAAATACTTGGATTTTTAGATAAAGAAAAATATTATTAGGAAATTGACGACAGGGTGCATAACAATAACAGGATTGCCACTTTAAAAATCCTGTGAAGCTGACTATGAAGGCACAATAAAGGGCAGCCTGATTTAAAAAATCTAAGCGCCCAAGATTACGTTAATATAAAAAGAATATAACGGCCGGTGCGGCTAGGGCTGTCACTTTTAAGAGTTGAAAGTAAGTTTGTTTGTTGGCTGTGTTCGCCTTAATCGTTGAACCAACTTTAATAAATTTAAACAGAGATAGAGAAATCATTCTGGAGACGGACATTTCAGCTCAGTAATAAAATATATTGCATAATTTTTATAAAGTACCTACCATCTAAACTCACTTAAACTATGTTGTGATAATAAATTAGAACGATTTAAAATAGTAATTGCAGAACATTATCTAAACTTACTAAAGGAACGTTACGGTCGGTCAAATATTTAAATTTATAAAATATCTTGATTTATTATTAATAATTAAGAAATAAGTACCGAATCACCATCATTTAGAAAGAGTAATACCTACAGTTTATTAGAAGTGAGTAAGTATATGTCACAGCTCGCTTTGCCATCGTGCTGAGGTGGATACCTTTTTTGTCTACAACCAGATGTATGTATTGTATGTTCTGTTTGTTTATTTTTATTTCATTACTTGTGTGTGGACAAATAAAGAGATTCTATTCTATTCTATTCTATTCTATATTACTCATGTTGTATACAACTACTGCATGTCGCCATGTAGAAAGACTCAATTTGAGCTTTGAGGGGCCAGGTAATGAGCTACACCTGAAGACATCAGAAATAGCCATCTGTAATTAAATTATAATTAAAGTCACATGCCATAGAAAATATGATTCTGTCACTGTTGGGTTTGCTCCGATTCAGCATTCATTTACACCGAGATACCTGTGGATTACTTGTATGTGTATAAATAGGTAGATACTCGTTTATCAGGTTACCTGGACCTGACATAAAATGCTCTTATTTGCTGACAGATGCTGTATTTATTGGTTCACCTTGTATCATATTTTGTTTTACTAACAATCAAGTTAAGTTTTATAATCGTAGAATACGGCTTCTACGATATTACTGTCTTAAATAATTGACTTAACTCAAATATATCAAATTAAAACATAAATAATTGTATTATTTACAGAGTTATGCTAATGAACATTTTCAAGATAAGAGTTATTAAACATCTTTAATACAAACATTCTATTATTTAGAGTATGTAGTTACTTTTCATGAAGCATATTAGTTCAATTTGGAGTCAAACAATGAAACAACAAAATCGAAAAACAAAAAACAACTGTATAGAAAAGTCCTACGGTTTTAGACCACTTGCTCACACATATAGAAT